>NC_084834.1:112089807-112419807 GCF_033115175.1 Lepus europaeus
CTTGATCTCTGTAGTTTTATATTCAATCTGTAGATACTGATACCAGTATCCCCTTGCTGTTTGAACATTGTTAAATTGGCCACTGCCTAGTCTGACCACTCCAGCCTGACTCTGCTTTCTGGAAGATAAGTGGATTTCTCCAATCTTGTCATAAAAAACTGTGCAGTTGAAAGGATAGCAAATTCAACCCCCTACCCCATCCCCAGGGCCACCACCACCACCAAAAACAAAAACAAACAAACAAAAAAACAAAAACAAAAACCTGAGGCTTAAATATTTTTACAAGAAAATTTTTTTGCAAGAAATTTTCCCTGCTTCATTTTTATATTCTTGAACTTAAGGGGACATTTGTTATATGATAGAAATATAATTGGCTATTGTGTTTTACTCTATGAACAAATTACTTGATGATTGCAATAGATGTACCTGTTTACTCAAAACCTAAATGACAGGATTCTTGAAAGACTTTCCCATCTCACTGGATGCAATGAACATTGCAGTTTTTGACTGGATCTTGTGTTTCCGGCACTATTGGACCGAGATTGCTGTGACTCAGCGCAGTTATGATTTGTCAAAGAAGAAGAATGCTAAGTGAAAAAAATAGCCAAAATCTAAACAAATTTGGGAAACTATGAGTTCTACCATATTATAGAATAAAAGACAGTCCGAAGAATGATGTAAGAAGTTGAATTCTGTGTGATCCTCTCTCCTTTCTGTTCCAAAATATGATCCACATACATAAAATGTTATGACACTTGGACAATTTTTCTCACCTTGAGCTTTCCCTCTTTCATCGCTTTTCTTCTTCTGATTATTATATTGTAAACCAACTATTTACTTCTAGGTAATGTCTTTTAATTAAAAATAATTTGACTTATCTGTACATTATAACCTTACTTTACTTTTATATATAGTAAAACATTAATATGACTTGTATATAACAATGATTGGTAATTTCTGACGTTATTTGGACCAAAGAGAAAACATATCTTCTAGACTCATATTCATTGGCAATTTATATTTTTATTTAGACCAGAAGAAAAAGAATTGCAAGTTCTTGCATACTTGTATCCATTTTAAAGAAAAAAATAATCTAGTTTTAAAATGATAAAATTCATTCAAGGAAAAAAAAAAGAAATCAATATAGAGATTTTATAATTCTTTTTTTGCGGCTTCAGTTGATTATGTAGAAGTCTTTCTACCTACACATAGTTTAAAATGGCATAGATAAATATCAATCTTGAAACAAAATGACTTGTTTTTAAAAATGGCAAAGTGGCTGTCTGTTTGAAAGGTTTTCACTATTACATAGCATTTTCTGCAGGGTTCAAACTCTCGTCTCACTACTTTTTTCCCATTTATCTTTAAATGATTTTTCTGTGGGATTACAAAACAATTGATATGCCCTCAGCAAACCATGAACTAATTATCTTAGGATGAATATAAGTTAAACCCTTTCACATGGCTGGCTTATTGTAATGGCTCTTTAATCTTTTTCTTTTGTCAATGAAGACATTGGTCACTGATAATTTTCTTGTATCATAATTTTGTGATAGAAACAACTTTATAGATATAAATTCTTTAAGCCATTGCTCTTTCATCTCCAAGCTCTTCCAGGTAATGTCTGAGAAAGTGTTTGTGCCCTTTCCTGTCTTTGAGCTTCCTTTAATGAAGTGGAGGTTTTCCCCCTTTGTGTTCACATTTGAACCTTATGGCCTAAATTTGAATGTTAAGTACTGGGTACTTCTTAGTCTAAAATAAAGCTCAAAATTATGGGCTTCAGTGGTATAGAAAATACAAAGCAAATCATCTTTTAGTATACAGAATTTATTTCTTATTTGATTCTTCCTCAATATCAACGTATTGAGAATAACCACTACTTATAATATTTTCTTTTTGATTGCTCATTTATTTCATATTTCATGAATTTAATTATATTTCAAGAAAATTCCAGAGCTTTCTTTTATTTCGAATTAATCCCACATATTTATGAAAAGAAAAATGATACACACTGCTACCTATATTGCTATATTGCACATGTTCTTGCATATAAACACCAAAAAAGGTAAAGCTTCTTGCCAACTGTGAAATTAGAAGTAAAAAAAAAAAAACAGAAAAAAAACTCCTTAGGAGAATGAATGATTCCTTTATGCTGCATGGCCTTGAATGTGACTTTAAGGCTATTATTCATTTGTGACTTTCTTGCTATGATATTCTTGAGATGATAAATTTAGTCTAAGGGGTAGCTTAAGACCTCAAGAAATTATTGTTTTCCGGGCAAAATGTCTTCCTTTGTATGCCCTGGTCATTTTGAAATCCTGTGCCAGGGCATAGAACTACTAAATCCTATTTCCCTGGCTCTCCATTAAATAACTGAACTTGATCCATTTGAAAAAGTCTCATAGTTTGCAGAGGCAAAAATTCTTCAGTAGTCAGTAGATACTCTATTTGGAAGCTAGCCTGTCAACATTAAGATACTAAGACCATGTCAGAAGCTTAGAGAAACAAACAGACTCATAAAATACTTCTTTATGTGTTTTTGTTACTTGAAAAATCACATTAAAATTTAGTCTTTTTGTAATTATTTTCAAGTTCCCTGAAGAGTAAAACAGGTTGTAAATGACAGCTTCTGCATAATCATCCATTATAAAGATTTACTAAGCCCCTTTGCATGTAAAATCAAGGTAAGTCTCATTCATGGAAGACAAAAAAAAATATCAATATCCTTTGCTCCAGATGTTTTCAGCCTTGTTTTTGAGGCCTAAAACGGGGATGAAGTGAAGAATTTACGGTAAAACTGGAATCACTCTTTTCATGGTAAATTTTCTCATTTGTACCAATGTGATGTTCTATTCATTACTTCTAGAAATATCTGCGTTCTTATTACATGCCTGTCCCAGTTCCTGTGTTAACAAAAGCAATGGCTTAAGAGTGAAATCCTTAGGATATAAAATGTCTTCTTCAAGCTCATTGGGAGCCAAATAAAATAATTACGCAACTGTTTTGAATGCAACTGTTTAATTTAGGCGAAGGCCAAAACTCTGCCTACAACTGGCATCAGTACACCATAATTTCTCAAAGGAGTGCTTTTCAATGGGTCTGAAATGTTCTAAAGCCTTCAGAGAAGCCACTTTGCCTGATGCAAGTAACATGGTTATTACATTATAATTACATATTGCCCTGTTGCTAGTCCTTCCATGGGCTTCCTAAGCAGTATCTCACAATAATACCATATCTCAGTGCCAGTTTTATATTCAATCTGTAGATTGACCAGTATCCCCTTGCTGTTTGAACATTGTTAAACTGGCCACTGCCTAGGACATTGGCACCGACTCTTCCTGTTGCCCAAAGCTCAGTGACCCTGGAGAGAGGCATGGCTTTCTCCTCACTTCGTTCAGTTCTGTGCTCAGTGACATCCTCTCAAGTGCACTTACTCAACTTATGACCCATGCTTCCTTCCTGTGCATGGCAGATCTGTCTTCTCCTCTTGTGTTGCTGTTCCATAGCACTTGTCTGTGTCTTTTATTGACTTTGACCTTTCATTTCTGCAGGAGTATAAGTCACAGAACAGTAGGGAGGAGATTTTTATCCCCGCTCTTCACTTGGAAAAGTGTCTAGAAGATAGATTATTGTACACAACTAGTCAGTGAGGAACTGGGTCTTGAACCCTGCTCTGACTTTAGGGTGGGTTCTTGGTCTTCACTATATAATTTCCCCAGAATATTTGACATTCAAATTTTGAAATATTGTATACAAAGCCTCTGTTTCTCTACTGTTAAAAATAGTAGTACTAACATTTAAAATTTTTCCAAACTGATCAGTAATAGGATTAAATGTCAATTAGAAATTAATGTCAATGTAATTATGCTAACGTAAACTAAAAAGTACATTGAATCTTAATGGTTTTCCCTTCACCTGTTACTAGAATATTATAGTTGGCAAATTGCATTTATTATAAAATCACACAAAATCCAAATATCCCTAGATCTAGTAGCAGTCCTGATTTTGTGAAGGCTGGTTAGTGTCACCTCTGTGAACCCTTAACATTTTACTCTCCCACTGAAGTGCTTTTATTTGATCATTTAATATGTTGTCTGCCTTTAGAGATACGTGTTTGGCTTGAATACACATATAGTTATGAAGAGTCCCAGGACATGTCCACTGTATGACTGAAGGAGCAGATCTGGAGGTCAAGAGTTTTGAAGATGTAGTTCAAACTGCCTTTCCAGCAATACTGCTGTGTGATTTGTTTTGTTTTGTTTTGTTTTGTTTTTGTAGAATTCTTTGGTTGCAAATGGTAAAAGCCAGATTCAAAGTAGCTTAATCCAAAAGAGATAGATCAAGTAACTGAAAGGTTCCAAATATTTAAAAAAAAATCCAAAGTGTAGGTGCTGATAGTTCGACCTGTTAAAATGATATCTGCTGTGCCATTTGAGACACATGACTTAAGAATGCTGTGGCACAAATACAGTGACATCATTGGGTCGAGTCCTGGAACTAATGAAGTTATTCTCCCTTGGGAGAGTTTCCAGCCAAAGAAACTGAGAAAGAATGGCCATGAGGTAACAGGAGACTGCACAGCTATGAATCTACCTATGGGAGAACAGCCACTGCATTGAACCCAGCTCTGATATGATGCTCTGCACTGTCAGAGCTCACATAGCACAGGGTCTCACAGAAATTTGGCACCCAGCACTGTGACCTTAACTAAAGTTGAAGAGATGGAAAAGTTACATTTTAAGGCCCAACACAGTAGGAGCTGGCACGTGAACCTGAAGATAAGGTCAGTATCACAAAAACTCCAGGAATCAAGGGAAGAAAGAAGATCTCACTGTGCACTTTTACTCATATCCAACATTGTCACAGAAGAAGCTTCCAACCATTTCTCAAAATTGAAGCCTTATGCGTATGTCAAGACCTGCATCATCCATTTTATCATACAGCCTTCCTCCATTCCTTTGCCCAAGCATTTTCATCTTCCACTGAAGACTTTGAACAATATATCAGCATAACTCATGGAGTTTAACACTTGAAACCACATAGTATAGGATGTAGCATACATATTTTCTGTCTTCTTCCTGCCAGTAAGTATTTAGAAGATAAAGACTCGTGTGGCTCTCACACATAATGTAACGGAATGAATACCTCATAAATTATGGAACTAAAGATGAGCAGTGCATCAATCTCCATTTGAAATTCCTTGTCCATTTATCCATATTCATATTGATAGTTTAGAAGATTAAACATGTTAGCAGTTCTAACAGAAGCATAATAGAACGCCCAACCCATAAATATGCATTCTCTAAATAAAACAGTTTTTGGTGCTGTCACAAAATAAATGCAGTGATTTTCAAGAAGTATTGCATAGCAGTTAAGAAATCTTCATTGACTTAACACTGTGCTTTATTTGACGTGTAGACCTGCTTATGCCGATGTTGTGACGTACCTGGTATATGAAGCAGGAATATCTTTTATATGTAGTAATGTAGATGTGCAAGGGAAATTCAAAAAGTTCATGGAAAGTATGTTTAAAATATATTTATTTTTATACAAAACAAATATTTTCCAGTAATATGTATTTTTCCTAAGCTTTCTGGTGTTTCCCTCCTAATTTTCTGCAGGTTGGGAGTGTCATGGATCCATTGATGTATTTGTCATCTTTAATATAACTAGGATAATACAGTTTCTCTTTTTATAAGTAAAAAGTTATGAACATATTTTACTCTGATGCTTTTATTTTTAAATGATAGACCAATATTTCTGATTGCACATCTAATCAAGAGCTCATTAAATCTCAGCACTTTATGAATTAACAATAGATGTGATTTTATAAAACAATAATAAATCCAGACATGTGTATTGGGTTAGTATCTGAGGTTTGTAATCCCTTATTTTTCTCGTGATTACATATTTTTTCTTCAAAGACTCTGAATCAAAAATAATTATAGAGCATATCATAATTTATTAATGACTGAAAAATGGAGATCAGATCAGAGTAATGCCAGGAATACTAGGAGCATAGCAATAACTAACTTCCCAGTGTGGGAAGTCAGTTGTCCTAGGAAACTGAGCCTAAAAGGCTTACCATCTCGATTGTTCAACACTATTGAATATCCCAGCTGAAGCTTCTCACAGAGGAAGCATGGAAATCAGTATAACTCTCAGGTAGTTTCACTGAGGAAAACCTTTCAAAAGTAAAACTTTCTGGTCCCCGAGACAAAAGGCTCATATTGATTGGCAGCAATGCAAATTATTCTAGTAAAGAATGTGGACACTCTTAGATTTCAGCTAATAGGAAGCAAAGGGCAGGTCAAAAGCCTAACCACAAGAACAAAATGCACTTTTTCTCCTAAGTTCCATTTGCTCAAAGCTCCATTTCTGTACGAATGTGATCCCCACCTGAAATCGAGAGCAGCTGGTGTGTTCAGAAGATCCAGGGCTCTGGGGAAGACCTTGCTGGTTTCTGGGAATTTCACCACATCTTTCAGAGTCGACAATAATGCAGGCTCTCACAGGAACCCGATACCTGACTCTACAATGAAAATCAATAGCACTGTCCTATGTCAAAGGATAGAACATCTATTCAACAACAACAACAAAAAAATCAGTTAATTTTCTGAGCCATGTTAGGAGTATACTCATTGCTGAGAAATGAAGCAAAATGTCCCAAATGATTTTCATTGCCAGCTGAAAGTCATATGTATTCAAGATCTGTGCTCTGAAAGACCTATATGAACCAGAAAAAAAAAAAAAAAAGATAAGCTTCTAACAACTCGTTCTTGAAAAGTTGAATTCTTATTATGGCAGTGGAAGGAGTGACTTCAGGTACATCTGATGACTGTGATACTAACAGTAGCATAATAATTCCCAGTAATCTTGCTTACCAAAATTCTTTTACCAGGTTTCACTCCTTGTTTCTTTTGGTACTTCTTAATCCTCTGACTTTTGAATTTCACAGAGTATCAACTCTTGTATTTCAGATCTTTGACATATGTTTGCTTTCACTAGTTGATACACATTCCATATCTTGTTGCCATAAGTATTACAGATAACCTCAGTTGGTTTTAGTTGTGGTTTGGTGACTCTTTCAGGGTTGTTGTTTTTGTCAATGAGCTGTTTTCTCTTTGTAAGGTTAAGGTTTGGTTTTGGGAACCCTATATCCATTATTTGTTCAGTTCCTGTATATATTATATGAAGGTCAATCATCTAGTAGCAAAAGGGGAAATATAGAAACATCTCAGAATAACACTTTATTGTACTCGTGGGCCCTAGAAAGAGGAGGTATGACACCCTATATAGACAGGGTAAAACACTGGATTTATGTCTGGAGACAAAAGACGGGAGTGAGAGGAAAGTCAGAACCAGGACCTAAATTGTGGTTTCTGTGGTAAATGCAAGGCAGAGCAGGGCAAATGGTTTAGGATTGACTCATTCTGATAAGCCAGGGCAGGGATGATTAAGGCAGAGAAAGTATTGCCTACTGAGGGTACAGATTGGATGGGAGAGGTATGGTTCTGGATGGGTTAGTTTTATAATCTAAGGCATTTAACATGATAATCCTTCTGCTACATCTAAGAATTGACTAGCTCCTTAGAAGAGCATTCTATGTAGCCAGAATGCTTGTTGAGATTTTGAAATTTCTTATTATGGATAAAATAAAAATATATAAATGCTATAATTGAGAGATAAGACATATTGTTATGATGTTGCTATGGTTTGAATAGACTATGGCTTCCAAACTCATGCTTAGAACCATTACTAATGATACTAGTGTGGAAAATTTGTCCAATATGGGTATTTAGGAGGTGCGCCCACTGGAAGGTCTTTAGTCCTCTGGGAGCATGCGTGCTTTCCTAAGGGAATTAGTGTGAGATGGCCACTCATAAAAGCTGAGTTGGAACCAGTCTCTTCTCTCCTTCCTGGTTTGCAATGTGATTATTCCTCCAATGTCATGCCATTGCCATCTACGACTTTTACTGGTTACCAGCCAGTAGGGCTACCCAGTCTTGTTCTTGAACTTCCAAAATCATGTGAAATAAACTTTTTCCTTTATTTATAAGAAGCCTCTTTCAGATATTTCATTATGGTAGCAAAAAAACTAGTGCAGACATTATTTTTTCCATCAGCTACTCACAGGTCTACTTTCTGTCCTAAAACTAAGAATGTACCAAGTTCGCAAGATGGCGCCTCCCTCAGGCCAGGAAAGCTTTCTTTCTCATACATTTTCTTGTGCTGTGTTCAGACAAACTTTATAATTTCTTTTAGTGTTCCTTCAAATTGACCATTGAAGTAGATTCAAGCACTACGCTGTACCACACAAACAACATGTACACACCCCTGAAAATTCTCCATCCCTCTGTATTAGGGGTGCTAGTGTTATTCTGACATCAGCAGGCCTATTTCATTTGATTTTCCTGAAGCAAATTTAATAGCGTTTGTTAAGACTGATTCTATCCTTAAATGATTTATAGGTTTTACCAACATTAAAATATAAAAAAAATCTGTTATCTATGTTCAGTTTAAAGTCATGTAGCTTTGGTTGTTTTTCAACTCAATTGTTTGATACACTCACTGTTTAATATATAGTAATAAATGTACACTGATACCTATTGTAAAATATGAATGCTCATATTACACATTAAATATTTAATAAATTCACATATTATATATCAGACTGTAAATGGTACTCATACAACTATAGAACCAAGAGTCAAAGAAGAATCTTTAAAACTTCTAATAATGTAGGATGAGTTGAATATTGCATCTACCAATGTTAATTTTCCTGAATATGCTGGAATCTCACTATAAGCCCTTAGACCTAATATTGTTTATGAAAAGGTCAAATATGCCGCAGCTGTAATACTACAGTTTTAAGGATTTTGAATTCAATATAACTATCTAGTTAGAGAGATTAAAATACAGTTATTCTGACTTTCTTAATTTGCTGCAATTTCAGTAAATACCGTAGGTTCTGTTTTACTCAGAAAACTTTTAAGATGAAAGTTAGCTATTGAAATGACTAATCTATCTTGTCATGAAAAAGGTGAACTTAAATCTAACAAGGCTTCATCAAATAAGCATGAATTCAGTATTCACATGCTAGGTGATGCTGAAGATTGTACTCTTGTGAAAAATATTTTGGAAAGAAAAATATTTGAGAAACCAGAAGTCGACATTTGTTATCACTTGCATGGTTTGTAACACACAGGGCCCTCTTGATTTTTATGTCCATATCTGCTTTTTTCTTACCTAGTCCTGTTCCACCTGTTTCAATTGTATCTATAGTGGTCTTCTGGATTCACATCTTCTCTAGTAATCATTAACTACAACACTACAAACAAGGACGGACCCTGTATATGATGGTGGTCTCATATGAAGCTGAAAAATCCCCAATGTTTTATTTTTACAGTACCTTTTTGGTTTATATATACAAATATATATATACATATATATATAATAATTATTATAATTGCCTTTGGTATTCAGGACAATGGATGCTATACAGGTTTGTGGCCTAGAAGCAATGGATTTGACCAAAAAGCCTAGGTGTTCAGTAGGCTCCACCATCTAGCTTTGTCTAAGTACATACTAGAGTGTTTGCACAATGATGAAATTTATCAGGGACACATTTTTCAGAACATATCACCATCATTAACTAGGCTCATGACTATAAATTGGAAAATGTGTTTCCAGTTCTGGTTTCTCCACTTCTAATCTGGCTTCCTGCTAATGCACCTAGGAAGACACTGGAAGATGGCCCAAGTACTTGGGCTCCTGCCACCCATATGAGAGACTAGGATGGAGTTCCTGGTTCTGGCTTGGCCTGGTCCAGACCTAGCTGTTGTGGCCATTTGGAGAGTGAACCAACAAATGAATGATATTCTCTCCCTCCCTCCCTCCCTCTCCTTCCGTCCTTCCCTCCCTCCCTCTGTCTCTCTCTCTCTCCTTTCTACTTCATTCTCACTCAGCCTTTCAAACAAATACATAACAAACAACAACAACAAAAACCTAAAAGCTGGCCTTCTCTAGAGTCTAAACAATTTGTAATTCATTATTCCAAAGTTGTGCTCTTGTGTATTATCATGCTGCAAGTCCAAGAGGGAAATGGAGACTTTTTAATTCCAAGTGAATTATCTATTTTACCATCCATTATGCTTCTGCTTGAACTTCAGGGCTTCTGAATGTTCAACCAAAAAATTGAAATGAGAAGGAAGCCCTGCTGACATTTCACATACCTGAATGGGGCCTGTACAGTTTAACTCATTAGATCTCATCAGGACCCAAAGTCAGGGTCCCGACTTCCTCCAGTGTCTTCAAGCCTGTGAAAACCCTACTCTGATTAGAGGATTCAGATAACCCAGGTTGGAAATCTCTGAGGGGGATCCTAGGACACCACTGGTCCTGAAGTGAAAATTGTTGTTTTGCTTCCATCCGCCTACCCAGTCATTGCAACACAGTTGTACCGATTGCACAATCCAAGGATAGCTGGATTCCAACCTCTCCTTGGATGTCAGATTATCGGTCACTCCCTGATGTTGCCAGGTACTCTTTCTGCTCCCTGATCCTGTAAGTTTCCCTTTTCTGTATATTTCAGTGTGTGTTTTACATTGCATTTCACAAAGTTGGCATGATTAAGTTGATTGATCTGACTTCTTTCTAGCTGCTCTTTTCTTTAGGCTAGTGTTTTGGTTAAAAATCATAAAGAACATATAAGACAAAATGTACAAAGAAAAGTCATGCAAATATGAATGACAATCACTACTAATACTTTGTCATATTTAAGTTGTTTTATATTTAAAATTGAGTCCATAATATGGTTTGGTTCCTCTTTTCATTTCATTTAACATTATCACATAAAATATACCTGAGTAATGGAAAATAGTTTAAGAACAAATACTTTCTTACATGTTTTTCTCATTTAGTTTTCTGGGGTTGTTTTGGAAAGGATTTGTGTTTTCTTTGTTACTATTTCTGTCTTTAATGTCTTTAAACATTAGAATATGGTCATCTAGTTTACAGTTAGGTAAACTGATACAATTATTTTAAGATTGTTGATACATGTTGACAAACAGCTGTTAAATCTTTATACTAGTATATTTATATTCAAGATTTAATAGGTTCATTCATATATAAGGGAAAGTATAGTAATTAGCAATTTTATTACCTACTTTGTAAACTGCATATACAGTCTCTTTAACTATAGGCTAGGGGGATTTTAGTCCTTGATATAGTAAAGATGTATTATTGGGAGGGTCAAATCTTGTCTCCAGAATAATATTTTGCATAATAAAATAGTAATTATGTTTGGGAATTTGAGTTTATATTTTTCACAAATTTATGCAAGTGTGCAGTATTTTATCACTGAGCCCCTAAAACTCAAATAAAGGTATTCATAGATATTTTTGTCTCCAAATGGGCTATCAAAGGTATCCTGTTAGTTTGTCTAGCTTGTAGCAGTATCATATGAGTTTAAATATTGTAATGTTGAAATATTTATTCATGTTTGATCAGGTGAATTCTTGTTGGGGATCATAAATAATTAGAATTGTAAATATTTCATTTGAGCATTTTGTACACAATATATTTTTACACGTGTTTATGTATAAAGCAGCTTAATCCATAATTAACCAGTTATACAATAGATGTGTAAATGTATGGATTAGTTCCAATTTATCATCATCATCACAATATTTACTCTTAAACATTTATAATTACTAAAGTATGTTATTTGGTACTAGTAATCGATACTTACAGAAAACAGAGCATGCTTATGTGGAATATGAATAGTTTGACATGAAAATGTAACATCTAGCTTCATTTTAACTCATTATCATATATTCAGTTATCTTAACACTTTTATGTTGACCCAAAAATACATACATACATTGGGTTTTGGTAATTTCAATATGCTTTCACAATTACTTTTATTACTTGAAAGTGAAATAATTGTTGAAAACTTAGTCCTTTTGATTTTTTTCCACCTTAAATATTTATTGCTGGTAGATGTGCTTCAACTACAGAAAAATACTGACTTCATCATGAAAGAATTTAAAAAATAAGGAATTACATGATTGGCTTGTTTCTTTGACTTATTTTCATCTTCTTTGGAACTCACTCATATTTTAATCAATACTGTTTTTTTATTAAAACAAATGAGCTTTTAAAACCCATGTTATCATCAAAGCCTTGCTATTAGTCTTACTTTTTTTAAGCTGGCGAAATTAGCATCAAATTTTTGCAACTTTATCTGCTGGAACATTTTCTCTCTACTTTTCTCAAAATAAATAACCTGAAATAGCTGTGCACACTGCAGGTGCGTCATTAAGGTCACGTGCTCTTCTCCAAGTGGTCTCAGAGAGAGACCTAATTCAGATGTGAAGTGAGGGGGAGGGAGAAGTTCAATGGAAGAAGCTTCTAGTAACTTTAGGCTTCTAGTTAGAAGGTAATTGATGTCTGCTTAGCATAGGCAGCAGCATGCTGGAAACAGAATCCCAAGATTCAGACAGAACTAAGATGGTGGTTGATTGCACAAATAAATCTTTGGCTTTTCCCTTCACTGATGAAGTAAAGCTGTCTTCTGTGGAAATAAACTGAAGCCACCAAGATGAAAACAAATTTGTGCTATAATTTTCCAGAGCTTGCAGTAGAAGGGAGTCAGCCAACATCTCTTGAATTTGGCAGAGATTTAAAAGCAGGCTGGATAGGGTGAAAGCTCTGTGATGGAAAAAAAGGGAAGGCTCTGTGTATGGCCTGATTGGAGCTTGCTGGCATGGTGAAGCTGGAAGTGGGCCAGCTGGAATCAGAGCATCCCGGGGGATTCAGCTCCCTTTGGTTGGTCCTAATTTTGAAGTGTGGACAAGAACGAGGGAAGCTGGCAGTTAGTAAGTCTTGACTACTTGGTCCAGTGATTACATGGGTCGTGGGTTGGCTTCCTGAACTGGTTGCTATAGATTGTGGCTATTTGGAGAGAATTGAGAACAAATTAATGTGAGGATATAAGATACGATTATTCATGCCAGAGTGAGTATAGAAATATTGTTACAGAAATGATTGATTTGAGCTGTGTGCACCTTGAGGATGAAGACAGACGTTACCTGAGAGGTTTGAGAGGACAATGGAGGAGGCACATAGGCACGGATGCACACAGCGTGTCCAATAACCTGCCACTCCTTAGCCCAGCCCGCAGGCTTTCCACAGCCTTACTGAGGATCCTTAGGCTCATCACCCGTTGTTTCCTGCCTGGTTGATGGTATGTACTTTCTCATATACAAATATGCCTCCAGTGAAAATAAGTAAGATTTTCTTAATATTTGGCCTTTTTAATTTTTGTGGTGGTAGTAGTGGTAATTTTTTTTTCAAGAGAAAGTTAAGATTCCTATGGGAAGGCATATGTCTTTCTGACCTATTATTTTTGCCACAATCTCATGTCCAGGCTTGTATTAATTTCAGAAAATTGTATAGGATAGCAAAGAAAAAAATCATGTCTTTCTTTAATTTCTTTAGAATTGTCCCTGATTGTGTGTGTATGTATACATGTGTGTAATTTCAGCTCCTTTTCATGGGTTACCTAACGAAGGATCTGCATCTTGATAGATGACGTTTGTCGATTTCCTCATTGTGCAGGCATAAAAGAGTGCATTTATACAAATCTGTGTGGTTTATAGCTTACTTCACATCTGGGCTGTGTAATCCATACCCTCATATGTTCTGTCATTAACCAAAATGTCAGTATGAGGAGCATCACTATATTACATACACGTTATATTAAATGTAGTATAGCTCTGATATAATCTAGCTCTAAAACAGGTCACAGAGAATGATATTGTATTTCAAATATTCACCACTTCTTCAAGATTCTGTCCTTGCAAGTCTGGGCAGAAAATTGGATTTTGCTTTTACATGAATTTAAGTCTATGGTCCAATAGCTCAGAAGTGCAAAATGGGGATGTTGAATATCGATAATTTTAGCTATTGTTTGAGATTTTATGACTCCTAGAAAATCCAAGTACCAAGTATTGAAATATAGAACAAAAAAGAACAGAATAATTTTAAAGATCACTAAACTTAAAGTTAAAATAAATCTTTAAAGTGTTAAGGGGAACAATTGTGATTTAAATTAATAGGAGATACAATGAAGTTTAGTTACTTTGCAAAACCAGTTGTCATTTGTAGATAATACAAATTAGCATTGTAAACAAATTATGTGATGATTATTTAAAGTACTTACTAGAGAACAAATTGTTTTTAAGCACCTACAGGCACTTTAGAAGTTTTTATTAGCATGCAGATCATTTATATGCTAATTACAAACCTTTCCCTTTTCATTCATTAAGTAAATTCCCCTAAGACTGTTGTAAGACATATCACTCAATACAGTAAGTATTCATTGAGTATATATTGAATCTGTAGTTTTTAGCTTGAAGAGAATTTAGAAAATAAGAGCTTTTGAAAAATAGTGATGTTTGGGTCCCGAGATCAAACTGTTCTTACCTAATTGCAAAAAGGTAAGGACCGGACATTGTTTTTAATTTGTTTGTTGTTTACAAGCTCCCTTGCAGAATCTAATCTGTATCCAGCTTTTGAACAACTATATTATATGGAAGTAGAAACTTCTTAATACATGATTTCTCCATTCTTAAAGAATAGGTAGCACATAGATTCTCAGTCAATATTTGCTTATAGAGACAATAATTGTGTCTACAAAATGTTTACAAAAGGTGGTTAATATTTCATAAAATTTGTTTTGAGTTCAATTATATGCTGGAATAAGCAAATTGTAGTTAAAGGGTTCAATAACATTTGCTTGCTACATCAATCCCTTTACATTGTGGCATTCATGAGAGAAGAAGCTAATGTGTTGTAAGCATGCCTGGCCCATTGCAATGAAGGAACAAGGAAGGTACTGAGAACTATCATTAAAGTATAGATTGGGGAAAAAGCAATTGCTTCGCAGTCTAAAAATATTTCACCTTGTCTTCTTTTTTCTTTCATTTAGTTTGATATTTTTAGGTCCTAGTAGTTATTTTCCACAAAAGAAATTAGGAGAGATTTTGATCCCAACATTAAAGTGAGTATTTGATTGTGACTTTGTCCTTAAAACATTAAGTGGGAAACTTAGTAGAATTCTGGTTTCTTTGTTTTATAAATTCTTGAAGCATGTGTAGTTTACCTCAGTTATTTATATGATTTATTGTCTATTTTAAATATGCATTTAAATAATATAACAGAAGGCCCAGCGTTGTATCATTGTGTGTAAAGCCAGTGCCTACAAAGCAAGTATCCCATATGGGCACCAGTTTCCAGCCAGCTCCCTACTAATGGCCTAGGAAAAGCAGCTGAAGATGGCTGAAGTACCTAGGCCCCTGCCACTTAAGTGAGAGAGCTGGAAGAATCTTCTGGCTCCTGACTTCAGCCTGGTCCAGTGCTAACCATTGCGGGCCTCTAGGGAGAGAACCAACAGATGGAAAAACTCTCTCTCTCCCACTCTGAGTCTCTGACTTTCAAAATAAATAAATAAATCTTAAAAATATCTATATATAGTAGAGTTTGGGACATTGAATATTATGAAGCTATCCATCTTTTAATGCTTTAGAAAATTTTACTACTAAGGGCTAGAATTATATAAAAGATTGCTTTACAGTTTTAGCCTTACATCATCAGGAAATCAGCTGTAAATTTTAGAAGGGCTTGAAGTTCACAGAATATGGGAGATCTCTGTCTCTGTCTCTCTCCCCCTCTCTGTCTCTCTAAATAAGTAACAAATAAATACTTTTTGTAAAGATTGATTTATGTTTTTGAGAGGCAGACTCATGGACAGAAAGGAAAGATGGAGATAAAAATCTTCCACCCACTGTTCACTTCCCAAATGGTCCCAACGGCAGGAGCTAGGCCCATCCAAAGCCAGGAGTCAGGAGTTTCTTCTGGGTTTCACAGTGGGCACAGGGACCACAGCCTTCCTAGGCCATCAGCAAAGAGCTGGGTCGGAAGAGGAACAGCTGGGACACAATCCAATGACCATATGGATGCCAGTGCCACAAGCGGAGGCTTAGCCCAGTACACCACAGCACAAGCCCCAGTTAGTAAATGCTTTTTAAAGGATGCTGGTCTATTTGGATCCTGATGAGGGCTGTCCTGGCCTGCAGACAGTTGCTTTCTTCTGATCTGCATAATCAAAAAGGGACAAGGGCTCTCTTGGTTCTGTTGGATAGGGAGCCCTGATTTCCTTGCTGGAGGCTAAGCCTCACAACCTAATCACCTGTAATACCACTGTAGAGGTCAGGATGTCAACATGGGATTTTATAGAGATGTGGACATTCTGGACGTGGCAGCAGAGCATCATGGGATACCTCAAGAAATGTATAAAACAGTTAACATTGTGCGTGTTAATGACAGTGGACAGTTTCCCCAGTTTCCCATGTTGTGAATGTTAATTACACATTTTAATTAGTTTTATCACTTTAAAACTGGAAAATGGTGAAAGTGCATTGCAGAGACCATCACAGTTGGAATTGTTTCTTATTTTATTGTTGTACTCAAATTCTGAAGTGAAATGGCCTAACAAATTAAAAACGAAACTAAAAGTATTCCCATAATTCTATTTCATGTAGCACTACAACACAGTAGATCTCAGAGGTTTGTTATGTTTGTTCAATCATTTTATTTCTTTTCACACTCAGTTTTATCTGATTTAAGGAGGTTAATACTATAGTGTATTTCTTCCCATCCCCCTACGCATAGGTAACTTCTACATTTATTTTATACCAAAAAATTAGTATCTCATTGCTTCATCGACTCCACAAATGTTTTTCTTTCCTGTATTCATTTACTATGTTGTTTTTTCACTTCCTTTAAAATCTTTGTCCAGCCTCATGTGTATTATTTTCATCCCACTCTTTGCCCTAAGGTGGTAATGTCAGTTAAAAACTTTTAAGTGCTGTGATCCCAGAACAGCACAGAGAATTTTATGTGCGTTATTAAGCCATTCTTCAAAGCAACTTTTTGTGGTATAGTGTTATTACCTCATTTTCATCAATGACTGTTCAACCCAAAGCTATACATAGTAGTATATACATAGTAGTGAATACATCCAGGCCTACTCCTAGTTTGACTACAGACCTCATATTCTTCACTGCTTTTATAGCATCATGATGTTCTTTGGTAGATTTTACCATACAGATGCCTCTCAATTTAACATGGTCGTAAAGCAAGCATAGGCTGAATATATTGTTAGTTTGAAAATGCACTGAGCAGATCTAAGCTGCTAAATACTGAAGCTCAGAGACACAGAATAGTGTTGGGGGCTTCCCCTGGTAGCCAGAGGGCAGTGTGGCAGCTGCATTCCCACTGCTTCATTTCCACCAGCCCGGAAAAAGATCATCCTTTAACGTCTGAAGGATCTGTCCTGATTGTGTACTGCTTTCTCACTCTTATGAAGTGGAACTATTGCTGAACTATGAAAAGTCAGGGCTCATATGTGTTGTTTTCTAAAGGATCTGTCCCATCTGCCCTGTGTGAGGGCATTGGCTCAATGAGAACCATCATTCCTGGTTATTTCAATTTAAAACCAGTAAACAAAGTAATCTTATAGTCTCACCTCCCCCATTATTTAAAAATAACGGGAAAATATTTTCTGAGTATTTGTTTTTGTGAAATTACTCTTCCTGCCTTTATTTCATTTATCTATGAGTATGTTAGTGTTTTTCTTATCCACTTGTCTGATCTCTTGTTTAAGAATTTAAGTCATCATTTATCCATGGGCTGTGGTCTTGCTTCCCTGATCTGCTACCTTTGAGAATTTTTCCCCTGGAGGTATGATGGCCTTGCTTGGTGGAGGGAGGTTATCTCTTACAGTGACACTATATACATATATTGATCACCTTGCAGTAAGCTCTAGCTAAAGTAATTTCATTCAAATCTACACCAGGTCTGGAAAGCTTCTGTTATCATATTTTTATCTTCTGAAGGACACGTTGAAATACCCTGTTAAAACAAAGACCAACAGTGTTTGATTATAAGCCAGGAAGTGCTTACCTATTTTAAACTTGGATAATAATGATCTTGTAATAGCTTCATGCAGTTACTTACGGAGTTCCAGGTGCTAAAAACTGATGGGAATGCAAATGTACCCCACTTTGAACTGTAGTTCACAGAAATTAAATTGGTTGCTATTTCTAGCACATTTTGGTTTCTATTTCTAAATTATCTCCAAGAGTTGTAAGGATTTTCAGCCTGCACTTATCTGAGAATTGATTGATTGAGGAAAAACTATGCCTTATACCATCTGGTGCTGAGATGTTACTGTTACAGTGTTCTCTGAGTTTATTCCAGAAAACTTGTTTAGGGAGTTGTTAATCCACTTCAGATGTTTCTAGAAAAGGGACTTCAGTTTGAATTTTCTCAGTCACATATTAATCCATAGCGTGCTCTGATCTCTTAAAATCTTAGAAAACATATTTTGTAGAAAGTTATTTTTAATTACATTCACTATTTATATGAATTGAAGTGAATATACTTATTCAGTTATATTATAAATAAGATTAGTTAGGAGGTAATATCACATGAGTCATGAAAAAAATTCTGTCCAGAGAATGAGATTCTATTTTGTAATATTGATTATAATGTTACTGAGAGTAACAGCAACCGCTTTTTACCCAAAATGTTTGATGTGTAAGACTCTGATCAAAGTGAAATATACATATTCTCTCACTGTATTTCCACAAAGCTGTGCTATAAGATCCATTGTTATCACCACTCTACAGCTGTCACCCTAGACACAGAAGAGTTCACTGAGTTACCCAAGGCAGTTTATTCAGGCTGTCTAAGACAAGCCAAAGAAAATCTGATGTCAATAAAAAAAATCTAAAACAATGATTAAGAAAATTTTGGAGAAGAGGTGTTTGATTTTACATGTATCAAGATTTTTGAATGAATTTTATTGAAAATGTTAAGTAGAATTCTAATGATAGGTAAGGTGATTTAGTTTTTCTTAATGCTTTCTTCAGGATTAAAATGTGGATTTGATGTTACAGTGAATCGCATGTGAGTGTGTGTGTGTGTACTAATTGGTAAGACACAGGTCTCACTAATTTTTTTTTTTTTTAATTTGAGAGAACTGAAAAAAATGTTCTGTTTTCTTTGGAGTCATTAATGGGTCTCTTGAGTATGCAGGTCCGACAGAGTATTAGACAAATCCTTTTAGGGAATGGCCAGAGAGCAATGAGCATGCTCCCCAGCACAGTCCTGTATACGTTTGTAAACTATGCACACTCTCATCTACAAGGATGGTTTGACTGCGTGAGCAGACATCATCATCTTTTCTCACTAAAGTCCAATTGAATAACGCTCATCAACAATCAAACATTATTTATTATTTATTGAGTTGGAACTGTGCTGTTTGAAATGAACATATGTATGCAAAGTTCCTGTGTCAGATATCAGTACATTGAGGTAATTGTGCTATTACTAGCAGTTACAGTGAAACATTGGCCACTTAACAAGTGTCATTCATCACATGCTTAAATTGTGACAGAAAGAAGAAAGATCAAGGAGTCATCCTCATTTCAAGAAACTAATAGTACAAGAAAGGAGGGTACAGTTCCTTGGTAGGGCCAGAGAGCTACTGCCTCGGGCTCTCCAGGCAGTTCAGTCTCTGTCACAGCTGCTTCACTGAACCACAGTGGCACTCAAGAGTCCGAGCAAGAAGAAGGGGCCTGGCTGTGTTCCAATGAGATTGCATTTTACAAATGGTGGCTGGGTTTATCCTGTGGGCTGTGGTTTTCCTAACCTTGATCTGAGTGCTGTGCTAAGAATGAAGCAATAGGAAAATGAACTCATGTAGGAGTATAGAAAATCTTAAAGACATTAATGAGATAAGTGTAAATACAAAGAAATATAACAAGAGGTCCAAAATATTCCACCGATGCTTAATGTAGTCTTTGAGTATTTTAATGTTTTGATATACAGTAACTGCAACTTCCAGTATTTCTATGGGGAAAATAATTATCATAGTTTTAAAAGTATATTTTAATAGTCAAATTCAAAATAATTGTCCTAGTACCCATTTGTTTATTAATATTCCATTGAGTGACAGCCAAATCTGAATTCATATTACTAAAAATTGAGACATTGTGAGTGTTACAAAAATATTTATGGAACAATGTTTTCTTTTGAAAAAGACCCATTTGAGTTTGACTTGGAAATATTGTCTGCCTGCATCAGTTTGGGTATTTAAATTTTATTGTATTTTCCAAAACATAGTAGATACATTTCCAGTAATTCAAGCCCCAGATAGATTTTAAACAAAAGCCAAGACATAGTATTTGGTATCATAACTGAGTTCACATTACAGTTCTCTTGAAATCATTGTAAATGTTATTCAGAAAAAATGCTTTAGAGCAAATGCATTGAAGCACTAAATAACTTCTTCACTATATTCTGCCAGCTAGTTATGTGGTTTCTATCAATAAGGTGCATTTTATTAAATAAGTTACTTTGTATTTTCTGGATTATTTTTGCTATAAATATATGGAAAAGTTTAAGGAGTCTCAAATGTTGCAATATCCAGAAAAATACCTGTAATATAAAGTTTGCTTTCTCTTAATGTGACAAATAGGTCTGAAAATACATATTTGGAAATGCAGTTTTAAAATGTGAAAATGAAAATTTATATCAGGAGCCTTCCAGAAGTGATTGGAGAAATCACACAAGCATAACATTTTCAATTGACGTGATAAAGTCAATACCACTGACCTACGAAATCAGTGTACCTAATGAGGAAGGCTTCATTGTTACTCTAAACTTGTAGGCTACATGCAAAACATGTATTTAGAGGGCTGCATAGAATGTCTTCCAATGCAAATTTTGAGGGAATTTTTGAGGGAAGATATATATTTAAATGGCCTTACCTCCTTCTTTGTATGTCTTTATTAATTATATACAATGAATTAAAATATAGTAGCTCATTATATTTCCTACTAAGTAATCACTTTAAGTGAAATGAAAACTGCTTAGAACAGCTCTACTTTTTTTAATCTGTAAAATGCTTCTTAATTTGAAAGGTAATGTGGAAAATATTTGATTGCATGCATTTAGGGATTTTTGCTTTTGGAAAGCAAAGCAGACACCTGCATAAATTCTTAGTGTCTTGATTCTGTCTTCCAGGGGTTGGGATCTCTTCCTTATCTTGGGCTCTCTTGTTTGCTTTTCAGTTGCTGCGAATGTGGCTGTGGAAGGGCTTCTTCCCTGTGCGCTGTTGCCCATCCAAGCCTAATATGGTTAGTGTTCCCTCCCTCTTTCACTCCTCTGTGCTGTCCACCTCTGTGTATCGCCGCCAGCGTTCCTTTGCTTTCTCCATTTGTGTACATTCTTAACAGTTAGTACACGCGTACACCCTAACAGTGAGAAGAAGATGGTGAAACTGGTCCCCAGATGTGAAGCCCGACAAGTGACGTCACAGCGGATTATTCCAAATAAAATACTGTACATAACAGCACATCATCCTGATGTCAAGCTTTCATACCTCTCTTCTGAGGCTTTTAGCATGTTTCTGACGGAAAGCCAGGACATTGCAAGATTATAACATGTGTTCCACATTTAACATGTCGCTGTTTTTGTTGTTCCATTAGTAAAAACCATATCATTCATGGAAATAAAGTGCTACTTCTGTCAAGATGAAATCACGTTTTCCATCTTCAAGAACATGCAATGACCATAATGTGACTGCAATCAGCTATTGTCATAATTATCGTGGCTGTATATGGCATTGGGGAAGGAAACTATGTGCAATTTAAAATATTTTACCTTATTTTATTGTCTGAACTATTGTTGATGGTAGGAGGGATATTCCTAATTTGATACTAGTAAAGTAAAAAAAAAATAGCACATTTTTGGAATCATTGGTTAAATGAGATAGTCACAATTATTTATGAAGACAAACCCTAAATATATAATAGTATAGCCTGGAATGTAAAACTCAGACGAGAACTCTATTCACAGATTTAGAGGAACTCCTACATAATGGTGAACCTCCCTGTAAAAATTAAATACTTCACATAATTACTTTGTAGATTAAGGGTCCTAACTCCTTGCACTATTGGAATGAGTTGTCATTCATTGTCAAGCTTTACAAAGAAAAGATAAAATACAAGATGCATTTTAGAGAATTATTGCATTTTCTAGATGCATTATAAGTTGTGACTTGTATTGTCTAGGCATAAATTTTGTTGATTAAATAAAGTGTGTGAATGTGTGTAGGTGTGAAAAAAAGGTGTGTGTGAACGCATCACTCAAGTGCACATGAGAGAAAGGGTGGAATGCATACCAGTAACCTCTTGAGAACAAGAGAGAGTAAACAAGCACAGACTGATATAAATCAGAGATCTTTCTCTCAAGCTTTTGCAAATTTCATATTTGTAAAAACTTAAAGCTAATATAAAAGTATCAACTTATCTCAAAATAATTAACTCGTCTGGGAAATTCTTAGAAGCATGGAGCTTCAGTGACAGAGCAAATAAAAACTGAAATGTGGCTGTGGCTAAAATATTAAATGGCTTTGTATTGTGATCTTTTCTATACTGTACTATGAAAAACTAAAAAAAAAATGGTCGCTGAATTGCCTATTCTGCTTCAGTTTCAAATACTGTTGTTTTAAGAGATAAATTCTTATTGAAGCAAAATAGGCAAAATTTATCATCTTAGGAAAAAAAAAAAGATTGACATCTATGTCTACCCAGAACAAAACTCAAAAGTACCTCAATGGCTGTGTGAATGTGTATGAGTCCTTGACTTAGGAAATTGAAGACTAAATTTAGCTAGATTGATATGCTTTTACTTTTAATAGTAATACCTTTTTTCCACTGCGTAGTTGGCTTCACAACAAACAACTACTATTTGGAGGTTTATATAGTAAAAGGTGAAACTGTTCCTTCACAGAGAGTTCATCAGGAAACTGAAGATAAAAACCTTCTTTCTAATATCTTTCTTTGAATAATTCTAGGACTTATGGAGGCATATGTGTGGGTGCATGTAACTGAGTGTGGGTGTACATGTATGTGTGTGTGCAAAATAAAATTTAGTCACAGATGCATTTAGGAACTCAATAAAAGACAACAATCTTCATGGAAAGACTTATGGACCAGCTAGAAACTTTTCTTAATGCAATCGTAAACAAAAACAAAAACAAAAACAAAACCTTTAATTTTGCATATATAAATTAGACAATAAAATATTGTTTAAGATTATTACTTTGGAAGAATGAAAGTTACAAATGTTTTGATTGCTGTTTGCTGAACTTCTGTTTTACAATTTCAAGTCACAACATTGTTTCAGTATGTTTGGCTTTAGTTTAGATTATAGCATTAGAGATAAAAAAAAAAAAACTTTACCTAATAGAAATCAAGTATTGAGAAGAACCATCTTTCTTCTATAATCAGTAAAATCCTAAGAAATATGAAGTCTTGTTCCTAATTTTGCATGTGAAACCATACTAGCATTTGTTGATTACTATATAAATAATTTTCAGGGAACACTGTCAGCAGCATTCATGAGCAGACAGTTTGATTTTGATTATAAGAATCTCATTGTTTTCATTTATTGGAATATCACTCATGAATATATGTTTGATTCATTTTTGACCTTAACGGTAACATAACTCATACACATTAAAAACTTTTGGTACATATGTTGGCTTTTAGAAATACCTCGAGATACCGTATGGAAATCTAGGTTCCAATGAACATTATTTGAAATCCACTGATCGAGACCCTTGATTCTACAGCTGGCTAAATGAAAACCTCTGTCTGGCTCAGTGGTTCTGATATTCAGTCTGTCATGTTTCCCACCAGTAAGCAACATTTTTATTATTTTTAAAATATATAATTCTCCATTTATGAAATGAAAATTGTGATCACACATTGCCAACTTTGATCCTTCTACCTCAAGTTATTTTTCGTCCCTATAGTTTCTTGCTTTGTTGTGGCATCCATAAACATGGTGTTAATTTTCCAGTCTCCCTGCTTTGACTGAAACCTATACAGTGATGGACACTTTTCTGTAATATTTCTGAATAAATTTCAGCATCCTGTCTCTAAGATTACCCCTGTTTTTTACAGAGGTGTCTTTTATCAGTCGTCACTGCCTTTATGCCATTGCAGCTGGCTTGAGACCCTAATCATTGTTTCACTACTGAAAGAAAATATATGTTTTTGCTATTGAACAGTGTTGAGTTGACTTTTTAAATGGAAATAAGATGTATAATTTCTAGAATATTGCCCCCAGAGACACCATGGTCACGCAGGTGGTTTTCCCAGGGCGAGGCTCTCCCATTGCACTGCGGGAGTGCTGACCCCTGCGATTTCCCCAAATGTGGGAAACTCGACTGCATAATTTGTGGTAGTGGGGGACTGCATTCGCGCTCTCCCCTGGAAAAAAAATATTGCCCCCAGTTATCCCTGAGTATTTACTTAAATTTATGTTTACAGAAACCAATACATACACTTATATGTATAATACAATTATAAGTCCATATGAAGTATCCCAGAGTCCTGGTAGCCATTTCTTATATTAATCATATGTCAGATTGTTTCCCTCATTCACCTGTTTTCATGCTTTCCAGTGTTTTCATTTCATTTATTCCTTCTTCAGAGGTGTCCAAATGACAGGGGGAAGGGAGTTCACTATTTTGAATGTAGAAATATTAAATTCTTAGTTTGTTCACTTCTGTGATATTTAGAAAATCAAGTTCATTTTTAAATAAATTTTCTTACGATTTATTTATGACTAGAGAAATAAGCAGAACTATAACTCTTGTTATAATATATATTTTAAAATTTCTCTTCAGAGATGTAAAGCAAAAAACAATTTCTCTGACCAAAAGGAGTATTAGTGATGTTAAAATTATTATCTTAATTTTATTAAACTGTCTTGTTTATAGCATCTTGAAATTTTAAGTGAGTTGCTTTTTATTTCCACACATACTTTGCAGTCATTATTCACTCAGCATTACAAGGTGTTCACCAGGATTTATGTGGAACATTCTTACCTTTTGTACAGCAGGACAGGTGCATAAAGGATAGAAATTAGACACTTGTAACAATTTTAGACCCCCATTTTAAAGCAGATGTGAGGGTTGATTGAAATGCAGGGTATATTAAATTCTAATGGAAGGTATGCTATGTAAAATATAACTGTGAACTATTCCAAAGTCCTATTGTTAAATAATATTGGGAAACTCACATGATAGGAGATATTAAGTGAGCCTGCTCTGACTGAAAAATCCAGTGGAGGCACCCATATAATAGCTCATAATTAATAGGAAATTACACATTTCAGCACTAGAACAAAACTAGTTGAAAACAAGGAGAGCTTATAATCATATGACATAATTTAGGGAACATATTGTTAAATCAGAAGTCTAAGTCAAAATTTAATTCAACACTGAAAATAGATTAAAATCAATCTGTGAATTTGTGGAAGTATTTGAAATTGTTCAGGTACTCCTGCTAATGCTAAGGAACATTTTGCCTAAAAAGACTTTTAATAGCTTGTTAATGGAAGATGTACAAATCCATGTGTGCTACACTGTTATTGAAGATGTTATCTAAACATTTCATTCATTCTTTGCAAAAACATCTTTATTTTATGAGGCTCAATCAGCTGAACTTTTATTAAAATTAATTTTGTTTAATTGGAGAGAATCCTGATTTGAAAAAGTCATGTATTTTTCAAAAAGCTGTAACGTTATTTAAATACTCCAGGAGCAAAATTCTTTGAATAAGACTATATGCAATGCTTGTGGTCATTGTTATGTCAACTCACGTGTGAATAGATCATGTGATTTTTAAAAAAATACTAAATTAAGAATATTTAGTTTCCAGTAAGTAAAACACAGAAGTTGTGTGTGATGTAATTCTTTTGAATACTTTTTTCTACAGTTTTCTGAGTATAGGAAAAGCATTTCTTAATCAATTTCAACTAGAAGAACAAGCAGTGCCTTTTTCTGAGGTAGCCTGCATGTGCTCAATGAAATAGAATTGCAAAACCACCCCTCTTTCACCATTTTGTCCCACTCCTCCTTTTTTAGATTAAGGTGAAAAAACTTTCAGTGTTTAGATCTGTAGGTAAAGCAAAGGAAAAAATCTGACTTTGCAGAGGCTTTTGTTGGGCAAAGATTTGCATTCTCTTTGGCTGTCTATTCGTTCATCTTCCCACATTGGCCACTAGAGAGCCATTTAGTCAATTACTCGTTGGGCATTGGTTCTCTGGAGTGCTTGACATTCATATCTTTAACTCATTATCAAGCCCTAGATTTATGCCCAAGAACTAAATTATTCACTGGCATCTCCATGCATGCATAAAGATTATCATTTTCTAGTTCATATAATTTGGAAGTTTCAAATTTAGATGTTATGGCTGGGACCAAGTTTTTAAGGTCGGTATTATTATAAAAGTGGTCTTATCCAACTCCTTAGAATAGGTATGTGAGAAAATGAATTGATTTCTAAATCACTCATAAGGTAATTGTGATATTTATATATCAAGCATTTCTGGGACTTTTATTGAATATTAATTAAAGGGTATTAGTTAAGCCTTCATGTAATATAATTTCTCATACCCATCTTCATTTCTAAAAGCTTAAACCACATTGTTTTCTGGAAGAATATGAGTATAAGTGATTAAAATATTATTTTTCTAAATGCAAACACTATAGATATTTTAGTGCAATAATTTAAAAGCTCATTAAAATTGTGATAAGAAGTAAAATGAAGACGCTTTCTTTTCCATTCAGAAAAAAAAAAACATATTCCCACAAAATAGGAGGCATAATTTATGTACAGGATGACATAATTTATATACAGGATGACATATTCTTGACGAGCTCATTGCTGAAAATTATACATCTGGAGTAGGCACAGTAGATGATTCTGATTGAACAGGCTTCCTGCAATGCTCTGTTAGTGAGGTTGAACGGCTGTGGAGTGCCAGTCCTGCCAGCTGCAAGTTTACTTGCTGTATCTTGTTGAGACTTGTTTTAATGATGCTTTGGGGGGATTCCAGAACTTATTTTATATGTTAATGCAACATAAAGCCGTATATGTTTTAGAACTCCAGAGTTGCCCATAGTCAAAAATAACTTTTCCACTGCCTTCCCAACTAATAACCACAATAAAATGTTAACCGTTCCTCAACAGTGTATTCCCAAATCATTTTTAGATATAATACAAAGTTTTATTTCCACATTCATAAGAGGAATTTGCATGCAAATTAAGTATCCATGAAACTTATTTAGATAAAGGCTATTTTGAGAGCGGATTGTTTTTGTTTTTGAAGTTGGAAGAGTTGAAGTTGGAGTAGATGTTAATCTCCTGTTGCAGATTGTAAGAAAGTGTATACCTTTTAGGTCTCTTTAGATTCCAATTACAAAACTTTTTGGTTGTATTATTTAAATAACATAAATCTCAAGATAATTTCACACAGTTGTGTTTGGAACACTGTTAAAAAGAACTATCAATAATGCTTTCCTCCAGGGACACATACATTGGAGATGGGAAGGATAATGTAACACCTAGCAAAATTATGAACAAATACAATAAAATACCTTAAATCTTTACTGAACAGACCAAATACGATTTCAGTATGGTTTCATGTGTTTGATTTTCCTCTCCATTTCACTGCAGTGAGGTGATTCAAGATGTCTGAAGGGCTCTTAAATGACAAATGAATCCAAGTGTTAAGGATAAAATTTGAAAAACCACCCAATTTCTGTTGTGTATTTTCCCTAGACCAAGAACTCTCTATCTATTAAGTATATTACTTCAAATTTACTCAAAAATGCACTAGCTAAACTTCTCCAATTAATTGCCAGTTCCTTGATGTGAAAAGGAAATTGTATTTTTAAAAAATAATGATATATTAATTGTATTGTCCAGTTTTTCTAATACATATTTAATTACATACCATGAAATGACAAAAAAAGTTTTAATGTTTATCAAAATATACAAGATTTTTAAAATATGCTAGAGTTGTTACCTAGGAGCAGTCTCTGTTAGTGAATATTTATTAGATACCTTATTTACATAACAATTTATTTTCAACCAAATTTATGATGAAAAAATACTTTGTCTACCATCTTGGCTCTATTTTCTCAATGCAAAAATAAATGAAGATTTTGTTTTAAATTAACTCAGATTTGTCGTGGGGTCTTATGAACAGTACAGTCACTTCCTTGGAGTTTCACTAAAGCTAATGTAAATATTTTCGTTTCAGCTAGTTGTTTCCTGTTCTGTGGTTAATCATGTCCCACATCAATTCAGTATTCATCCTCATGGTTCTTTTCCAAATACCTGTCATTGTGTAGACACAATAAAATGTCTTTCACTCATTCATTTACCCATTCATCAGTGTGACAGATATTTTTGGTGCCAACTCTGAGTCAGGTGCTGGATCACTGGAGGAATTTATAGATGACTCCTGGTTGTCATCATTCAAGAAGTTGACAGGCAGTAAGCGAGCTGAACAGTGTACCAAAATGAATATGCTGTCCCGTGGAGTTGGGAGTCTAACAAAAAGAGTTAAGAGAAAGCTATTATTTTCAGAAAAGATAAGATTACATTAAGTTGGAGTATCAAGGACAAAATTGAACTGGACTTTGATGACTAAAAATTGCTAGGAAGAACATATTCAGTGAAGGGGCCTATAGAATTATATGCAAAGGTATAGAAGCATGGAGAAAGAGCTTGATGATTTTAGGGAAAGGTTTAGTATTCCTGAAGACAAGCATTTGGACATGATGCTGCAAGTATGTTTTAGGAATATTTGCCTTGCTATTTTATTGAAGATTTTGCAGTAGAGAGCTAATGCAATAAAACATGTCTTATAGACAGTTAATTTGGCTACAAACATATCTATCATAGTTTAGAGAAGGAGTTATAGAATGAAGAAGCATCATTTCAGAAGCATTTAGGGTAATCCAGATGAAAAATAGCAAGGCCTTAATTGAGGTAGAGCTAATGAAAAGGCAACGATGGATTGTAAGATATTTACATTGTTTAATGCCTGGGATTTGGCAACTAATTTGTTGTGAAGGACACAGAGTAAAGCTTTGAACTTAAGGGACCAAGGCCATGACAGTGTTATGAACAAGAAAAGTAAAAGGCCTCTGCACTGGGGAAAGTAAAGAGAAATTCACTGCTGTCTATCTTCAGAGCTGTTGAGTGTGAATGCCAGGGAGATATCCCTATACTATTAATACATCTATCCCCATAGGATAAATATATCAGGAATAAGAGTATAATCCTAAACAACTAAATCAGAGATAGGGAATATTAATTACATTGGTAGAAACATTATTTGAGAGGAAAACTAGATAAGTTCATTCAGAAGTCCTTAGGAAATGTCCTGCATAAACGTAGGGAGGAGCAAGAAGCATTAGAAAAGTCCTTAGTGATGGGGGTTCCTCAACAACATCAACAAGTGAGACACATCCTTGGATGTAGAGGTTAAGAGCTCATCTGTGAGTCTTAGAAGGACAGAGTTTGTCAGCATTAAGAACAGTTTGCAAGACCTGCATGTCAGTGGGTTGATGAGAAAAACAGACTAAGTTTTAAGGAGTGGAACTAGGAGTATAGCAGGTTGTGGTCAGTTTCATAGTGACCTGGCTGCAGGTGCATGGAATATAGCCAGAGAAACAACTGAAGATGACAAAACTGTGGAGAGGAAGAGAGAAAAAGAGAAGGACAGGCAGAGATAGAGATAGAAATGGAGAGAGAGACATAGATAAAGAGATAGAAGAAGACAAACAAAACCTGTAGAGAAAGGTGGTGTAGTTGGGAGGCTACTGGATCAGAGGCACTGTCTCAGCAGAGGCCACTGAACTGACAAAACAGGCAGAAGTCCCTGAGCTGACAAAGCAAGTTAAAGAGGGAGCAAGAAGAGAAATGTTCCGTGTGTGGCTATGTGGTGAAGAGAAGTTTAAAAATGGGTTTGTAGGACATCAGACTTCCCTGTAAAATCTAGGCAAGAGTAAGAGCGAGGAATACTGGTGGGAGAAGTCCTTGCATCCAAAAGGATTCCTTTCATTCCTTGCATCCAAAAGGAATATGGGTATTATGTCCTGTTGTTAGGATGATGATCAGTGTGGGGTTGCGGTAATTTCAGTAGCATTCCATGCTTCTGGGTGGATGTGGCTGATTCACCCCTTTGAGATGAGGCTAATCGTAGCTTACTTTGTTCCAGGCGGTGTGGCTACAGCAAAGCAAAGCAAGACCCGGAAGAGGAAAAGATGCATTTTCATAATGGGCACAGTAAGCATGTTGTACAATAAAAGCAAAACAAAGTAGGAGGGACTTGTTGATTGTTTTGTTCTCTTTTCAGGGTGGGCAATTTATAACTGAGCACAAATATTGTGTTAAATGCAAGTGTTCTGGGAGGTTTCTGGAAAACACAGGTCCTTGGGAGATGTTGGCTGGCTCTCCATAACAGCTGGACTGGATGACTTATTCAATCCTTTAAGGAATATTTTCATTTTAATCGTTAAAGTAAAACAAAGTTAATATAAAATGTGTTATATTTCAGATAATATTTCTAAGCTAATTCTAATTCCTAACAGCACTATAGGTAGAAATCTATCAATGAATAACACCATTAGGTTAAATGAGTAAAATTACTCAGTTTTTTTCCTCCCTCTAACACTACAGTGGGAATCCTGTAGCAGCAACCTTGGATCAAGTGCCTTGAAAAAGATGATAATTCTATGAAATGTAGAAAATCTAATTTTAATAACTTTAAAAATTAAGCACAGTATTTTAATGTTTTTTTTCCATAAATAATGATGGTTCAGTTAATCTGTTAAGTCAATGATGAAGAGTTTATTCTGTTTTTGTCACTGGCATGAACATAAAAGTGAAATCTCTATAGGCATACCTCATGTTTCAATGGTCAAGTCCATTTCAAAGGTTTATTTAATATTTTTCCTCCGAAACACTAACACTATGCATGTGGCAGTGGTAGTCTTTGACAGTGAAAAAGTTGACTCATGAAACAGAAGAACTGGTTTAGCATTATGCAACATGTAGAATTCTCCTTTTCTTTTGATATGTGTGTTTAGCCTTTGTTTTACCATAGCACCAGAAAAATTATTACAAATTATTCCTTATAAAGTCAAAATTAGTAATCTGTGATAATATCTCAAAGTAAAAAATAAAACAGAAAATAAATTCCAGGCATTTCATTTTCCAGTTTAATAAATAGAATTGTCTCATTTTGCCTCAGAAGCTGATGTTCTGAATATTATCATTGAAAGATGTATTTACTCAAATACATCATCACACATGTATTTTGTATACATGCAATAATCCAATTTTTTTAAATGAAAACAATATGCAAAAGCTATACAAATGACTCTCAGAACTCTGGAGATGATCTATCCTTGAAGCTTAGCTTCTTCTTTCTAGAAATTAGAGATGTAAACCATAGTAGTGTGTTAAAGTTTATAATGTGCTCACCCTTGATGGCCACTTGTATTGTAATGCCCATTTATTTTTACAGTTAAACTGCCTGGAGTAAGAACTTACATTGATCCGCATACCTATGAGGATCCCAACCAAGCTGTACATGAATTTGCCAAAGAGATAGAAGCTTCATGTATTACCATCGAAAGAGTTATTGGAGCAGGTATGACAATATGTTTCCCTCTGACTTCTAAGTTTGGCTTGTACTACAGAATATAATAGATTAATGTCCTGATCAAACATGGAATGTTTTTAATCTTTCATAATTGTCTTCCTTGCAAAGTTGTATGTAATTGACCTTATCTTACTGTAGCCTTCTATCTCATGAATGCTTAAACTAGCAAATATCTGGTTGACAAAATAAAATACATATGTGTTTTTCAGCTAAATAAGTTTTTACCTTCTACTGTTAATGTGTATATATATGTATGTAGGAAATCTATAGTATCCAAAATTATTTACAACATTCATTTCTGCCTTAGATCGTTTCCTTTTTTGTGGAGTTATAAACTTTTATTATTTTATCTCTTTATTAATAGTACTACTAGATGAGAAATAAAAGCAAGAAGTGATTTGCAGTCAATGACTTTAAATTTCTTTATAAATTTCCATTAAATTTTGTAGATGAAGTGGGTGAGGCTGATGACACCAGTGTGTTACCATCATCTGCAGATGACTTTTCCCAACATACTACTCATTTCTGTTAACATGAATAATAATAAAGCCTGCACTCCTTTCTCTGTTTTTTATTTTGGTCTAAGTCTTAATATGCTCAGTATATTGTAGTCAGAATTTCAGATGCGATTATGTGTTTTTCCCGTCTTTATGACAGGTGAATTTGGCGAAGTGTGTAGTGGACGTCTGAAGCTACCAGGTAAAAGAGAATTACCTGTGGCTATCAAAACCCTGAAGGTGGGCTACACTGAGAAGCAGCGCAGAGATTTCCTTGGTGAAGCAAGCATCATGGGGCAGTTCGATCACCCTAACATCATCCACTTGGAAGGGGTTGTGACCAAGAGTAAGTGCAATGGCAGAGTATGCATGTGTGCATGCATGTCATGAATATCTACCTAGATTGCTGTTAATGTTAGGTTCATGAGACGTTAGCCAGAGTAATGTATTGCCTCCTCCATTCTCAATGATATTTTTCCTACATTGTTTATATATTTGTCAAAGATTATTTTCAATGACCTGAATTTTTATTTTTTCCCAGTAATATGTATGAACTCGCTAACTAGGAATGACATAACAGGGAAAAATATATACAGATAAAAGAAGTAGTAAAGACAGCCACAGGTTTCGGTGCTGAATTTTTCACTTTTTATCCTAATGAAATGTTAACTTCAAAGTTTCGATTGTGGGATTGAAGTTAAACATTTAATAGGACAGCTAGATGCCCTGCCATGTTTCAAGCAGTTCTTCATAGCCAGATGCATTGGTGTGTTTAATTTTTCTACATGGTTTCTTTTTAATTAATTAAATTTATTTATTAAGGAATAAAAATTTCACAAATACAAATTTAGGAATATAGTTATTCTTCCTAACATACCCACCCTCCAACGCACACTCCCACCCCTCCTTCTCTTCCATCTCCCATTCCCAGTCACATTCTCCATTAAGATTCATTTTCTTTTTTTTTTTTTTAAGATTTATTTATTTGAAAGGCGGAGTTATAGAGAGGCAGAGGCAGAGAGACAGGTCTTGTATCTGCTGACTCACTCCCCAGATGGCCACAATGGGCAGAGCTGCGGTGATCTGAAGCCAGGAGCCAGGAGATTTTCCAGGTCTCCCACACAGGTGCAGAGGCCCAAGGATGTGTGTCATCTTTTAGTGTTTTCCCAAGTCATAGCAGAGAGCCAGATTAGAAGCGGAGCAGCTGGGACTCAAACCAGCATCCATATCGGTTGCTGGCACTGCAGGTGGAGGCTTTATCTGCTATGCCACAAAACCAGCCCCAAGATTCATTTTCAATTAACTTTGTACACAGAAGACCAACTTTATACAAAGTAAAGATTTCAACAATTTATGCACATACACAAACACTGAGAACTAGTTTTACAGTTAACTCTCATAATACAATCCATTGAGGACAGAGGTTTTGCATGGGGAGTTAGTGCACAGTGACTCCTGTTGTTAATTTAACAATTAACACTCTTATGTATACATCAGTGACCACTTGTAGCTCTTGATATGAGGTGCCTAGGCTATGGAAGCCTTTTGAGTCCACAATCTCCTTCAGTATTTAGACAAGGCCATAAGCAAGGTGGAAGTTCTCCTCTCCCATTAGAGAAAAATGCATCCTTCTTTGCTGGCCGCTTCTTTCCACTGGGTCTCACTCACAGAGATCCTTCATGTAGAACTTTTTTTCCATAGTGTCTTGGCTTTCCATACTTGTCTATATGGTATCTTAATAGTTCTCAGGAAGGAAGCAGCCTCAGAAGATTGGAGAAGGCCCTTGTGACCAACTTTTGCTAAAGCAGATCTAGTTCTTACTCAGAAACATCTCGAGTTTTACATCTCTTTTAAATTTCAAATAGTGTCTTACAAATGTGTGACAAACCATCCCAAAAAAAGGATTAAAATCATTTTCAGTCACCAAATATCTTATGTGGCATGAACGGAGACCATTTTTTTATGTTTAATTCATTCTTTCTTTAGCACTCCTATGTATTATGTGTTCTGCCTTCATCCCTCCTACCTAACATGCCAATTACTAAACTCATCGGAGAACTTTGAGAAAGCTAACTCTGTTGACTTCCAGTTTCTACCCACAAAGGTTGAGATTAACATTCCTCAAGCATGGCTACCAGCAGTATACTCAGTAAGTACACAACTTAGAAAGCAATTTCAATTGATTCAACATCCATTTATGCCATTTGTATTTTAAATATGGCAAACCGAACAAATCAACAGCAACAAAAACAAAGCCTTTTCACAAAAAAGGGACCAAAGAAGCAAAGAAAATAGTCTTTTACTTAAGTTCATAGTCAATTCATGATTCACTCACAAGTTGGTGACAGAAAACAGAAAGTCCTCACATGTCCTAGAAAAAGTGCATAATACAATTTAGCATGTGAATGATTGAATGTACTTTGGAATCAGCCTCTGTTCCTGAAAGAGTTTTTCTCCACACATCTTAAAGAGATCCACATATCCAGAATGGATACTCAACGAGGAATACAACAAAGAAAGAGAGTTACCTGCAGACTTGTAGGTTATCTCTAATTTTAGATGAATTTCTCCCAACTTTTTAGTGAAAACCGTACATTATTTTTCTCTTACTTCTAAACCAAGGCAGGCATTGCTGGTGCAAAAAGGACACTATGAGGTCTTATCAGAAAGAATTCTTTGCTATAGAAATTTGGGAGACAGCAACAAGAGAGAATCAGACAGCAGATAGGAAACAAATATATGTTTTAAAAAATAAAGAAATAAAATTGCTTTATATTATATACTAGGATGAATTTGTAGTAATATTAATAAGAATAGTAAAGAATATTGTGTAAGCTACACTAAAGTAAATTAATAATTTTAATGTCACTACACTGGTCTTCCATCTGAGGGCTAGATACTGTCTGGTGCTAGATACTGTGGAAGAAATAAGAATCATAATAGCAAAGATTCCAAAAAATGATTCCCTATGCAGAAATGGTATTATAATAAATATTATGGTATATAATATATAGTTCTTATGTTTTATGATGTATAGTATACATGATATAAAATATAGGTCTTATGATGATACTAGTAATCAATAAGGAGCAAATATTTGATAAATTTCATGTCTTCATCTCATCCTTTACATGGCTGCCAAGTTTAACTTCCTCAGATGAACTCTGACTATGACCTCCCATCACTCAGGGTGAAGGACAAGCTCTCTGGACAAGCAGGCTACCCTCCCTAATGATGTACACAATGTACGGTGCAGTGTTCAGAATTGTGCTAGGTCGATTTGACCATGGAAGACCACTTTCCATGCTGGTCAAGAAACTGAACTATGAATCTGGTCACTCAGTTTGGATTTTGGTTCTGTCACAAGCACTGTGTGGCTGGGCACCACTTTGTTAAGCCTTCGGAACCTTAGTTTCCTATGAATGATATGGGGTGAGAAAATCTCAGTGTTATTTTGAACACAACATGAATTAAGTCAGAAAAAAATTCAGAGGCCGGTGTTGTGTATGCATAAAGCTGCTGCCTGTGACACCAGCATCCCATATGGGCACCACTTCCCCTAGCTGCTCTACTTTCAATGCAGCTTCCTGCTTATGGCCTGGGAAAAGCAATGAAAGATGAGCCAAATATTTGGGCTCCTGCCACCCATGTGGGAGATTGTATGAAGCTCCTGAATTTGGGCTTAGGCCTGGCCTATCAGTAGCCATTGCTGCCATCTTGAGGAATGAACCAATGGATAAAAGATATTTCTCTCTCTCCTTCTTCCCTCTCTCCCCACTCTCCCTACCCTCCCTCCTCACTCTCCCTCTCTATGTAAATTAGCTTTTCAAAAATAAATACATCATTTTTTTAAAAGTCAGATAAAGTTTAGAATGGATGCAGCACACAGTAAGCACATGCTATTACACAGTTGTTATTTTTCCATTTATCTCTCTTCCTAGGTTCTGAATTCTTCCATATCCATTTTATTCTTAGTCAATTTTTGTGTTTCTTAAATTGTCCTCTATATTGCTTCTTTCTCTGAAACTTACATCCTCATATTCACTACCTGTTCACTTCTTTCAAATCTCTATTCAGATTTTTTTTTACTTCCATGAAGCAATCGCTCATCAGTTGGCCCTGAAATCATCTCTCTTTCATGACCACTGTGCTTGTGTAAAACTTTTGCAGCAGACTATAATGTTCCTTTCTTTGATCTAAAAATAGTGCCCAAATGTTAGATTTTTTGGCTCTTTTACATATATTTTTCAGCTCCCTGTCTAAAAACTTCTAACCCTTGAAGACACAGATCATGTCCTAAGCATTTATGTAAGCTGTTGTGTCTAAATCTGTACCGATCACTTGCACTTGATTTGAACAATTGGAGCCTCAATAGCACATAAAAACAGGAAAATAATGCACATTTTAAAAGATTGTCATGTGAATTAAGTTATGTGAGTGAGTGTCTGATGATGTATGTTAGAATTGTGTGTGTGAAAAAATGGCAGGGAATTATTTTGGTGAATAGTATTTTGTTTCAATCTGTTCAAGTAAATGCATCATTATAGTAGTGGACAGTTTCCAATAATTATTAGACTGAATAATTCTACAGTAATAATAATTACTACAGAATCTGTTTTCTGTGAGTATTGACTGAGATGAAGTAAGACAACCTCTTACATTATTATGGCTAAATTGTATATATATTATATATAAATTTATATATTATATAAATGTCATATGTATGTATATCTGAGACCTTTATTTTTAGAAACTAGCATCAATATCAACAAATGAACATATCTAGATTCTATGAATTCTAGCCTCAAAAATTATAGTATGATTTGGATGACAGTTTTACATTTCTGACCTGTTAATGAATAATTCTGTTGATTCTACTGCCCACCATGAGGCTAAATTTATAAGCAAAGGAAAATGTAAATACTTAAATATTTACTTGTGTATACTTTATATTCTGTGTGAACTGAAATCATATTTCCCTTTTATAAATGTAGCTCTTGATGTTCAACTTAGGAAGTCTTCAACTTGTTTTTAATTTACCATGTTGCATCTCACTTTATTTGTGTCCTTAATTTCATGCTCTCTGATCTGATGCTAATTTATTCAGCAATTATTCTCAACCTGCAGCACACAGATAATGAGACATAAGTGCAACTAAATCTTGTGATTCTTCTGATTGGAGCTGAGGCAGGAGCCGAAGTAGCACTCCTGTGGGTGGTGTCATTGAGAGCTTTCAGCTTTCCTCTGTCACTGTGTGATGTGCCGGAAGCTTGGGCTCCCATTCAGACTCCTTCTGTGATTTGTTATGAAACAGGATGTTCGTGTGTGTGTGTGTGTGTATGTATGTATCTATCTATCTATCTATCTATCTATCTATCTATCTATCTATATATATATATATAGTTATTCTGCAGAGCTTCCATAACACATGCTGTAAAAAACTACAGGTCCTGGCTTAATTGACTGATTTGCAATGCACCACATTTTATTGGAATATACCCAGTGCCAGCTTTCACTATTTAATAAGATCAAAGAAAAAATATAAAGGAGAATAGTGTTACAATTTCTAATCATATATAACAAATCTTAGTTCTCCTATGAAATTAATAAATTCATACAAAATATTACAAAAATATTAGAAGAATCTCTGCCTCCTCTTACTTTAACTAGATTGTACGCTCAGTGACAGTGATGACATAAGTTATCAGATAATTTGACTCATTTATTAATTTATTATGATTACCTTATTATTTCATTCTGCCTCATCAGGTCTTTCCCTTGAAGGGCTCTTATTGTGTGTTACCTAGGACTATTCCAGTAGTCTTACAACGTCTCAGCCTTAGTCTGTTCTGAACACACTGCTTCATGTAGCTGTGGCTAAATCATTGCACTCCTGTCAAACTTCATCATCATGCAAGTAAACCAACTGATCAAAATGCAAATAATCGGATACTTCTTCTGATACAACTACACTAGCTTTCCATATCCTATTGTCTTCTCCAAATCTCTTGCTCTGTTCTTTTGAGATCCGTCACATCATCCTAGTTTGTCTTCCCTTTCTACTTGACCTTCGAGTTTAATTCAAATGCAGGTTTCTCCATGAGGTCAGCATCATTTGCCTTCATTTGTGTTCAGTCTTGAGTGTCTGCAGAGCAAAGAGTAGGCACTCAGTATTGCTGAATGATTGAGTAGTGGAAAGCTTCCCAGGTCTACATTATAATACCGGTTTCAGAGGACAGGGATTTTTGTTTTTCATTGGTTTGTTTTGAGGTGAAGTGCCCTGTGTATGTAAGCACTTCAGGTGTTTGTTGAATGAATGACTTCTTTGCCAGGAGAGTCAATAGCTTGTCTGTGCACTTGGTCCTACTCTCCATGATGTCACAGCTTTATCTGCATGTTTTTTTCCCCCTGCTCCTTGAAATTAACATAGGTTTCTAGTCACAGTTGCATACACATTCGGTAAATGTTTTTAAAGACATGAATGAAATGAACTAAGTGAATGACTAAACTGTGCTTGTGGAAACATTTAAATTGGTTAGAATAATATCATTTGTATTTTCTTTTAAATAACTTTATTCTGTAAGACCACTGGCTTTTAAGAAAAAAAAATTTAAAAATGTAAGAAAAACTGCCTCAACCCTTTCACAGGATCTAGCACATACAAGTTATTACTACTAATAATCATTAGCAGCAGAAGAGTTTACCAAGTGTAATGCCCTTTATCTGTCTCCGATCTGTGCACTGATGCTACGCTATAGGCACTAGTATTTGTTCTCATTTTACATATGGGAAACATTATCATTAAATATGTAAAATACCTTATCCAAAATCCTGAAACTAGCATGAGTTAGTGCCATATTTTAAAACAGTTGCACTGTCTGACTCTAAAACCTAAGCTCTTAAACTGTATAATCAACATCGTATCTCATCATACTGTGTACACAAGAAAAGAAACACTTGTTTATTCAAAATATTAATTGATAACCTAATGTTTGTCTATTCCTGTTAATCAGTGAGGGTACAGCAGAGATCAAACAGACTGAGTTCCTGTCTTTACAGAGGTTGCCTTTGGGTGGCAGAGATGCAAACAAAATGAGCACATAACTCAAAATGCATTAAATGTAAAACACCAAACTGGGTAAGCAGATTAAGAACAAGGCCTGTTGGTTTCTGGTTTTTCTTAGAGAAGGCTTGAAAAGGATGACATGGGCCTTACAGACATCTGGGGACATAGGTACAGGAAGAGGGACCAGCAAAGTTGTAATCATGCTTGTTTACAATATTCATGAAACAGCAATAGGCCAGTGTTGTGCGAAGGAATGAGAGAGCGATGTCTTATCAGAGCTCATAGTAGAGATATCAGAAGAGGAGAGTCTCTCTGATCTGATGAAAAATTTATAGCCTAAATGTGATAAAATCCAATTTGTACATTAATGGGAGCAGTCAGTTGGCTGGGTCTGAATAGTCGGTTTGAGCCAGTGTTTCTTTTTTATAATTTTTAAATTTATTTACATTATTCATTTGAAAAGCAGAGAGACAGGGCAAGACAGAGAGAGATAGCCCATCTGAGGTTTTATTCCCCAACTACCTGCAACAAGCAGGCCTAGGGCAGGCCAGGCTAGGAGCTGAGAACTCAGATCAAGTCTTTCACGTGAGTGACAGGAACCCAAGAGCTTGAGCCTTCATGTGCTGCGTCCCAGAGTACACCCTGGGAAACTAGGATGGAGAACATAGCTGTGACTCAAACCCAGGCACTCTATGGGATACGAGCATCCCAAACAGTAAGTTTATCGCTCAGTCAAATGCCCACCCCTTTTTTTTTTTAAAAAAAATATTTATCTATTAACAGCAACAGCCAAGGATAGGCCATGCCAAAGCCAGGAGCCAGGCACTCCAACCAGGTCTTTCATGTGTGTAGTGGGAGCCCAAGTTCTTGGGCCGCTACTCACTGCCTCCCAGACCATTAGCCAGAGAGGCAGTCAAGAAGCAACTCACAGTATTCACTGGTCTTAATGGAGTGGCTGGGAGCTTGGCACTCAGGTCTCCAATGCGAACAGCAGGAATGCAATACTTGAGCCATTACAGATCTCTTCAGGGATCTGCACTGGAGTGAAACAGGATTCAGGAATTTGAGCTGGACTCAAACCCAGGTATTCCAGTGTGAGATGAAGGCATCCTACCTGCTAGCCTTTTTGCCCACGTCCTGTCTAGATAATTTGAAATCAGTCCCAGTAAGGTTCCTTGTGAATGAAAGGAGTCTAGGATAATTATCTATTTTGCCCTGGGTGCCTTAAAGAAAAGAGGGAAGATTTATGGAGAAGAGTTTGGCAGGAGCATGATTATGGTGGGTAATCATTTGTGGACGTATGAAAATTGGGATGACAGCGTAGAATTACAGAATGCTGTATATAAAGTTGGATGTGCCTTTAGTAATAAAGAGCACAAGTGAAAATGTCTGAATATGAATATACTTGAGATTTTGTAAAGATTTATTTATTTTTTGAAAGATAGGTCACAGAGAGTGAGGACAGGTGGGAGGGAGAGAAAGGTATCTTCCAGCTATTGGTTTGCCCCAAAAATTGCCTGCAACAGCCAAGGATAGGCCACGCCAAAGCCAGGAGCCAGGCACTCCAACCAGGTCTTTCACGTGTGTAGCAGGAGCCCAAGTTCTTGGGCCGCTACTTACTGCCTCCCAGACCATTAGCAAAAAGCTAGATTGGAAGTGCAGAGTAGCTGGAATTCCAATCAGATACTGCAGTATGTGACGCAGGTTTAACCCACTGCACCACAAGGCCTGCCACAGTATGCTTGAATTTTCTGTGTTCCATTTCACACAGACAAAAACTTAAATTATATGAACCAGTCATAAACTATGAAGGAAATAAGCAAGCAATTTTGAAACTGAAATATATACGGAAGCCAGCTCTTTATTGATAGTTGCTTTTCTTTAGGGCATGTACAGAGGTTTAATAAATACATGAAAGTAATTATGAGTAATTTAGAAATTACCTTTTTTAAAAAAATCCTACTAATAGTTATTTGAGAAAAAACATAACTCTATAGAAAAAGAAATTTATTGATTTATAAATTGACCAATATTAACATTGTATTTTGTTACTTTAACTTTTTAGATATTTATTTACTTATTTTAATGTCAGAATTAGAGAAGGGGTGGGGAGGTACAGAGAAAGATATATTCCATCCACTAGTTCATTCCCCAGATGGCCACAGCAGTCAGCACTGGGCCAGGCTGAAACCAGCAGCCTCTTCTGGGCCTGCTGTGTGAGCGGCAGGATCCAAGGTACTTGGGCTGTCTTCCACTGCTGGCTTTTCACAGGCCAGTTGCAGGGAGCTGGATTGGAAGTAGAGCAGCTGGGACAGTAGCAGGTTCCGGAATGGGATGCCAGCTTCTCAGGCAGTGGCTTTACCTGCTGTACCACAACACTGGCCAAGTTTTTATCATTATTAATAAAATTTGTCAGATTTCACGGTGTTTTCATTCTGTACCCACCCACCCCTGAAAAGTCTAATTTCTGCATAAATAATTATTGTGCACATTCACCAATGTGAGGAAAATTCCAGTTCATTTTTTTAATTTGAGAATTGAGTATCTACTAAGAAAATTTGCATTAATATAAAGAATCTGAAATAAAGGAGGATGTCTTAAAAGGTTGGGGTTTCTACTTGTGGGGACATTTTGCATTTTTATATTCTTGTCTCAAGGGAGGTATAAAGCTTTTTAATCATATTTCCCTAAATTTGAGTTATATAATTTTATAAGTGATTTACCCTAACATGTTAGCCAGCCGATAAAGACCATAATAAAATTAAAATATCTGAGTACCCTTCTGCATTCTAACTAGCCACTCCATAGCTTTTACGTGTTGTTGCTGTCATCTTGTTTGTTTATCCCTCTTAATAAAACTTATCCATTTCCAGTACAAGCACAACTTCCTATGTTCTGGTTGGCCATTAATAATTGATTCACCATATTTGTTTTATCCCAAGTTTCTCTTGGGATAAAATTAAAGTCATTTCAAACAATCTCCATTGTTCTTATGCTAAATAGAATACAACCTAAAGAGGGTGGCATCCTAAAATAAAACTGTAGATGTAGAAGTTTAAGCAGGGTATAGTCATATAATCATCTTACAGATATTTCAAGAGTTCCCCAGTGAGGATAGCTTTCCAGTGAATTAGGCTGCTTCCAAGTGGAAAGCTCCCAGTGTCCCTGAGTGGGATCACGTGTTTATTGGTGACTTAGTGGGTTCAGAAGAGCAGTTGGAACAAATGCAGATAATGTAGTCCAGAGTTAGCAGCGACTCTCGTGATATAGCCTAGCTAAATTTCACAAAATTCATTGTGCCTCAGGGGATAGCATGAAATTGCAGAATCTCTGTCAATGCACATGATGGGGACTGCATTTTGCATTTCTAACAGCCTCCCAGACCATTCCCCTGCTGCTGTCAGGGACCCTGCTCTGAGAAGCAGAGTTAGAGCACACCTCCCATGTTCCTTTCTCCAAACGTGGAGATATCTGATGCCAAGGATTTCATGGTCCGGGACGACATACTGTGTTCTCTCTTGGGGCATTTGTACTGAATGTTGGCACCAAGTATTACACAGTAAGGAAACAAACTCATTTCTTGTTCATTGTGAGGGAAAGAAAAAAATATATACCATGGGATCTATTCTCCTCATAAATTTTTAATTGTATGGTAAACTGCTGTTGACACTCAGCACAGTGTTGTACTACAGGCTTCCAGAACTTTCTTGCCTTGCATAACTGCAGCTCCATAGTCATGGAACAGCCGCTGCCCAGCCCCTCCTTGCCTCAGCCGCTGGCAGCCACCTTTCTACTGTGGGCTTCTGCGACTTGAAGTACTTGAGGTCCAAGTGGGGTCCAAGGTCATTCCATAGTAGACTGCTTGGGGCACCTGCAAGTAATGACCTTCAGCAAATGTAGAATATTTATTGAGAGAAGCTGAATTCCTATGAGGCCAACCTTCAGTGATGGACTTGTATGAATGACATAGTCATGATGACCAATTTTGTATTAATACAAGAAAGTGAATATTCCTGAGATTTTAAAATGAACTTTAACATTTAAAGCAAATATTTCAAAATTATGGGCATCCTTGTATCAAAGAAGGGAAAAAGCCTTTATATTTAAATAGATATGAATTGGATCTCCAGCTTTGCTTCTTATATGACCTCTTGTCAACTCAAATAATGCAGGGATCTTTTCTGAACTTCTCTTTCTTTGAAAAAGTTTGATGAGCTATCCTAGTTTTTTATAAGAATTAATAAGAAGATAGTGCCTTATAAATAGTAGGCAGTCAATAAAGCAATAAATTGGAGCCCTTTTATTGTTATCAATTACAAAGATGACTTCCACAAATAATGTGTTTCTATTTTTTGGACTCTGCCTGGGCTGGACCATAACTAAATTATAAATACAAAGTAATATGGAAACTCTACTCTGATTAAAATCATGTTTTGACATGCTTTATGAGCTCTTTTTCTATGGATTTTTGATAATTTGCTTTCAAAATTATTGGCAGATCCATTCTTTGCCTGTACTTCAAACTGGATAATGGAAAATGATTTATACAGTTTTATTGAATTTGCAAGGGTTAGAGTAAGCCAGGTTAATTATTGCTATGTCATTCTAGCAGGCTAGCAGGAACTGAGACAAAACATAAGCCAAACTAAATGTAATTAGCATTAAAATGAGTCCAGCATGGAAAATAATTGAATGGTTTCTGAAGCATCTTATCCTTGTCAGCAAAAGAAGACCATATTTGTTTGCAAATATTCATTTTAATTGGTTTTCCCTCATCATCTGAGATATAAGAAATGTTTTAGGTTCCTATCATATTTCTCAAAGAACGTTTTTTTGTTTTTGACATTACAACCTATGCTGTCATATATAATTAATTTGACTTTTAAAACTAGGTGTTGCTAGCTAAAAAAATGTTTCAAGATGAAAATCGGGTGCCCATCAACCAAAAAGTAATCACATTTTCTTTCCAAGTGCATATTATTCAGTTCATACTTTTTCTGATCAGGGAATTCTCTTGAGTATAAATTCTGTTCTCAGGTTCAATGAATTTGAGTTGTATTTATTTACAAATTTACCCAGGAAGGAGATACTTTTACGGGGAATCCTATGCAAACCCTGCTTACTAGACTGAGTGAGCAGTGGTGAATACCGTTATCCCTCCAAATCCACGTATTCTGCATCCCTGGATTCCACCAACTCCAAATATCTAGGGGAAAAATAATTGCTTCTGTTTTGAACACATACAGAGTTGATTTTTTATCTGTTGTTACTTTTCATAAACAATAAAGTCTAACAATTACCTACATAGCATTTACATTGTATTAGGCGTTTTACATAATCTAGAGATGATTGAATGGGTGTAGTCTAGAGATGATTGAAAGGGTATATAAGAATGGATATGGATTATGTGCAAAAACTATTCCATGTTATATAAAGGACTTGAAAACTGACAGATTTTTGGTGTCCAGAGAGATGCTGAGCAGTCTCCCTTGGATGTTGCAGGATGAACGTATTTCCCACTGACTCGTAACTGAAAGAGTATAACAGAAAATAGGGTCCAGTGCTATGGCATGGTAGGCTGAGCCTCCGCCTGCAGCACGGATCACATCTGAGTGCCAGTTCGTGTCCCAGCTGCTCCTCTTCCAATCCACCTCTCTGCTGAATGCCTAGGAAAGAAGCAGAAGTTGGCCCAAGTCCTTGGCCCCCTACACCCATGTTGGAAACCCAGAAGAAGCTCCTGGCTTCAGGTTGGCCCAGTTCCAGCTGTTGCAGCCAGTTAGGGAGTAAACCGGTAGATGGAAGACATTTCTCTGTGTCTCTTCCTCTTTGTCTGTAATTTTACCCCTCAAATAGATAAATAAAATAAAATAAAACAAAATTAATTATATTTATATATTAAATATATATTAAATTAAATATATTACATATAATATATTTTATATATTAAATATAATATATTTAATTAATATATTAAATATATAAATATATTAAATAAATAAATAAATAAAATTAAATTTAAAAAATATGAAAGATAAGCAGGAAGAAGGACCTCTAAGCCAAAAGAGAAGAAACTGAAAATGTTGCATGTAGATATATAGGGAAAGATCTGCAAGCATAAAGGGTGAGGGGTGCAGTAGATAATGATAGAAGTAGACCAGTGTTTTGCTTTGATGGACAAGGTGTTTGCTCATAAGGCCTAAGATGTGCCAAGGAGACATAAGGCTGTTGTCTTGTGGTGTTTTCTAGAATTCAGTTCTGCAAATCCCTTATCATGTTACAAAGATTTGTATAAGTGATGGCAAGTCTGAGTATAGCCACACAGGGAGGATTCCTGGAATCTCTGGCTAATTCTAGGAAATCTAATGTATTCTTTTGGCTTTGTTAGCTGTAAGGGCATTGAAATAGTACTGTACTGTTTAGTAAGTGCTGCTCTGAGAAGTGCCCATATGTCCCCTTTGTATGAGTATACTGCATCTTCCTTGGGTATTTCTGGATACTGAGGATCAGGCCGGTGCAGGGGCAATGCCTAGGAAAGCAGGGTGCCCTAGGGCTCTCCAGTCTTGTGGCTGGTGTAAATTCTGCCGCATGAGTACTGTGCTAAAGAAGTTGGACTGTCATCCCCGGGAGGCATTATTAATTTTGGTCTCCTAAAAGATGACCTCATATAGAAATAAAAGGCTAATGTGGGCTGTGAGATGTGAAAGTAGAACCGAAAGCATGCAGTGCAAAATGTTGTCTATTTTACAGTTGATCTGATGTATACTAGAATAGGTGTGGCAATATCTTTATATAAAATTTAAATTGGAAGCATTTCTTTTAATTAATATGATTATAGTCATACTAAGAAGAAACATGTATATAATTTTCCTTATCATTCTGTCAGGACCATTTACAAATACAATCTAAATCACTCTTTTTTTTTCTATTTTTCTTTATTCTTTTTTTTTTTTTTTTACATAAGGTACTGCATTTCTGCCTCATTTTAAAATCAGTAGTCCTTACCTCATGTCCTGTCAGTTCACCATTTAAAAAAATAAATAAAAAAATTTGAAACTCCAGCCATGTTTGAATCTGATAGGCTTTTTCACGTCAAGCTGCCTCGGCATATCCTGCTTCTTTTGCCAGAATACAGGTCTCCTGTTAGCATGCCAGGGGCGCCTTCTCTCCTCAGGCTTCAGATCAAGTGTTGTCTCTCATACACATTTTCTACATATGTGATATTTTTCATAAATTAAGCATCTACAAGCATATGTTAAGTGAATTATAGTAATCAAACTTTTTATAACTTTTGTAAATCTCATGAGGGGAGTTGTGTCTGCCTTTGTAATGCACCTGTCACATTCCATTATAAAAGAATACTACTTTTAAAGATTTGTAAAAGATCATTATCTAAGTGGGAATTTAGACTGTCCTACCTTATTATTCAGATTGAGTTTTAAGTGATCTTGGAATGAGAAATTCCTTTTCCTCCAGTTATTTCTTTTTCATATGTGATTGCCATACTTTATCTCTGTTTGCACGTCTGGATAACATGGGGTATATAAAGTGCATGCTCTAATTCTGTGACCTGAATTAATTAGTACTCGAGTGAAATACAGATGCCCTTCTGCAGAATACCATTTAGTTCATCGTAATTCATTTCACAGTTGTGTAGGCCTTATTTCCTTTCATAATAGAAAAAGTTAATTAAATGGATATATAATTGTGCTGTCATAAATCTCTTCTTTCTTAACTCAAAATAATTTAAATTAATGCTTTAATTTTACTTAGTATGTTTTTGTTAAAAAGTAAAGGAGCACTGTTTAAAATATAGTAAGGTTAATATTGACTAATAAAACTGACCAGTGTATTTTAAATATTTTTTATTTATTTGTTAATATAAGGGAACAGATTTCGTGTAGTTCATAGTTATAATTCTAAGAACATAATGATGCTTTCCTCCATTCTTTCTTTTTGCTTTTTTGATTTTTGTGGTAATCTAGCATTTGTCATTCTGTATGCAGATACACTGATTACAGATGCACAGTCATTTTATGGCAGCTAACAACATATGATCTATTCTCTTAGTCACTATGTCTAGCAAGGATGTTAACCCAACACATTGAAAATTAATAACATTTATAAAGCTACACTATTTAACTCTTACATAGCAAATTCACAGTGACAGATATGTGATAAGAACATCTTCGAGTTAAACTTTCCCAGATAAGAGTGCAGCAATCGAAAAGCAGAGGCAGGCCGGTGCCGCGGCTCAGTAGGCTAATCCTCCGCCTTGCGGCGCCGGCACACCAGGTTCTAGTCCCGGTCGGGGCACCGATCCTGTCCCGGTTGCCCCTCTTCCAGGCCAGCTCTCTGCTGTGGCCAGGGAGTGCAGTGGAGGATGGCCCAAGTGCTTGGGCCCTGCACCCCACGGGAGACCAGGATAAGCACCTGGTTCCTGGCTTCAGATCAGCGAGATGTGCCAGCCGCAGCAGCCATTGGAGGGTGAACCAACAGCAAAAAGGAAGACCTTTCTCTCTGTCTCTCTCTCTCACTGTCCATTCTGCCTGTCAAAAAAAAAAAAAAAAAAGAAAAAAGAAAAAAGAAAAAGAAAAGAAAAGCAGAGGCCTTGCTCACTCCCTTCTCTTTTCAGGTAAACCCGTGATGATTGTGACAGAGTACATGGAGAATGGCTCTCTCGATACATTTTTAAAGGTACGATTTAGTCCTCATGTCGTTGTTCAAAGTATTATTTATATAGTGACTGTGATGGTAAACTTGAAATTAGGCCACTTTACAGTTAAACTTTTCAATAAGGTGGAAATATATGGAGTCAGAATAATTATACTCCAGTATTCACTTTGGTTTGAAAATTATCCTTTCCAGAACCTTAGACAAATGCAAATTATAGATCCCTATGGTTTTATTGAAGTATCTATTAATTTGCAGAAAAAGAAACAGACAAAAAATGAAGAATAAAGAAGGAAGGAAACAGGAGAGGGAAAGGGTTTGAAGAAGAGGGAGGAGGAACTTGGAGGAGTGGAGGGAAGCCTTTACATGTTCTTAACTTACTTAGTGCACATGAAATCAGAAAAGTACACTTGTTGGAAGGTCTGTGGAGCTCATGGCAGGCACCCCTGGCACCAGCACAGTACTCATGTGGTGACACGGAAGCACCAGCACTGTCAGATGGTCAAACAACTGTAAATGTTGGTATCTTCCCTTAATAGTAAACACACTTTGTTAGCTGTTGTAACGTCTTTGTGGGCCTGATTACACCCATAGGCTGACAGTTTGTGTCTGCAAATTGGTGACTGTTGCTATGGATCAGGAAAAGTGATGGGACGGTAGCATGATTATAATTATAGTAGTTATAAGTGGATGCTGTGCAATGAATTGATAGTTGTCCAAATTTCTCTTCCAATCTCAAGCCCCTACCAGATTCTTGTGCCAAATTTCTTCTTCTTACCCAGAAGTTGTCTAGTCTTAGAAAGTCACATCATTTCTTTACTCCAGAATAAGCATCAGTAAAGCCCTATGGAGCCTTTGTGACATCGCTGATTAACGAACACAGCCCACTTCTAAGAGCCCCTAACACTGTCCTGGTCCCTGTTAGCCATCCCTTTCCCCTGTGTTGCTGCAGGAACCCCCTTGTCCCCGCTAGTCACTTCACCTTCCCCTCAGTATACCACGCCAACTGGCTTTGTTTAAATCACTTCAAAATATATACAGTGTTAACCCAAGGCAAGTACTAGGTTAGAGTGACAAATAGACTCCTCTGATGACTGAGAATAAAGGAGTTACAATGCAGCAAAGGGTAACTAAATGAGGTTTTTGAAAAGGTCTTTCAAAGCCTTTATCTACTTTGAGCAGAGGACAGATAAGCGTTACCACGTTAACCGTGTATGTTCCGACATTTTCCATTCTCCGTCAGATAGAAATTGCATATGAGTCTTGATGGATGATAGTATTAATTTGGAGACTGTAGGAAGACCCTTTGAAACGGTCCCCAGGTGATTAGGTAGACTAATGTTTCCACACTGCTTCTGCAGAAGAACGACGGGCAGTTCACAGTGATTCAGCTCGTTGGCATGCTGAGAGGCATCGCTGCAGGAGTGAAGTACCTGTCTGACATGGGCTACGTGCACCGAGACCTTGCTGCCAGGAACATCTTAATCAACAGTAACCTTGTGTGCAAAGTGTCTGACTTTGGACTTTCCAGGGTCCTGGAAGATGATCCTGAGGCAGCCTACACCACAAGGGTAAGATCTAACAGAATGCATTTCTGAAACACAGACTAGAGACATTTAATTTTTAAAGCTGTTAAAGGAAATAGCAAAAGGGCATCTCTCCAACAAAGTCTTGCAGAGAGAGGGAGGATCAAAATCAGATAATTCTCATTTTAGAAATCAGCGAAATCAAATATTAAACTCAATGACACTCAGTATTCATTTTCCCAGTCTTGATCATTTATTTTAGCTAAACATACTAAAAATATTCTGAATTCAGAATGGATGCAACAAAGTAAATAAAAGTTTTAAGTGTAAAAAACATCAAAGACCAATGATCCTATATTAAGAGAAATAGATATATATGTATATAGTATGTGTATACAAATATATATGAACATATATCTTATATAGCATTATTGAGTATATTAAGCTCTCTGCTGTATAGTATAAGCCCTTATAAAATAAATATGATAATACCTAGATCCAACTTTTTATAAAGGATGTCCCTTGTGGGGGAAGAAAGACTTAGTTCTTCAGTATTTTTGATTGACATGAGGTATTGCAATGCCTAATTGCTTTTTTCACATACCATGGAAACTGTTAAACCCCCCTCGATGGAAAATCAGTCACTAACTCATGTGGTCATAATTAGCATAAATTAACACGTTTCCAGTGAAGTAATTGCTTCCTGATGATATGGTATATAATTGAGTTTTTCCTATAAAATGATTGCCAACCTGACTACAACAGAATTTTCTGGACAGTTTGTGATATTGTAACTCCTGGGTTTGAATCCCTCATAAGGTCCCATATTTGATTGTAAATCTTTTCAGTGGCATCCGCTAGATATCCTCTGTGTCAGAATGCCTGTTTTGAAATCAAGATTGATCGTTCGATCCCTTAGCCGTACAATTCAGTTACCTTTTGTTTAAACACAGAGCAATGATTTGCTAGTTCTCATACTCTGGGTAGCTGACTTACATGTTTTATTTAATTCAACATTTAAAAAATTATTTGCTTGATAGAACGAGAGAACATGCAAGTGGGAGGGAGGGAAAGATTGATCCCATCCGCTGGATCATTCCATCAACAACAGCTAAGTTTTGCCCACGCCACATCAGGAGCCAGGAATGCCATCCAGGTCTCCCTAGTTGGTTGCATGGACCCTATCATTTGAGCCATAATCTGTTGTCTGCTAAGATCTACCTTCCTGTGTTAACAGGAAGCTGGAATGAGAGGTAGAGCCGGGACTTGTTCCCAGGTTCTCCAATATGGACGGGATATGGATATCACAGGCAGCATCTCAACTGCTCTCCCAAATGCCCACCACACGTTCAACTTTTTAAAATTATTAGACATCTGCTGATAGTCTAATGAAGTATATTTTATGGATTATAAAGCAAGTTGTTTTTTTTTTTCCTTTTTACTTTGCTTATGTTGTTGCTTTGTGACTATGTATGTTTGGGTATTTACACTAAATTCAATGCACAAGTGTAACTTACCCAAGCAAACAAAGGCTTCCAAAGGTCAGCTTAATAAATCAATCAGTTGAATGCTGGGATAGGTCTCCTCCTCTAGACCTAACTGCCATTTTCAATCCAAGTATTTGCATTAAATGAAAGCTCAATTAAGAGTTCTCCTGGGATAAAAGTTGCACTTAATAAAATTGGCCCAAGTGAGATTGGGGTCATAGAATAGTTCTTTACCAGGGTGAGTGGTTGGTGTCTTAGTTACATGCAAATGTATATTCTTCAAGGTCAGTGTCAGTATGTCATGCTTCAGGCCAGGGGTATGAACAGATATCCAGAGACCCTCAAGATGTACTCTGAAGAGGGGAATGGTGGCAGCTTGAGGGAATTGATGTACTTAGAGATGAGATGATATTGGAACTTCGGATGATAGTGATGACACATGGGATGCTCAGAGGACCAGTAGCAAAAGTATGGGCTGATGTTTAACACACTCAAGACAATACACACCCAAGAGTCTTATTAATTTGACATTTTAGAATATCAGTTCTATGAATAACTAAGTCTCCAGTGAACTATGAAAATATTTAATTAATGAAAATAAGGGAGGGTGGTAGGGGAGGTAGATTGGGAAGTATCATTATGGTCTTAAAACTGTATGTATGAAATACATGATATTTGCTTCCTTTACTTAATTAAAAAAGTAAAAGAAATAATTTTCAGAACAGTTGTCTTCAAATGGCATTGCCATAGATCTAAGGAGCAAACAATTTGAACCTAACTTCAACTTCTAGAATAATTTCAGGCATAATGCAAAAGTGTTATTTCCTCATATATCTTGTAACTGTGATTCATAATAGCAGTTTAAGTTCCTTTTTTTTTTCCCTGGGACATGAATTAAATAATTCCTTTCCTGAAAAATGGGAAGGCATATGTTAGTCTTTTTAGAAGAAAATACTGGAAACTTACTTTTCTATTTTTTTCAATATGAGGGTGCTTTGGAATATTCTTAGAAAATGGAATTTAAAAACAAGTTTAGCTGGAACAAGACATTTTGAAATTGGGGCTGATATTGTGGTACAGTGGGATAGGCTGTTACCTGCAACATCAGTATCCCATACGGTGCTGGTTCAAGTCCCAATTGTTCCACTTCCAATCTTAGCTCCATGCTAATGTTCCTGGGAAAGCAGAAGATGGCCCAAGTATTTGAGCTCCTGCCACTCACGTAGGAGACCTGGATGAAGCTCCTGGCTCCTGGCTTATGTGGCCTAGCCCCAGCTATTGTGGCCATCTGGGGGGGAGTGAACCAGTGAACCAATCTCTCTCTCTCTCTTTCTCTCTCTCCCCCCCTCTCCTACCCCCTTCTCTCTCTCCTTCTCCACCTCCTCTCCCTTCCTCTATTTCTGCAAGTATGCCTTCCACACATAGCTAGCTCATAATATGCATTTTCCATGAGCTTTTTAGAGACAGTTTGTGTTTGCTTTGGGGTAAAATACTTAGTTTTCTTATTTTGGCTGCTTTTAAAAATTAACAGAAAATATTTACCCTGATGTGAACTAAAAGAAAGATCAAACCCATTTTTCCACCATGTAGAAAAACCCTCAGATTTGACAATATCATAATTTTTTATCGATAACCCAAGTTCAATACATTTTCATTTGGTTGAATTTTCCAAGATACCCAAATCTTAGGCTAAACTGTATAAAATCAAAAGTAAAAAAAGGACACAATGTGGAGGGAAAAATAAATTTCTAACATACCTGATTTTCATGCTTGTCTTATTAACTGGTAAACTTATTAAGATTGTATTCAGCAGCATAGACTTTGCACTAAAATTTTCTGTATCAAAAGCAGCACAGAGGGAATTGGAGTCTTTCACTCATGCTCACATATTCCTAGCGTCTTCCTTATTGATCTGCTTGATCCCTGCTTTCCCCCACTTAGAGCTGCCATCCTGAGTACTGTAATTGAGTTGTAGGTCCTGTTTGTGCTCCAGGAGTCAAGCAGAATTTAAACTAGAGAACTTCTGCGCAACCAATCAGTAGTTAGTTGACAAGTGCTTATGGACGGAGAGATGTGAAAAGAGACCACGTGCAGTCCAACAGTTTCACTTTAAAAATGCTACATCTCCGTCCAGACCTTTTCCGTGAGACAGCCATATCCCACATAGATTTGAAATATGCAAGGAGTTTGTTTTTATTCTTTTTTTTTTTTTTTCATTTTTAGGGAGGCAAAATTCCAATCAGATGGACTGCCCCAGAAGCAATCGCTTTCCGAAAGTTCACCTCCGCCAGTGATGTCTGGAGCTATGGAATCGTAATGTGGGAAGTTGTGTCTTATGGAGAGAGACCCTACTGGGAGATGACCAATCAAGATGTGAGTATGGAAATACTGTCTCTCGAGTTGGGAAAGAAATGCTTTGTCCTCTGAGTCAAGATGCTTGTAGTATTGTCCATTTCCTAAAATGGCAGTTCCTTAAAGAATATGAAATACTCTGCTTACCCTGTGACCCATTTTGTTATTGTCGAAATAGCCTTCATGCAAAAGCTAATGATGTCTTAGTACAAAGCAACGTAAGTTACAGTTATATAAAAATCTAGTCCCTTGCCAGACAGTTTTAGCTGCACCAGGGTGATGTTTCACTCAATTTATGTCAGTCTCATTTTCAAAGATGAAGAAAGAGCCATCAAAGAATGAATCCTGACAGGCAGATTTCTATGATTTGCATTTGATAAAGGCAGCTAAGGCTCACACTGAAAGGATCAGTGATATGGATCTAATAGTGGATGCTCTTAAAAGATAAAAGGGAATAGTCTGTTTCTTTAAATTAAAACACGTTGAGAGTTGAATTGTCTATTTAATTTGAGGAGAAAAACAGAATCTTTTTTTCGCACAATGAAAAAATAATTCATACTTGTTATAATAGAATCCTAGAATTAAAGGAACCATGAAAGAATCTTCTACTCAAATTCAAAATGTTTATGATATGAGGTCCGACACCTGGTTCTTTGGTCTTTGTTTTGTATTTTCTGTCATTGGCTGCTTAGTGCAGGCCTTTCCATTTTGTATCATATTAAAATTTGATCTTTTTCATTCAAATAGCAAGCATTATATTTATGGAGCCTTATGTCATATACTGTCTTCAATACTTTATTAATGAATATTTTACAACTTCTTTGTAGTACAATGAACAGTTCTAACTCCATAATATGCTTATTTAAATTATTGTTTTGTTCTCTAATGTTTTTTCTCTCCATGTTCTATAAGATTTCCTTTTCCCGTGCGAGTCCCAGGGATTGTTAGCTATATGCCATACACATCCAGCCAAATTGTGCTGAAACAGCAGTCCCAAGCCAGTATTAGCACCTACGTTCTTTTATAAAAGTTAGAGGTGGGTGTTGAATTAGTGGTTAAGGTGCCAGTTGAAATGTTTAGATCCCCCATCAGGTTGTCTAGGTTTGAGTTTCAGCTGTGCTCCTGCTTCCTGCTTCCTGCTTCCTGCTGATGTGTGGAGGCAGCAGCTGATGACTCAAGTATTTGAGTTCCTGCCGCCCAGCTGGGAAACCTGAATTGGGATCCAGGTGCAAGTTTGGCCTTTTGCAGCCCCAACTTTGCATGCATTTGGGGAGTGAACTAGTGTATGAGAGCTCTCTTTCTGTCTCTCTTCCTCTTTAATAAGTGCAAATTTTAAAATCATTACATGACAGTAAGTGTGATTTAAAGTCAATCTCAAATCAGTTCATGGTGTTTTCCACAGCCCCAGATCACCCTGCGCCTAGTTAGGAGGCTTGACAAAGCAGCATGGTAAGAGTTTTTGCCTCCTCCCCTGCGGATGTCTGCATCTGGGTTCTTCATGAGGGGTCCAGATGAAGAGTCAGCAAAGAAGAGTGCAAGATGACTTTCCTAATATTAGGTTGTTGAAGCTGTCTATCGGCAGACACCCAGATGTGACTTCTCCAGGGAGGAGCGTGAGTGGCCTTTGATGGGGGCCTCCTTTGGACAAGGCCACTAAAGGAGGCAGATGCCCACCACTACCACACCAGTTGTACAGGACCACTTTCTTTCCCCTGCTCACTGTCTCTGAGTCTTCTACTGCACCACGCTGGGGTCTGCTTTACTCAGTTGAGTGCTTTCCTGGTGCTCCCCCTGTAGATTCCCACACAAGCTGCTGCAGCCGGCCTGGCTTCTTTCAGATGTCCCCAGGTGAGAAGCTGTGGCAACTCAGCAGCTTTCCCAAGAATTATTTCATGCTGCTCTTCTCTGATAGCAACTGCCAAGTGTGTCTGTGGGTCCCTGCCTCTCAGCAAGCCAACAGCAAGCTGGTGAAACTTGAAGTCACCTGAAACGGCTGCAGCCGGTTTCCTGGGTGCCTCACTCTCGTGATCTGGGGAGGGCGGTGCTGTCTTGCGGTTTCTTCATTCTGGGAGAACATAGTTTCTGTTGTCTTTAGCTTCCTGATTTAATGGCAGAACCATAGTGTATCTGTCATTGAATTTCTTCCATGTGTTGCATTTATATATTTTTATTTAACCACCCATTAGAGAAACACTGTTTCTATTCCTGATTTGTGGTTAGAGAAACACTATTTCTATTCTTGATTTGTGGTCACTAAACTAAGGCATAGTGAGGTTAAATCACTCTCTTAAGGTCACAGAAACAGTGAAAGCTACAGCAAGAATTTCAACATCATTCTCCAAAAATACATTTTTTTAACCTAACTCACTGTCTCCAGTTGAATCTACGTCTGTTTTCTTCTTTTCATTTCCAGTCAATGATCAGCCTTCTCATTGAGTGTAAAATATTCAATTCAATATGTAATGATTACTTTGGATTGATCTAGGCTAGACTGAGACCAGACTCACTTACTACTTCTTATTCTTCAGATAAATGCCAAATGCTAACATGACCAGCACACCACTACGTGGTTTTGCTTGTAACTTAATCTTGGGTCTTATTTCAGGGCTATTATGCCCTTTAATTTTTGTGAAATTATTTTTTTTTGCTTTCTGCCCATAAGAATTCAACCACTGTTCCCCACCATGTGCCTGCTTCATTCAAGGGAAATGTTTGTCTCTGATTTGCCTAGTTAACTGGGGCTCATATGTAAGATAGTTGAAATTTTGATTCTGTTGGTTAGACTTATTAGTCTTCCTGAATCTGTAGCCGATCATCCTCATTATTGAAAATTATGTATAACATACTTATATCTGTCACAGATAAAATTATATACCATAGTAGATAGTGGTGCAAGGTGAATTTTCTTCAGTCTTGTCATATTCACTTGTTTCTGGAGGTCCGTTGATCCATGCTGGTCCACCATGGATCCCTTCACAAGCCTCTCATCTTTTTTCCTGAGACTACCAGGCTAACCCAAATGTGATTTCATATACCAAGGAGTTTAAAGTCAACATGAACCCAATTGTACTTCAGCCTGTAATATATTTGCCTGCTAAAATCCATCTCAAAGGTGTGAGTCAGTGTACACTGTTCCAGTGGGCGGGCACTAGTATTACACAGAGAAGGATGTAGCAGAAAATGTGAGGATGTGGGATGAATTCCCTAATCCTTTACCTCTTCATGTTCCAGTAGCATTCTTGATACAGCCTATAGCTTGTGTAGTAATTCTGTTTCTCCATCATGTATTTTTGCTTTCTATTTTCAAATATTTGATACTCAGTAGCTCCTTTGGCATTGTGGCATCAGCCAATCTTATTTTTACGGTTGCTTCCTTTGTATTTTATTACTGCTTTGTAAATCTTTTTCCTGATTTTTGCCATTGGCTATCTTGATACTCTTTTCAGATAATTTTATTTCAAACTATTGAGAAAAACCCGGGATGATGCTGATGTAATGTTTTTAGGAAGTTATAACAATAAAACTAATATTTTGGCTTTGGCAAATTTTTCTAACAGTTAGAATGAGGTTTCTGGAAATTGATCATATAATTACAGATCTTTCTAAAACGTCTGTTTTTAATACAATGCCTGTTACATGCTTTCCTATTTCCTCAGCAAGTCCATGATCACAGTGACATTTAGGTTTTAGAGATAGCACTAAGTTTGATATGCCCAGATTGGTATCCTATTTTGTATCCAGGAAACATGATAAAGCAACTGTATTTGAAGATAATGATCACTGAATATTTGTTTGGAAAAAAGTGCTGAGAGTATAGTAGAAGCACTGATTTGACAGTTCTAAATGACACATCGCACAGTCTCTGTATCCCAAATACTCTGATTCTGAAAGGACTTTGCCACCATGAAAATGTTACATTTCCAAGCCTAAACGGACAATGTAAACCGTTATGGAGAAGGAGGACCTTCCTCTTTGTCAAGGGGACAGAATACAGCAGTGCTTTCTTTTGATTTACATCTGCTGCTGCCATCACAGAGAAAAATTGTAGCAACATAATAACAATCAACTAGAATGACTGAGACATTTTTAAATAAATATCAAACTATGAACTTGATTCAAGCTTAAGAAGCTAAAATAATGTCCTGTAGCCTGGAGAGAAGTCTATTTATTAATAGCAAACATTTTAAATGTCAACACTTTTCAGAATCTAAAATAACCAGCAAAGACTTAATTCCATTGTACCTTTCTTTTTTTAAAAAAAATATTTTATTTATTTGAAAGACAGAGTTACAGAGAGAGGTAGAGACAGAGAGAGGTCTTCCATCCACTGGTTCACTCCCCAGATGGCTGCAACGGCCAGAGCTGTGCTGATCCAAAACTGGCAAAATACTGTTACCAACTTAAGTAGGAATATGAGGAATTTAATTCTCATCCAGACACTGCAGGTTACTAGGACTTGACAGTGAGTACCTGATTCAACTTCTTAGCCACAGTGTAATAATATCTAACGTGAGAATATTGGACAAAGGAATATAACGTACCATTTTTTTTAAGATTTATTTTATTTATTTGAAAGGCACAATTACAGAGAAAAAGAAGGAGAGACAGAGAGAAAGAATGATCTTCCATCTGCTAGCTAGGAGCTTCTTCTGAGTCGCCTACGCGGGAGCAGAGGCCCAAGTACTTGGACCGTCTTCGGCTGCTTTCCCAGGCACATTATCAGGGAACTGGTTGGAAGAGGAACAGCTTGGACTCAGTTGGCACCCATATGGGATGCTGACAGGGCAGGTGGCAGCTTTACTCACTGTGACATAGCGTAGGTCCCACGTAATACCGGTTTTCTGAGGACAATGCTGCCCTTGGATCTAAGTAACTTTTTTAGGAACTGGCATCTTCACTGTAAATCTGACATCTTTTGAAAGAATGATGCAGAAATATCAGTGCTTTGACTCAAAATTCATGTACCTTGGTGTTAAACAAAAATAAGGCCGGCGCCGCGTCTCACTAGGCTAATCCTCCGCCTTGCGGCGCTGACACACCGGGTTCTAGTCCCATTCAGGGCGCCGGATTCTGTCCCAGTTGCCCCTCTTCCAGGCCAGCTCTCTGCTATGGCCCGGGAGTGCAGTGGAGGATGACCCAAGTGCTTGGGCCCTGCACCCACATGGGAGACCGGGATAAGCACCTTGCTCCTGCCTTCGGATCAGTGGGGTGCGCCAGCCACAACGCGCCAGCCGCAGCGGCCATTGGGGAGTGAACCAAAGGAAAAGGAAGACCTTTCTCTCTCTCTCTCTCTCTCTCTCTCTCTCTCTCTCTCTCACTATCCACTCTACCTGTCAAAATAATAATAATAATAACAAAATAAAATTCTTCAATTCAAAGCCAAGAATATCTTGAATTCTGTAACTCTCTGTCAGTTCCAATGATTATACAGGAAAAGAATCTAAGCTGAGGATTCCTTTAATCTTTGGAACTGTGTTGGTCAGGATCGATGCACTAAGAAAAATACATACTAATATTTCTTTAATAAGTATTGAAAACAAGAAAGAAACTTTGAGACAGTACTGGTACATCTGATTGTGTTATGTTATCTGAGATTAGTTCCAGAAATACATTAAATTATATAGTCGTATGTGGTGATTCTCAAAGTTTGTAGTAATAGTCCTGTATGTGAAATTTCAATCAAATAATAGTGGCATAGTACTCCTTAGATAGAATTGAGTTCATAGAAGCACACTTCAGATGCCCAAGTTCTCTGTATAATCCTCCTGTCACTTGGTGATCAAGCCTACGTTTTCACATCTGTTTTTTTTTTTTAAGATTTATTTATTTATTTGAAAGTCAGAGTTACACAGAAGGCGGCAAGGGAGAGACAGAGAGAGGGAGAGGTCTTCCATCCGCTGGTTCACTTCCTAGTTGGTCGCAACAGCCGGAGCTGAGCCCATCTGAAGACAGGAGCCAGGAGCTTCTTCCTGGTCTTCCGTGTGTTTGCAGGGTCCCAAGGACTTGGGCCATCCTCTACTGCTTTCCCAAGCCACAGCAGAGAGCTGGATTGAAAGTGGAGCAGCTAGGACTAGAACTGGTGCCAAGATGGGATGTCGGCACTGCTGGAGGCAGCTTTACCCGCTATGCCACAGCGCCGGCACCTTCACATCTGTTTTGGTGAATAATGCACTGTCTTCCAAAATTGTTCATCTTAATTATGTGTATGTGTATGTATCAAAGTATAAAGTATACAAGGTTATTTTATAAACCTTGTGGAATACAGAATTGAATGATAAATTTATTTTTGGTGCAAATATAATTTGGGAGTCTTTGCATTGTTTTTCCAAAATATGCCTTTTCATTGACTCTCAGAAGATACTCTCATATGCAGGAGCTCAAAAAAATTTTTACAGGGTCAGCGCTGTGGCACAGGAGGCTAAGCATCTGTGCATGCCACTGGCATCCCATATAGGTTCTGATAGGAGTCCCAGCTTCTCCACTTCTGGTCCAGCTCCCTTCTGATGGTCTGGGAAATCAGTAGAGGATGGTCTAAGTGCTTGGGCCTCTGCACCACGTGGGATACCCATAGGAAGCTTCTGACTCCTGGCTTCGGATTGGTGCATCTTTGGCCCTTGTGGCCATTTGGGGAGTAAACCAGTGCATGGAGGTCCTCTCTCTCCATCTCTCTCTGTCTGTAACTATGCCTCTCAAGTAAATAAATAAAATATTTTAAAATAAACTTTACCAAAAAATCTGTTTAAGCTATTTTAATTCTATTTTCTGAGAACTTTATACATACACATAGATTTCATGGGTCATAAATGTGATGCTATTGTGGAAAGTTCTTCTCTCATATGTTTTCTGGGAGATGTTACTTATTCCTGATTTCAGTTGATGTGACTCAATGCTAGGATGAAAAGAGGATAGGTTTACGTGTCAAAAATCTGAATGTGAGAGGTACCACCACCATTTCTTAGCTGTGTTACATGGACAGTTACTTAGCCATCTGGAACCTCAGGTGTTTCCTCTCCAGAGTGTGCATACTAATTCTCACCTTGCAGATACTGTGCTGCAGGATACATGTAGATAACACATGCACAGTCTACATCAGAGACCCCCTGAGATAATCTGGAGTCGGGGTACACTGAGAAGCTATGCCAAGAGAACGTTAGATAGATGTGATTATTAGAATAGGGGAAAGGGGGTCGGCGCTGTGGTGCAGTGGGTTAACGCCCTGGCCTGAAGCACCAGTATCCCATATGAGTGCTGGTTCTAGGCCCAGTTGCTCCACTTCCAATCCAGCTCTCTGCTATGGCCTGGGAAAGCAGTAGAAGATGCCCTGAGTCCTTGGGCCCCTGCACCCACCTGGGAGACCCGGAAGAAACTCCTGATTCCTGGCTTTGGATCAGCTCAGCTCCGGCCATTGTGGCCAACTGGGGAGTGAACCAGTGGATGGAAGACCTCTCTCTGTCTCTACCTCTCTCTGTAACTCTGTCTTAAAAATAAATAAAAAATAAATAAATCTTTAGAATGGGGAGAAAGTTTGCAAGAGAAATCATGGAGAGATGAAAGAGAGAGCTGAAAAGATAACAGTCTATGACACTTCTTTATTCCCAGATACAATGAGATTGGAGGAAGGATGATTGGGTGCAAGCATTTGAGAAAGAATTGCAGTCCAAAGAGAATTTGGAACACCTGGGGAATCCTTAATCCGACATAGTCTGTCCTGGGAGTCCCTTGCCTCATGAGAGTGACCTGTCTTATTGTCCCTACTGTGGTCAGTGACTGCTGGTAGGAAACTGTACAAAGCATGGCCTTGGTGCCAATGTGATAAAGTGTTTCGAGTGCAGCAGTGAAGCTCATTGATCAGGTATCTTCTGCAGATGAAGATCGCACAGACACATTTGCATGGTGGTCACACTCTGCCCCTTTTGTAGCACAGACCTGTTTTCCAGAGAGCGTCTCTTCCATGGTTCCATGGACTTCTCTTCCATTATGGGTAAAGCTACTGCCTGTAGTGCCGGCATCCCAAATGGGCACCAATTCAAGTCCCAGCTGCTCCACTTCTGTTTCCAGCTCTCTGCTGTGGCCTGGGAAAACAGTAGAAGATGGCCCAAGTCCTTGGGCCCCTGCACTCATGTGGGAGACCCTGAGAAAGCTCCCAGCTCCTGGCTTTAGATCAGCTCATCTCTGGCCTTTGTGACCACTTGAGGAGTGAACCAGCAGATGGAAGACCTCTCTCCTCGCTCCTCGCTCCTCCTCTCTCCTCCTCCCTCCTCCTCCCTCCTCCCTCCTCCCTCCTCCTCCCTCCTTTCTCCTCCCTCCTCTCTCCTCTCACACTCTCACTCTCTCACTCTCTCTCACCCCCCCCCTTTGCCTCTTCTCTGTAACTTTGCCTTTCAAATAAATAAATAAATCTTTAAAACAATACCATATCAGGGCTGTAGTGTTTGGAGTGTAAGCCTTAAAAAGGAAAGGTGGCATTCTTTAAATTAAGCTCAGAATATTTACATGTCAATGCCAAGAAAATGCATAACTTACATTAGTGTTTTAGATATAACACCTCTGAACTGGTCCCAAATTGCCTTAGAATTCTGCCTCTCTTTGATCATATCAAACATCCAGATTAACAAATGTAGTAGTAATGAGGAAGTCATTTGAGATTATGACTCATCTGGTTGTATGGTACAAACTCTGTGGTAAAATTCACAGCCTAAATGGAACTCATGTTGATGTAGGTAGATTTCACAAATCAATAGAGTACTAGTACTATCATGTATTACTAAATCCATGAAGGGAACAATAGTTAAGATGAAAAAGAATTAAACAATTCTAGACATAATATTTGAAGCACTAGTTCCTACTTTAAAGATAAATACTAAAGATGAATTTATAATTATGTTTAGTGACTTAATTATCTGGGTCAAGTTTTAAGTTAACTTATAGGCAGGAAGTCATATTTCTACATAAAAATTTACCTGAAAATAAAACTTATTAAGTAACAGAATCTATAAATGACTTCACAGGTCAAATAACTTATTAAGTTGCTGTAAAACTAATGAATTGATTTAATTTATTCTTTTCATAGTAACATAAAAGTCACTACTAAGTGTAGTTAAGACTATTTTTAGATAAGTGCTAAAGAAGATAATAGAACTAATTGATAATAGCATTGGGAAAAAAGGCACATTGTGAAATAAATCATATTTTAAGTAAATGTGAATTACCATTATTACATACTAAAACTATTTCCTGATTCATACTAGCTATATTAGGACTTGTTATTTTGGGACAAAGATGTTCTTAAAGAGAATACTCAGTAGTCTTAGCAGCAGTAAGACATGTTACAAAAAGTAAACCAATGAATCTTCATTAATACATGAGTGCAAATGATACTTGTTATTCTTTTAGCATTTTTTATTACCAGTGAGGATATCTTCCAAAATTATTCAGCATTTTTACCTTTTTTTGTGTGTGATTTTGGTTACCCTCTATTTCTTCTTTGTTATTTTATGATTTCATTTTTTTCAATATTTGTTAAGTTTTAATGCAGTGGATATGTTAGCCAGACATTACAGTTGAAAATATTTTTCTATGATTTTCCTATAATTGTTTTTGAGTTAAGTGAGTTAATTAAGGTGATAGATGGTCCTTGGATCTTTTGCCTGTAGTGATCCAATTATTTCTCTGACCACTGATGTTCAGAGTCCTTGAGTACTTTATTTCTCTCTCTGCACATAATTATTGGTGCTTCTCAGGAACCTTTATTATAGGCTTTTCCTGTGGAGAAATAAACTACTCTGACCTCAAGCTGTGACCAATCGCTGATGACCCTCACATGTGGACTATCAGCCCAGATGTCTCCTGTGCTCCAGCCAGTTCCCTGCAAATTGCCATCTGGGTGTTCTCCACTCACCTCGAATAAGAGAAGCCCTGAATTACACCTGGTAACTTCTCCTCCATACACTTGCTTACTTGATGTTAATAGACACAGCCTTCCAGTGTGATGGGCTTGAACTCTTTTGCTCTCGACTACTGCCCCTCGCCACTCCTGTGCCAGACACATCTCTAAACTGGCCGGGTCATCTTCTTTCCCACTGCAGCAACACTTACTCAGGTGCCACCGACTATCACAGAGGGACTGGTTTCTTTCCAGTCATTAAGAATTTTCTTTGTAAAATTCCTTTTCTGTTCATTTTTTTTCCATTGACCAAATCTGAATGCCCCTTGGAAAAATGTAACCAATTCAGCTGTTAAAGATATATCCATTCTAAGATATCAGAAATATGTTCACTAATATTGGTTTTTGGTGTCTCTCAAATATTGGAGATTTCAGTTTGTATAAGACATGAATTGTGAAGCATCGTGTGCAGTTCTCTTCTGGAGTTAGATATTTTGATGGTAACAGCAACATTACAACTATTTCTAATAAAACAGCATCACAACTAGACCAATGCACATATATGTGGTTACGGTTAAAATAAATGACATTTGTAATGCCTATGTTACTAGACAGTCATTCAGAATTCCCGACGGAATCAGCAGATGATAATAAACAGTCAAGGTTTGATGTTATTAAATGATACATAAGACAGTTATGCTAATTTAGCCTTTGACTTATCTATCATTTACCATCCACAAGTCTCTTTTGAAGTAAAGTTGCAGTTCTATTACTTTAAAAAATGTTGCTCTGCAAATATTTTTCATTAAAAAGACATTAACTTTTGGGAGAAAATTTAATCTCTGTTTGATTCCAGAATGCAAGGATAAATAAAATATGAGCTGTATATTTTATGTCAATTAATTTTACAAATTACCCTTTGCCAACATTTTCAATAAAAATGGTTGCCATTTATTTTACTTCTAAAATATGTGAAGAAGGCTTCGCTTTTCATGTAGTGATAGTGTTTTTAATGCAGTTTTATTTTGCAGCTAGTAGAAGTGGGAAGATAGTGATGCCCTTGATTTTGCAAGAGTATGGATAAGAGAGAATGAAAATGGGACCATGGAAAGATTTTCAAACTAGTCTATTAGATGTGCAGTGTCGAGGTTCTGATTTTGCTTTGCCTTCTGCAGGTGATTAAAGCAGTAGAGGAAGGCTACCGTCTGCCAAGCCCCATGGACTGCCCTGCTGCTCTCTATCAACTAATGCTGGACTGCTGGCAGAAGGACCGAAATAGTAGGCCCAAGTTTGATGAAATAGTCAACATGCTGGACAAGCTGATACGCAACCCAAGTAGTCTGAAGACATTGGTTAATGCATCAAGCAGGTACAAAGCCAGGCATGAGCTTTTTTCCTGATAATAGCTAATTCAGATTAATGCCACAAATATGTCATCAATTAATTCCTTTTTGTATGCATGCTAATCTGAGTATATATGATGCTAATTTATTTGCATATGACTTTTTGTATAATGTTACTATCTTATAGTGAGTGAAATAAAAGTGAATAAGATATACTTAAAAGCAACTGTCACCTAATCTAATACTACACTATAACATGCTAGTTTCAGAAATATGTGAGCTGGAGCCATAGTGAGGTAGTATAAAAATAAAACTCTTACCTTTATGTATCTTCCTGTGCATTGAAGGATAGGTGTGAATGGAGGAGACAACTTTATATGACCAATAGGGCAAAGGCAATTAAGCACTGATAAATTTTAAGTTAGAAAAATCATACAGAGGCTGATGCTGTGGTGTAGTAGGCTAAGCCTTCACCTGCAGCACTGGCATCCCATTGGGTGCTGGTTCATGTCCTGGCTGTTCCTTTTATGACCCAGCTCTCTGCTGTGGCCTGGGAAAGAGTAGTAGATGGCCCAAGTGCTTGGGCTCCTGCACCCTTGTTGGAGAACAGAGGAAGCTCCTGGCTCCTGGCTTCGTATCGGCCAAGCTCTAGCCATTGCAACCATTTGGGGAGTGAGCCAGTGGATGGAAGACCTTACTGTCTCTCCATCTTTCTGTAACTCTACCACTCAAATAAATAAACAGAATCTTAAAAAAAATCAAACAGTAATTACTCTCTGATTTCTTTAGAATGTACTTTAGTTCTTGTCATTTACTTATGATGTCATTTTAGTGTTCATATTTTATGAAAATTGACAGCTTTGGAGACTCTTTGGTGCTTAACCCAGTTGTAAGAGATACTCAGTTAATCATATAATATGAGCTTAATATAGACTTAAAACTGATAAATGAGTTATGGATAAAAGTTATGAGCAAGTGACCATATTTTTTACTTTTCTGCATAATACTTAAATGAATTTAAATAATGTTGCATACTTATAAAATATGTTTTTCTGTTTATCTGAATATAATTATACTCTCAAAAGATGAATTCATTTGATTCCATGCTAGAAACGTTCCCTATACATGAGGCGGTTGTATATTTATACTAGAAAGAATGTTGTGCCAGTGACTGAATTGGCTGCCTATTAGCATGAACTAAATGAGAAACAATTTGTTGATAAAGTTACATAAGTTCTATGATTTTGACATAACACTTGTTTACTTGGCAAAAGTCATTTTAAATACAAATGAGGAATGAAATCTTCAAACTCTGTTCAGGCATCATTAACTTTCTCTGGCAGCAACTGCAAAATCCATCTTCTTAGCAATTGTTCCTTACATTGTTCCCTGAATATCTGTTTTTAAGTTGTTTATTGTTATATAAAATATTAGACCGTTCTTTCATTTGTTTGTTTGAATTATTTATGCTGTCACAAATGGACATAAGGAAAGAAAATATTAAAAAGAAATGCTCAATGTTCTGAAATTGCATTAATTTACATGAACATTATTATTGTAGTGAGAACAGCTTAAAAACCTCTACAGATTTTTGTGTTTCCTTGTGTGCACTCAATAGGACTGGGTTTGCTTGGTTTCATTTAAACAAATGTAGCTCTAGGCCATAGCATTAACTACCCTCCTTTATTGAATCATTTGCAAAGCCAAATTCTAGAAGATACTCATTCTTTATTCATTGGCATATTTGCACTCCATCCCTACCCTGTTAGAAGATTTGATGGTTTCAGTGTTCATGTAGGTGATACTTATGTATCTCTCAATACCTTGAAAATGTATTCTTCAGTCATTTTGTTCTCTAACCTATCTTGAATTGTCATTGCCATGATCATACTATAGACCCTGCTATTACAAAAGAAAATTGCAACTCTTCCATAATTTCAACTTCAAAGATTCTACCTTCTAAATATTTTTCTTATACTTTGATCTCTAAAAATGCTCAAATTCCTTTGCTTAATGGCTAAAAATTATGAGAATATGTTCATTCATTCACTAATATTTCAACTCTGTGTCATATTGTAATGCTATATGCCTAGTATATACATTAAGCTAATAGTCCTATTTATCTATCTTTATGGAATCCACAAAATAAAAACAAACCTCAAAAGAAAACTTGTGTTTGGTTTTGGAATGGGATTGAGAATAGAATTCAAGAAGATGACTAGGAGAATTGAACTGTTGTGCAGGTGAACATGGTGCTGTCTTGGAAATAGTAGTGATAAATGAGATAAAGAAATAGTCAGATGTGCAATCTACTGGAAGCAGAATGGATAGTATGCACCATGATAGAGTATGCTGAGAAAGAGGGCAGCAGAGGTGGACACTTGCATCATACCCTTACGGGGAGCACTTCAGGAGTGGATGTGGAGAAGGTACAGAATTTAGCTTGGCCATGTTGGGTGATGTTCCTGTGAGAATGGAGGAGGAACAAAGTAGGTGTAAGAGTATATAAGAGACCTAATGTATAGAATGAAATTTGAAAAATTAGATTTCTGTTTGAAGACTTCAAAGTAGGTAAAGTTATCCAAACAAGAGTTGAATGATAGCCTGAGTACAGAAGATGTAGGGCCAAGTTATGATTCCCTCCTGATTTTAAAATAAGAAATAACAGGCAAAGAACAGTCAAGAGAATCCAAGTGCACTTGAGGTCCTGGTAGCCAAAAAAAAAAAAAAAAAAAAAAAAAGAGAGAGAGAGAGAATAGTGGTTCAAAAACTGTTGAGGTATAGTATGATCTCTGTTTTCCTTTATTTTGGAATAGTTTTAAATTTACAAAACAAAAATTGTGAGGTAGTGCAGAGTTCCCATATACCCCACACCCAGCTTGCTATATTGATATCCCTTTATATTAGTAAGATTTATTTGTCACAGTCTATAAACCACATTTCAAGAGACAGATGATAGGGACTGGCATTATGACATAGCAGGTTAAGCCACTGCTTAGGATGCTGGCATCCCTGATCTGAGTGCTGAATTGTGTACTGGTCACCTTCTTGCCAACAAGCCTAGAAAGGCAGTAGAAGATGCCACAAGCACCCAGGCCCCTGTCACTCATGTGGGAGACCAGAATGGAGTTCCTGTCCCAGACCTGTTTGGTGAGGCTCTTTGAACCAGCAGATGGAAGATTCTCTCTCTCTCTCTCACTCTCTCACTCTCTCACTCTCTCACTTTTCCCTCTTTCTCTGACATTCTGGTTTTCAAATAAATAAATAAATATCTTTTTGGAGAGGCAGGTGGTTATGTGGTAGTTCAATATTTCTAAGAGATCAGGCACTTATAGATTGAATTTTGTCCATAGATTTTGGCAACATAGAGATCATAGCTCACCTGAGAGAAATTTTCATATAATTGAATTTGAAAAAATTACAAGTAGGTTGTAGTATAAATGGAATGTGAGGAAGTGCTGAAAGCTTATGTAGAAAAAAAGTATTTGTGTCTTGCATCTTACAGTTGAAATTTACTTAAGTAACTTCCTGTTTATGGACCTGCATTTTTTTATGTTTTGATACATGTACCTTTTACCATTTTTCTTCATTACTTCATGAAGATACGTTTCTACAAATCACCACCACCACCACCATCATCATGTCATTATCATTATTAACCAAAAAAATTGAATTTAGTATAGTTAAAAGTATCTTATGGTATATTTGGGGCTACATTTTGTTTTCCAGGTTTTACTACTTCTAGGTGAATAATTAAGCTTCCTTATGTAAGAGCATGAAGTAAAGGATAAATAATTTCTGGACTTCCTGAGAAATGAGCTTAAATTAACATGAGTTCCTCTAGCAAAGTTTGGAAACAATTTGATTTACAGGAATAACTCCAAATATATCTAGTGATTAACATTTCTATGTTATTTTAATAAACAGAAAAATAGTAAAAAATACTTGCAGATAAATTGCTTTACCTGAAACAATTTTAGTATACCACTTTTGAACACAATTTTAGGTTAGATTCTCAGCCAAACTGAGTGAAAAGTACGGAGCTCTCGATACCTCATACTCCCACACTGTCTTCACTTCTTCAATCGCATTAACAACCACCCCTGGAATGGCATGTTTATTATAGCTTGATGGACCTACATGGACTTATCATTCACAATCCACAGTTTCACTAGGGTTCATTCCTGGTGTTATACATTTTGTAGGATTGAAAAAATTATAATGAGATGGCAACTACCATTATGGTGGCTTAGAGTAGTTTTATTGCCCTCCTGTCCATGTGCTTATACAATATAAAATCTTTAGCTATTATTTTACTAGGTAGAAAAGTTACTTGTTAAAAGTCCTCATTAATTATCGGAAAAAATTTCTGTGGACTGATTTTGTATCATCATGTCTATTGCATTATTTTCTTTCATGTTTACATTTGTATATTTTTACCCGGCAAGTATACTTAAAGACTCAAAGAACCATTGAAAATTAGTTAACTTTATAATAAATGTTGCTGTAAAAGAGTTAAAGTATTGCTTCTAACATTTGTGTTTTCTGTGTTTTAGAGTATCTAATTTATTGGCAGAACATGTCCCACTAGGATCTGGGGCCTACAGATCAGTAGGTGAATGGCTAGAAGCAATCAAGATGGGCCGGTATACAGAGATTTTCATGGAAAATGGATACAGTTCTATGGACGCTGTGGCTCAGGTGACCTTGGAGTGAGTAATTTTTCTGATAATTTTTACATAATTGCTAGGGCAAGGAAAAATGTTCAGAAACCAATCTGGATGAGGTCCAGGTATGAAATCAGTTAATCTTTGTCCCTGTGTGGCAGCTTTCAAAGATGCCTCATCTTTTTTAGCCCGTGTTGTTAACAACTGCATGGTTAATGCTTCTGTGCCGGTATCTTTGCCTCTGTGCTTCAAACAAATAGCACTTGAGTATTTGAAAAATTGGACTCACAGATCCTTGGCAAGATACTGGTATTTTGTGTTGTGGAAAAGATGTTTTCTTGACAAGTTTTTATACCGATAGTTATGTTATATGAATGTAAATATGAAACAAAACAAACTGTAAGCACAATTGGTGTGGCTAATCCTACCTAACAACCAAACTTTCATAAATTTTGGCTGTCTTCATATACCACCCAGGTAACCACAGCTTAAAGAAAGTGTTCCTGGCAGGAATTCCTCTTAACCTCTGAATGGTGCACCTTATATTCTTACAATCCAAGGGTATATGCAGTCCTGCCTCTGATTTGTTATTTGTTACAATCTCAGTGGAACCAATTGTGCCCTTTTCTGTTTGCACGTTTAAGATAAAGTTTATCAAATAAAAATGACTAGAGTTAAATATTAAATTCTTTAAAGTTGTACGTTGTTTGTATTTTATTAAATACTCTGTACGTGTAATTATTTTAGCCTAATTGTTATTTGTGAAAATTAACTGTCCTTATGGTGGTTCCATCTAGATCACATTAACATTAATAAGGTTTTAACCTGCGACTATAACAATTACTTCGAATTACCTGCAAATTGAAAGGTTAACATATTGTTGTGAGGATTAGAAAATGATAGAATATTCTGAAGCACTAAGCCACATTCCTTATTACATTGCTTCACATAATACGAATATTAAGCAGTCACTCTCGCCATCTCTTTGATACTGGCATTCTTTAATTCATTGAGTTCATTGCTCATCTCCACAAAAGGTAACAGGGTACCACCATTTATCACCCATTAAAGTCACCCTCTCAGTATTCTCTTCCTTCATACCACTATCTAAGAGGACCTGAAGTCAACCAGCACTCAGCTTGCAATCTTAATTTATTGAACCCCATTCTTACTGTCACCACCAAATCATATCTACTTGACCGCGCATATGCTTTGCTCATTATTTCTTTGGACACTCAAGGAACTCATTTGTGCTATATTTAAAATAGTGTACTGAAAATTGACTGATAATTTTAAAATATTTTTACATGATTGCTATTTAATTTTTCAGTAAAATGGTCATTTTAATTTATTAAAGTCATTTGTCATTTTATATTAAAATGATACTGTAGGTATTTCTTCTACCCAATGTCAGTTTACTTGTAAATATGCAATAAAATTATTTGCATTAAACAAAGCCTCTTTTTTATTCAAATAGCACATTCATTATAGTCACATCTTCTATATTTTAGCTTCTTCATAGAATAGTTATAAAGAATGTTCTCTGTATTAATTATCTATTTTACTTAATCTCTGGGGAGGGAGCACAAAATACCACAAATAAACTTAATATTTTAGCATTATGATTTCACTTTTTCTTATTCTTTTCATTCTTTTGTATTTACTTTACTGTCTGCATTACTGTCCCCAAATTCTCCTTATTTTCTGTGTTTTCTTTCAATCAATAACAGGACAACTTCTTCTGTTTTCTTACAAGATGGTTCTTCCCCAGCTTCTTGCCTATAGCTGTATTACATTCCTGGAAATATTTTTTGTGTTTTAATTATTTTACCTGAAGACAGTAAAGTGACATAAGCAGATTTACAAATTTAACTTCTTCCTGTTCAGAGAATGTTCATCCACTTGAGTAAATTGTTTCAAAATCCTGGAGCCTATAATGGTAAACATATTCCTGACTAGGAATTGAAACAAAAAGCCATAACTCCAGTGAAACTAATGTCTTGCAGAGTCCAACAGTTGTCCACTGTGTTTTTGACTGCATTTTTTTGTAATTCGTAAAAAAAAATTTACTGAACTATGAAATTATTTGCAAAATAGGGATTAATCAGTTACTTGGTTGTTCAAGAATTTAAAAAACTACACTTTTTATTTGTTTTTCCTCCCAAAAAAAGAGAAAAAAGACAACTCTGCTACAGGCTAGTAACAGGGAACTGGGATTATCAGCAAAAGACCAAAGACAGCTCTCAAAACACCCAGTCAAATTCTCCATTCAATATATAAATAATAATTTAATGAAGCCTCATATATAATAGTATAACATAATATTATTCCTAGAGTTATTGCCATGACATGGCAGAAATATAATGAAAGAATGCATTCATAGCTGTTACCACTGTGTAGAGAAAGGTATAAAAATCAATCCTTATAAAGCAAAAGCAGATAATCAAACTGCCACAAATCAACTAAAAATTTGTTATAATTTGGACATCAAATTTGTTTCAGTGGTGGGTTTAGAAATATAAAAGTAAGATGTTAGTTTTCTTTAACCATATGCTTTGGTTAAAAATTTATTTCATGGAGGTTTGACTTGTTTATGAATTTTTGCCAGTACATACCTGTATGGGTTAATGGGGAAAGGAAATGAAGAACTTAGAGAGATTTTGAAGTCAAAACATGTTCAATGAAAATGCCTCTCAACCTTATATGTTTCTGTCTGCTTTGTTCTCCATGCTGAAATCCTGCTGTTCTGTGTGTAGAATTCATCCTAGAATGATGGTTGTGGCAGTAATGGTACAAATTGTATGCTCAGGTATATGTGCAGTGAGTTATTGTCAACAGGGTGAATTTTGAGCTACAAATTGAATCTGACGTTCTCAGTTAAAGACAGAGTAACAGCTGCTTAAAGCATTATTGTCAGTACTGTCAACTTTTGATTATTCAAAAATTAGCAAAATCCAATTAATTTAAATTTCATATAAGTGGAAGAGATTCCTGTCACTTTCAATGCAAGGGAATCTTAAAATACTAAAATGAAAGTTTTCCAAATCTAGAGCCAAAATTTATTTGACTAACTCAATTAGATTTACTAATTTACCAATAAAATATTATGCATAATTTGTCATTTGCTTAAAGTTCACATAGGAGAATTTACTGTCCTTTTTTGTTCTACATAATTATTCTAAAATTACACATTTACCCCTCATAGTAGCTTACCTGTTGTGAAAAATATTAATGAGCTGTTGTTAATTCTCCTGTTGCCAAAGGCAGATATGTTTATTTGTATAATAACTGTAAAAACTGGTAATAGAATTTTCCTAAGTTAATCAAAATAGGGCAAACATACAACTGCATGGCAGAAAGAGGACAAAAGCAATACACACTGCAAGTGAGTGAATCTTCGTTGAACTTTCTTCTCCCTTCTCCTGTCCAGCCGATGCTGGGGGACTTAGTTCCAGTGAAGTGGCTGAAAAGTATGTAAAGCAGAAGGGAGAAGGATGAGCAAGGAGTCATCCACAATCAAATGAGTTCAATCCTGAATAATCAAGAGTTGACTCCAACATCAAACAGACACAGCTTATTCTCTGTTTTTTAATTCCTCCAGTGTAGCGTTATAATATGTTGAAACAGTGTTTTTATTCCCATATTTAATACTGTGGAATCATGTTTGAAAAAATGCTGGAATGTAATCCCCCAAATTGCAACTCTTATATTTTAACTCTTATAAAGCTAGTCATGCTTTATCCACAAAATTAAACTATGTTTATGTGCCAAATATAGTTTTGCTATGTTTCAAGTCACAAGCCTATGTTGAAATGCAGTTTATTATTAGAATTGGCCTTGGGTATTGCATAAGATTACACGTGGTCATGATTAAAGTAACAAAATATTTAAAAGAGGAAACATTTAAAACTAATTACCTAGAAATTTCCTTCTATAGAAAGTGGAAATGAGAAAAATAGTATATCACATCATTTCCAGATTTTTAAAACAGCATTATAAATAAGTCAGCAACTTCATCATTAAATGTTAAAACATTTTATTTTTATCAAATATCTGATATTTTATTGCCAATTTGACCATCTCAGGTAATATAATTCAGGTAATACAATGAGAATTGTTAGAAATAGAAAAGTGGAAGATAAAAGTATGTAAAATACTTTAATTCATTTACCAATATTAGATTAAAGTTATCCTTTACCATATATTTTTCTAATGCCATTGTAGCTCTCAAATGTAATACCATTAAAAAAACAGTAAAATGGATTGTTTCAAGGCAACTGTTTTGCTATTGATAATAAGTTTAAATTGCATAGTCTTATTTCTCCTTTGCTTTTCCTCTGAAAGTCACATTGTATAGAGATATTTGTATATTGCATGCATTGTAAACATGCTGTTTCCAAATCTCTGCACATTAATTGGACAGCTCTTGAAATGACAGGTCAGATTTAGAGAAAAACAGCAGCATTTCATTACAGACACATCATTTATGGCAGTGTGTAAAATGCAATGCTTTGTTTTCATACCTCCCATGGGGAGAGGAAGTGAAAAGGAGGGAGAGGGAGCGAAAGAAAAAAAGTGGAGCAGAGTAATTGATATTGATAGAAAATTGTACATGATTAGTTCACTGAGGAAATTCAAAACAAATTTAACTTAATAGCTGCATATATGAAATGTTCTAAGGTAGTATAAGGGTCATTTTTACATAAACACTAATTCTGTATCTGCATTGATTAACCAATACAATTCCTCAAAACAGTATTCTTTAGAATGATATAAGCATCATGGTAAATTTGGTCATTCTTGTGGTTAAATGATTTCTAGAGGATGAAATAATATTTATATCTAATTGCTATAAAACAAGTTCAGGTATAGAAATAAAAATAAGTCAAACCAGAGACTTGATATCATTTATAGACCAACAATCTGTAGTTGGAATAGGGATGGGCATTGTGGCATAGCAAGTTAAATCTCATCTCGGGACACTGCATCTCACATTGGAGCGCCTAGTTCCAATCCATACTACATTGTTTTCCATCCAGTCTTCTGCTGTTGTTCAAACTGGGAAGGCAGTAGGTGAGAGCTTAGATACTACCTGGTCAGCCATATGGGAGATCAGGGTGGAGTTCCTGGCTTTGGCCTGGCCAAGTCCTGGCTTTGGAGGCATCTGGGGAGTGAACCAGCAGATGGAAGATTTGGTTCTGTCTTTGCCTCTCTCTCTTTCTCTCTGTCTCTCTCTCTCTCAACCCTCTTTCTTCCTCACTGCTTCTTTCTCCCCTCCCTCCCTCCCACCTTCTCTCTGTTCCCTCCTGGCTTTCAAATAAATGCATGAATATATAAACTGAAATAATGTACTAATAAAACAGACTTGGAATGTGGAATACATACACATACATACACATGCTCACACATCAAATGGGATATTTGTTTTGTATATGAAAAGTCTATGTTGTTAGAGTGAGGAAATCTATAAACTCTTTATGCTCAGGTCATGAAGAATAAAATAATATTCATTCTCAAATCTCATTCCTAATACACATCATAGCAATTATGAAGAGTGAATGATTCACTTAGTCTGCGGATGCTTAGCTGCATTTCCCAATCTGGGTTTGTGAGTATCACATGGGTTAAAAAATGTTTATATCATACAAATATATTTTAAAACTTCCTTTCTTTTTTAAATAGATAAGACTTTAGGGGAGGTCAGAGGGTGGAGGTTGAGCCTGCCCAGACAGAGGGCAAGGGGTTTGAAATCAGGCTTATTCTTTTTTCTACATTTTTCTTAATTTATTTATTTAATTTTAATTTTTATTTATATAAGGTGAATGTATTTTACGTATTTCATATATACAGATTTAAGAGCATAGTATTTCTAATCCAAATTTTCTGCCAATGAATTATTTTCAGGTTCATAAATTTAAAATTTTAGGTTTTCTTTTCCCTCCTGGGTTTGAGCCATGAGCACCCATGAGTATTCACGTCTACAGAGTTCCGCACGACAAATAGTGGAAATATGAGAATGTTAAATAGCCCATAATGGAAACTGATAACAAGTATAAATTTGATTATCATAGTGTTTATCAAAGAAATACCAAGAGTCTTCTAAAAGCTCATGTATAATACATGTTATGAAAACGTTCCATGGATTTTAGAACTTTTTGTTCCAAAATACTTTTATATGTTAATTCCACGTTTTAAAATGTTTGTATTTTATTTATTTTAGTCTATTTGGAAGGCAGAGTGGCAGAGAGGCAAAGAAAAGAGAGAGAGGACCCTTCTTCTGCTGGTTCACTCCCCAAGTGCCCACAACAGGCAAGGCTGGGCCAGGCCAAAGCCAGATCCCAGAACTGCATCCAAGTCTCCCACATGAGTGACGGTAACCCATGCACATGGGCCATGATCCCCTGCTTCCCAAAATGCATTAGCAGGAAGCTGGATTGTACGCAGAGGTACCCAAACTCGAACAAGCACTCCCTTTTGGGATGCCGGTGTCACAAGCTGTGCCTTATTCTGCACCATAATACCCACCTCTAATCTATTTTTCCATTAATTTATGAGATCCCCTCATCTGCATTGGGTTCCCTTTATTCAATATTCTCTTCATTTGATAAACTTGAATATTTGATGGTACACCTATTGTTCTCATTTTTTTATAAGATTTATTTATTTGAAAGAGTTAGAGAGAGTGGTAGAGACACAGAGAGAGAGAGAGGTCTTCCATCTGCTGGTTCACTCCCCAGATGGCTGCAACGGCCAGAGCTGCGCTGATCCGAAGTCAGGAGCCAGGAGCTTCTTCCTGGTCTCTCATGAGGGTGCAGGAGCCCAAGGACTTGGGCCATCCTCTACTGCTTTCCCAAGCCACAGCAGAGAGCTGGATCGGAAGTAGAGCAGCTGGGACTAGAACTGGAGCCCGTATGGGATGCCAGCACTAAAGGCCAGGGCTTTAACCTGCCGTGCTACAGTGCCGGCCCCAATATAGTTCTCATTTTACAAATGAATAAATTGTTACAGTAGTATGAAGTGCTTGTCTCAATACCATATCTCAGAAATAACAAGAAAAGGACTTTATTCTCATGTACCTGTTTTAGTCGTAATTCTGGTTATAGTCCTAAAGCAGCTACCTGTGGTATCTAGCCAAGTGATTTAAACTCTCTAAGTCTTTGTTTCCTGATCAAAAACAGGGAAACTTAAAAACTCTCTCTCCTGGGGTTATATATTTTAGCATAGAAGTAAGTGATACCTGTTACATTTACATTGAATGATATGGTTCACAGCTAGAGGAGACTTGGCCACTCTGGGGACGTTTGGTAGTATCTGAAGACTTTGTGTTGCAGCCAAGAGCTGGCTGTAGTTCCTTGCTTCTGATGTCAGTGGCTGAAGGCTTGGGATACTGGTGAATGTACTACGGTACCACAGTGCACAGGACAGCTCCCACAACAAAGACTTATCCAGCCCATGGTGTTAACATGGGCAAGGAAGGAAATGTGCATTTTGATGAGAAGAGACAAGATTAAATTCAAGTCTCTTTCATCCCTTGCTTAGTCTGGAGTTGCCTATTTTATACTCAATTTCATTACTTTACTTGTGGTGATTTTGTTTCAAAATGAATTTTTACTGATTTTTAGTTCTGCTGATGACTGTTTTCCATACCTTTGTTATGTTTATAATTAACTTTGATATCTTACATATTCTGAGAAAAAATGTTTCCATCATAAGAATCAGTAGATTTTTTTCTTGGGTGGGTATTTGTCATTTCCTAACACTCATAAGCTATTAAGAAAGCAAACAGGGAACTAGAAACCTAAGAGATGATTTCAACAAGCAGTTCTTTCTAAGATTAATACTTGCACAGCCTCAGTATCTTTGCCATTTTTATTTTCTGATAATTAAGAGATTTCTTTGATTTATCTGAAACCATGCAAATTTACCTGTACTTATACCAATATCCTGATATCAAGTCTATAAAGTCCAAGTTACTCTGAAATTAATATATTTACTGAATGATGCAAACATATTGTACTCCTGGCAGAATGTTGTAAAGAATATGTTGCTCTAAAGAAGTCTAACATGGCAAACATCTTTGCTCTTTAGGATTTAAAGTGGTTCGTGCTCATTTTCTTTTTCTGTAATTAATACTTTTCATTTGTCAAACTTACCTGAATTATTTTATTTGAAAATACATAGTTTAGAGCAATATCATTCCTGAATATCCTATGAAATAAAATTTTTAAAACCATGGATGTTTATCTTGAGCTCCATGATAGGTCAATTTAAAATATAAACATTTACATTTTTTATACAATAACCTCTTTAAAATAAAATCATAGAAGTATCTTGGTTGCAAAGACTTTCTGATTCCGTGTAATCTTCCCAATGCTCTAAATGCCAGTAAAGCCTGGGTGTTACATGAAAAAGGAAGAAATATCTGCTACTTTAGGTCTGAAGTCGAAAATAGCATAAAATATTGTTATGGGATGATGTAATGATTATCTCCTAAGCATACCTGTTACATAAAATGATTATATAGAATGCATCATTGAAAAGTGGAATCTTCAATTGCTTGACTGTAAAATTCTAGCAGTATATTGTATGCTTTTTTTAGCAGAAAGAAAAAAGTGCCTGTGTATATTATAGGTCCACATTTTGAAAACTCTTTGGTGCAATTGTACCCTTTAAGTTCAATATTTACTGGTAAGATGTACAAATTTGTTCTGTCTCCCCTGCGTGCCACTGAAATAATTTCTCCAAACAGGGGCAAATGTATATTATTATATCACTTCATGGGGTAAATACTCTTTGATTGCAAACAAGTGTTTTCAAGGTACAGTTTTAGAGCCTGTCTTTGAACATTGGACCTTCTTCATCTTAATTGACTGTACTCTAACGAGGGTCTGTGAAGTGTGTGCCCTTTGGCCAGTGTGGCATATTGAGGTGTGCTGCCAATTGAATCAATGCATACACCCAACATGTGCTCTCTTCACGCAGGGATTTGAGGCGGCTTGGAGTGACTCTTGTCGGTCACCAGAAGAAGATCATGAACAGCCTTCAAGAGATGAAGGTGCAGCTGGTAACCGGGATGGTGCCGTTGTAACTTCATGCTAATGTCACTTCTGAAAGTGAGAGTCTGCACTTTGTAAACTACCCTGAGAGCTATTTTATCGAAAAAGTAGAGAAAAGGGAAAACAGTGATTCCTAAATGTTAGGAAAGAGCATTGGCCTCGGCCACAGTATTTGTAACCAAGGTTTTACTGAAATCTCCGTATCTTCCTCTCGGTTTCTTCAGTTTTCATGAAGCAACCGAAACCTGTCTAGGATAAGAACATGAAGTTAAATGTTAGGTTATAGCAAGAAGATTCTTCCCATTTTCCATGAAACAGATGACTATATAGCACCTTTATAGACTGAACTAAGGCAGTCCCTTTCAAAACGTCCAGGGATCTACTTGAAAGGAAAAGTTTTATAGCCATTGGTGGGCTAGGAAAGCTGCAGTTCACTGAAGTTTACTTAAAGTCTTAATTGTCTACAGAAGTGTATTGAAGAGCAATATGATTAGATTCTTTCTTAATAGATATCTTCTTTTGTAATTTAAAAATGCTGTTACACAGCACTAAGTTATAGAAACTAGTGTATAAACATGTCACTTGGTGGAACAAGTACAAGTACAATACAGGGTGTATATTTATTTTTCTGTGTTACCAGATTTCCTTTTAGTTGCTCTTCTGGAGACTATTGGGTATCCATGTGTATATACTGTATAATTTGCAATATATGCAGGAACTGATTTATGTTGGAGTTGTGTATGTGTGCTTGCACATGTGTGCATTACCATTCTGCTTGCCTTTTAAATAGTACTTTAATTTTAGAAGTGTACAGGAACAAGTGTACAAGAGTGTAATATGAATAGGGGGATAAGGAAGCAATGAAAAGAATCTTTAACACAGGCTCGTGTCTCTTTTGCCTCTCCAGTGTCCAAAAGCTACTAATCTCTCCATTCACTAACAGGAAATGTCTGTAAGAGAAAATCCCCTTTGACTTTTTAAACACGCTTTGTGATATCTGTGACAATGCAGTTCTCCCAGCCATTAATCTCGCACCCCTGTAAGAAATTTCACCTTTCTGAGTCCCAGAAAATATCTTGTCAGGCAAAGTTGACACTGAAGGGCACATTTTCAGCGGGATGTAGAAGGATTTAACTTTGCAGGCGTCTGTTAATGTTGTTAAATCCAGACACATAGCACTAAGCATCGCCCTCAAGTGTTAATCCTTTGTATCCATTTCCATTGTAGCTCAGCCCGAGAAATGTTGATATTAGGGCAGCAATGAGATGATGACCACTTTCTATATATAGTTTTTTTTTCCTTGAGAATTTTCTCTGTTTCATGTTTTGACAAGTTTCATTTGTTGATGATGTTCATTGGATAATTTTATTTTGTGTCAAGTTACATGGTATTCAATTTATTTGGATGAACCAGTCTGAAGTTATAATGAATTAGACTTATCAGAGTGTCATATATATACTCTGTACACCACAGCAGATAAAGATATATTTATGGCACACATTACACAGCTTATTGGAAATTGTACAAACCTCTGTTCCTTGGTGACAAAGCCAACATTTTTGTGCTACCATACTTTATATACATCTTCGAATGGTAGGTGGTTATTCAGAGAACAGAGTTTTTATGTAAATTGTAGTCTCCTCATGATTAGCAATGACAATAGAATATCAGAGCAACCTGGATTAATGAACTGTGTAGGACATATGCTAGTATTATATTAACACCACTTTCACCCAAGCACTTGTTTTACTTGAATGTTAGCAAGTATAAGAATAAACTTCTTTCTATCCGACCCACCCTTTACTTAAGCAGTAAAGTAGCTCTTTGCTAAGGAACAATGAAAAGCCAAACTGACAATTACCAAAAAAAAAAAAAAAAAAGACAAGAAATTGGATGAATTTTCAAATGATTATTAACAGTGCTGAAAAGTACCATGGGTCCTCAGAGGCTGTGTTCTAGCACTGCAATGATGTTTTCAGAGAAAGCTGACGGCAGTGTGTTGATAAACTCACAAGTAGGTGTCACGTTATTAAAGTCGCATTTGTTCACTTCAGTTAGCAGAAAATTAAGGAAACTAATTCCTTTTGTACAAAAAAAAATTGGAGATTGTGTTGCACATTACAGAATTTTGTTAGAATTTTTTAATTCCACTGATAAAGTAACAATTGAGCAGCTTCAAAATAAGAATAGACTTAGTGATTTAAAAGGAAAACATTTTTACAGCTGGTGGACTAGCTGCGAATGCTTAGACATGACAAAGATATTTTCTGAATTGTTTCCTAACGTCCTCTGTGCAGAGACAGTTGGAGGGTTAGGGGAAAATTTGTCTGAGTGACCACAGTTTGCAGTGATAATGTAAGTTTCCTCTTTCCTAGAGAGGAAGAATATAAATGAATTTCGATCAAATGTATTTGCCTGCTTTGAAATTCTGGTGTTCATTTTGGAAAATAATTTGAAATTGTAGCTCCATATCCACACAGCTTTTAACCATATCCATCTGTTTGAGAATTTCTAAGGGATGACCAAATGAGTTTAAAAGGAGTCAGAGAGACTTCTGAATAAGGTGTACACTCCCTCCCAAAAGAGGAAAGCATGCCTTTCTAAAATATTTGGTCACTACTGGGTATTTCACCAATTGGAAAGTGCCCGTCTCATCTATAAATGTGAGAAGTGGAACAAGCAGAGGAGGAGGCTCTTGTGCAATATGGTGAGGCAGTAACCCAGAACAAGGTCTGACCGATTTGACTGTGTGATGTCTTATGCTATTGGTTCATCTTGTTATCCACAGTACTACAAAAAATATTGCATTGATAATTTTAGCACATACAGTAGATTTGTCGAATAACAGATAATGTTATTGTTATTGTCAGTAGCAAGAACTGTAGGGCATCAGTCTTTCTCATTGTTGGACTCTGAAAAATAGGTACTAGCAGGGCATCATCTTCAACTTACTAGTACCTGATAAAGTTGCTCAATTACTACTTTATCAATCATAATTTGTTTGTAATCCTGCTATTTCCTTACATGTACTATGATATCTAGTCATTTACTCTTTCTGAAATGTATCAATTATATGTAAAAATGTAGATTTTAATTTTCCCATTTTAAAAAATTTAACATGCATGGTCTTTCATTTCTTATATATATATTTTTTTTACCAAGTCAGTGTTCTAAAACTGTAGGATTACTGTAAAATTTATATTCTGAAATATTATCTAAACTTGTGTGGCCAACACTATTAGTTTCAGAGTTCCCTAACCAATACCAAACATCCTTAACTCAGTTTGCAAAAGAGTTTTAAACAGTGTGCAATGGTGAAGACACAGTTTCTCATCTCAAGTTCAAAATGGAAAATTAGTATAGTTGAGCACTTACGTGTTTGTATATCTGCTATTTAATCTCCACATGAAAGTTAAATATTTTCTACTGCCATTCTTTCTTCCATTTAAAGTGGGTTATTGGAAGCACAAGCAGAGATATTTACACTTGGAAGATGTTTTGGCTGTAATGGTGCATATGACTGGCAAACAGAGTTTGAGTCAGGTGTTAAGAATTTATTGGATGTGTGTTATTGTGTAATAGAGTAAGAATAGTCTACTGTCTTTACTTATGTCCTGCTTGATGTTTAACCTCAAAGTAAACAAAATGCTAACTTGATTTAAATTTAATATTTAGAATAAGTTATGATGTTCCCAACTCTGTGGCACAGAAGGTTACATTGGATATTTTTTCTGTTATGCTGTTAATTTTATAGTAATGTATAAAATGATAAGAATTTTATTTCTATTTCTTGTTAATTTCTTTAAAAAAAAGTTCTTTTTAAACGTAAATTGTTGAATGTTCTTTTTCAGAAGGACCATGCAATTACTGGTTAGGAGAACACACCAATTGAAAGTTTATCTATGATAATCAGAATTAAATGTTGTTTTTCCTTCTAAATGTTCAAAGAATTAAAGATGGAAAAATATGTCATGTTTGTTCAGCCTGGGACTCTGTTAAGGGAAGTTTCAGTGATCAACATATTTGTGAATCTTTAGACTGCTGTAGTTTTAATGTTAATTATTTATAAGTGTGTATATTGCATTTATAATAGTCTGAGAATAATGCTTAGACCCAGTCATTTGTGAATATGTTAATGAAAATCTCTTGGTGTCAGCCAGCTCGGACACAGCTTTATTGTGTACTTTACTCTGATAGGCAGCAGGTCACCTGAACTCCCTGCCTCAGAGTTAATTCAAGGAAGGATTAGCATTTCTGTAAATTTTTTTCCCATTTGAAGTTCTGTGTGTTTTTGGTTGTGTACATGTTTTTGTAGTGTAAGATATGAAATTTTATATTTTTTCAGAAAATAAAAATACCCTTTGAATACAGTTAAATCCGACTGTCATGCTTAAACCTCTCCCAAGACTTTAAACTTACAGCTTTTGTATAATGGTTTCTGTTATATCTGATAAAAACGTCTAAATGTCCTATGCTAACTATGTAAAAGGCGATCAGCATCTGATTTCCTCAAAGTCATATTAATGAGTATTTGCACTCAAATAATTGTAGCAAATAAAGATTGACACAGAAATTGTAAGCTACACGCATTTCTCTGTCAAAACCTAATTAGACAGTGTAAGGCAATATTACTCGAAGAAAAATCACCAGAAAACCATGGGTATCATCTGCAAAGGTTCATTTTTGGAGTGGGATCAGCATAACACCTTCTCATTGCCATACATCTGCTTATGGGATGGGTTGAGGGTTTGCCTTGTCACAGGACATGGTGCCATGGGGAACACACCCTCTTTTTCTGCAACTATTGTTTCATATTGTAAATAGCAGAGATGACAATCTGCTATATTCAATGAAATTAATCATTTGTGATTGTTTTTGCATTTGCTTCATAAAAGTGACATCACCAGGCCCAGGAAAAATCCCCAACTCCTTTGACCATGCATAAAATCACTATTATAAGGATACTATTTAGTATTTCAATAAATAGTCCCATGTAAATAAATCTGACATCTTTGTCTCCAAGTAGACTGTTCCTTCCTTTCCTTTGCTAAGGAAGTAAAGATTTATGATAGAAAAAGGAGAGAGATGTTGCCTAATCCTGTAGTTAAAATTGGAAAGGTAGAAAAGATGAAATAGAGAAAAATGTAGTACTTTATGGAAATGCATCATTCATATTATCACCTCCATTGTACTGATGAGGAAACAACTCAAAGCTGTTAAGAAGTTACCCAAAGCCTGATTGCTCTCCAAAGGCAGTGTGACACATTTATCTGAAAACAAACCCATGAACTTCCTGTCACATCTGTCAAAAAGATTCCATAATTTTGATCATGCTATTGAGATAGAAACATCATGCATGCCAACTTTCTAACTTAGTTGATGTAAGAACTGAGAGACATTCAGGAAAAAATGCATTGCACATTTTCACCAAGCAAAGTGTAGACCCTCCATGGGATGCAGGGTCCAGCTGATCACTCTTTTTTAATGTTCAGGTTTATTAAGTAAGCCAAACATTGGCACTAAAACATAGTTTTTCAGATTTATGATTCTGTCACTGAAGAGCTATACATTATAATTCAGGAGATTCTTCTAGTAAAGGTTGAAGTTTTTGAACTCCTCAGTTTTGCAAGTTCCTGCAGGCCCAGGAAGTTGCAGTAAATATTTATGAGTTATTTCCAGCTATAATACCTGAATTTCACTTATAGAACTTTGAAGTCCACCACATGATTCACTAAGTTGTCACTAAACGCAAAGTAAAATGTTTTGCAGTTATGAAAATCCACAGGGGCCATTCAGATCGGCAGAACTGTACATAAAATATTAACAATAATTTTATTTGAAATTCGCAAGTTAAAAATTGCAAACTGGATGAACCTGACAAAAATGCTGAAGTACAGATTTTGTTTTCATGGCAGGAGTTAATTTTAAAAATAGTTTGATTATGAAACTATTAAGATGATGCGATGATTAAGTGTAAGACATATTGATCTTAAATTTCTAGAAAGTAAAAATTTGTCATGAATCTCTTACAATTTCATGATATTGGATTTGTAAGCAAAAAGAAAATACTTTCTATTTTTTTAAGATTATTATTTGAGAGGTAGAGTCACAGATAGAGAGAAAGGTCTTCTATCTCTGCTAGTTCACTCCCCAACTGGCTGCCATGGCTGGAGCTGATCTGATCTGAAGCCAGGAACCAGGAGCTTCTTCCTGGCCTCCTATGCAGGTGAAGGGTCCCAAGCACTTGGGCCATCCACCACTGGTTTCCCAGGCCATCAGCAGAGAACTGGATGAGGAGAGGAGCAGCCAGGACATGAACCAGCACCAATATAGGACTCTGGTACCACAGGTGGAGGCTTAGCCTACTAAGACACAGAGCTGGCCCAGATACTCCCTATTTGTTTGCATTATTATAATGGCAATACATTTCAACACTAACTACCAAGTTCAAGGACACTCCCTAAAATAAATGATTAAAGAGTGACATTCTAAAATTAAATATATTCTATGTGTGGCAACCCCATGAAATGAAATACACTCATTATGAATAAACAGTATTACAAAATCAGAAATTTTGCACTTGATCCGTGTTTAGCCAGGCCTGAACTCGTTATCTGACAAGTAGACATTTGACTTTTTTTGTAAACATCATGTTTTCCTACATTTCTGTTACTAAAACATTCACAATTGTAGGTTGAAAATGAATTTGAAAGTATTTGAATTAAAAAATATATTTGTAATTATTAACACTTTACATGCTCATACTTGACCTTTTGTGTCCTCACATTTCACTGATGGCTCGCCTGGCTATAGAATTCTAGGTTCAAATATTTTTCTCCCAGAACTTTGAGGGCATTGTTTACTGTCTTCATTTCCCCTTAAGTGTTTTTCCTGCTGCTTACTTTGTAGACTCTCAATCTGGATGCCAACCTTCAATTCAGGGAAATTTCCTTCCTCCCTCCCTCCCTCCCTCCCTCCCTCCCTCCCTCCCTCCGTTCCTCCCTCCCTTCCTTCCTTCCTCCTTCCCTCCCTCCTTTCCTTCCTCCCACCCTCCATCCCTCCTTTCCTCCCTCCCTCCCTCCCTCCTTCTCCCTTCTCCCTTCTTCCTTCTTTTATCTTAAGTTATTGCCCTTTGCAACTTCTCACAACATCTCAATGATCTTCTCAGTATGTTTTAGGTTATCTCTGAACTTTCCCCTTTACCTTCTGGAAGGTTTTCTGGATTCCATCTTTCATAGTATTCATTTGGTTTTCAGCTGTAATCATTTTATTCTTAAAATATTCCCTGGCCTGAAATATAACTGGCCAAGTATTGACTGAATTTTTTTTAACTCAAGCATAGGACTCCTAGGTTTCATAGAGCTCTGGGTACAATTGTGTTCTTGACATAACTACTTTCTTAGTTCACAGACATTTCAAACACAACATGTACAAAAATGAGTTCATACTCCCTTCCCTCTGCCCTCCTTAGGAAATAGCATACTTTAGTTTCTGCTAGGGGTTAAATACCGGGTTTTGCTTGTCTTCACTGGCTACATGGTTCTTTGGAACTAACATGTCGAATCCTACTTTGTTATTTACCAGTTGTATGAACTCAGCCATTAACTACTCTGCCATCAGTTACCTCATCTACTAACCGAGGAAAAACTTGGCTGTTAGAACAATCTAAGTGGTTATTCATCATGTGGAGATAATGCACAGTGCATAGTATACCTTCAGTATATGCTATTTTTATAGACTCTCCACTACTGTACCTTCACTGTCAGGCCATGTTAAGAGTTACCTTCACTTTCCTATCTCTTTCTCTCGTTCGTCTACTGCATTCTTGCCTCTTATTCCACTTTTGTTTTAGTGTCATAAAATTCAATAAAATTTTAATAAATTCCCTTGTACCCAGAGTCCAGTTGTCTCTGTTTGTTTTGTGTTGCTCTACAAACTGTCACACGCTAGGTGATTTATGAACAACAGAAGTTTATTTGGTTCATGGCTGTGGAATCTGTGAAGTTCAAGACAGAGGGGCTGCATCTGGTGATTTTGTTAATTTATTTGAAAAATAGAGTGACGGAGAGAGAGAAAGGGACACAAAGAGATACTTATTCCACTGGTTTTCTCCCCAAATGCCCCAAACAAGCCAATCACTACTCAGGGTCTCCTTCATGGGTGGCAGGCCAATGACTACTAGGCTAAGGCCAAGTACTTGAGCCGTCATCTGCAGCCTCCTTGGTACATTAACAGGAAGCTGGCTCAGAAGTGGAAGTGGGACTCAATCTGATATGGGGTATGGGCACCCCTAGTGGCAGCTTAACCCAGCACTCCACAATGCCTGCCGATGCTTGCTCTCTTGGGAGAGCCTTTTTGCTGCCTTGCTCCATGGTGGACTGCAGAAGGCCAAGGGAGCATTGTGAGACAGAGGGAAAAGGACCTGGTACATACCCCTTTGTCTCTACATACTCAGCCTTCATATAGTGTGATACTAATCTCCAGTGGTGATCTTTTATCTAGTATTTTGCTCTGTGTGTATAACTTTTTCATGAACATCTTCAGTTAGCTTCACTGTAAGCACTTTAAAATCATCATATCAAACTGACTTCCTTACTTTCAATGAAACTTATGTTTCCCCCCATAATTCCTAACCAGTAGAAGGTTCTATCTTATATATAGATAACAAAGTATATTCTTTGCCCTCCATCAAACTTTAACACAAAATTTTATTAGGTTCACATCCGATATGTTTCTCAGTGTTTTAAAAATGTTTATTCATACAAAGAGAACAGATTTCAAGTATTTCATAGCTATAGTTCTAAAAAGATAATCAAATCCTCCTCCCTCCATCTGTCCCTCAGTCCCATCTATCTCTCTCCCTCCTTCTGCACCTCCCTCCCTCCCTTTCTTTTTCTTTCAATTTTTGCAATAATAAACTTTCAATATACTATATAATTACAGGCTTATACACCTCTTACCATCATGTTCAACGAGTAAAAAATAGACCCACTGTCCTATGGGAATACAGACAAGGGCTATAAACAAAATTGAATCACAAGGTGTCAGTTTCATTCTTACAGTTTTTATGTATTACTGGCAAATGTAAAAGAAGTTAGAAAAAGTCAGTGGTAGCAGTAAATAGGAAATGGACTAAAAATCAAATATTTCACCCAGAACCAAAGGGAAACTCTTGCTTTATAATGCTTTGTATGATGTATGTTCAGAGTGAACATTAAAAAAAAAAATTCTGACTACCCAAACCACATTTTTATCCAAAGTTCTGCCAGCTATTATGATTTGCTACCATTAAAGTAGAAATTAGCAAGCGTATTGACTGTAAAGAGAATATTTTGTGAGCCGCATCAGCATATAAACTGCTTTGGATCATATTTAAAGTTTGTTTTTAAAGATAAAACCCTAGTCAATAATTTTAAAAAGTTAAAGCTTGAAGGGCTGTCACTCTGACGTCAGCATGGAAAAAAAAAAAAAAACAATGTGTGAGTGCTGAGTGCCCTGCCAGGCATTACAGCACCAACTGTATGAGGTAGGGAGGTCAGAGAGAACAACATATCCATGATCCTGTATCCTCTCCAAATACATGATATCCATTTAGAATACACATTAATATCAAGGAAAATACATCAGAAATATGATGTCTAAGGTTTTTTCAGGACAAATGGGTTGCAGCTCCTCCTCCATCCATTGCTAGGCTAACGCTAAGAAAAAAGTGAAGAATGATGTTCTAATTTTGTGCTGTTGCTCAGGTCTTTCTCAGGATTTGCTGACAGTCCCTGTGTTTAATCCCTTCACAGCCTGTCAAAGCACATGGTTCTGATTTTCCATAATACAGAAGAGAGCTTATTAAGTAAAAGTTCCTTTTTTCTCTAGCAGAAAGTTTTCACCAAAAAAGAAATGTTTCTAGCTGTTTAACTAAAAGTGGTCCCAAGGTCAAAGTCAAGTTTGTTTTGAAAACCCTTCGTATTTCACCTTCTCTTAGAGCTTCACAAGACATCCTAGAGATACAAAGGCTCTGTGAAGTTTGTTCCCCAAATGTTTGACCACAGGACTGTTTTAGTTGCAACTAATATTACTCTCACATGGTGATGCTGAGTGGACAGCCATCCATGTGAACGCTAATCAAGTTAACTTCAAGAATGTTCTGTTCTCTTAATCAACATCACCCTGGGGAAACATTGTCAAAATTATTCTATTCTGAGTTATATCTTTTTCAGCTCAATGTATTTTCATAGTCATCCATCCACAACCTTGCATGATTTTCCTGGGGATCAGCACAACACTGAGATGATGATGAATATGGATGGAGTCAGGTGGGCCCTAAAAGAAAACTAGAATGTTCCCTCTATGGAACATATAATTCATTAATAGCTGCCATTTAGAATATGGCCTTAAAAGAACAGCTTACTGAACAAAGTATTTAAAAAAATTGAACCATGATCTTGTACTTACTGTTCCTATCACCCTGGTGAACCAAATCATTTGATATAAATATTATAAAATATACACTTTTTTTTGTCTCAGTGCAATACATTACATTTCAGGAATTCTATTAGATCAGGGGAAACAGATCTGTCTTTTGGTACTGGCTTATTTCACTAAGTATAATGAATTCCAGTTGTGACCATCTTGTTGTGAAAGATGGGATTTCGGTCTTTTTGTTTGTTTTTACAGCGGAGTTGTACTCCATAGTGTATGTATCCCATAATATCTTTATCTAGTCAACAGTTGATGGACATCTGGGTTGATTCCATATCTTTGCTATTGTGAACTGTGCTACAATGAACATGCAGGTACAGATAACTCTTTCATATATGATTTCTTTTGGTTTGGATAAATTCCCAGGAGTGGGATGGCTGGATCATATGGTAGGTCTGTATCCAGATTTCTGAGATATCTCCATACTTCCACATATTTTAATTCTAATGACTTAGGAAAGGAATTAGATGATGATGCTTGTTTAAAAGAAAATAAATGTATATCAGGAAACTTGTAATAGAATAAATACCTTAGTAGAAATGAGTGTATCAGTTCTGAAGGACTGGGGCCTAGAAACTGAAAATCGAGAAAGTGGTTTTGGTATGTGTATGTAGACATGTTCATGTGCACATATGAGCATATACAAAAGTTTGGAGAAAAAAATGTATTAAAAGATAAACTCATTTAAAATTTGCAAAGTAAGCATAGTTTTATCATACATTCATTTTCCATGAACTTTTCAAAGACCTATAAACACCTACATAAACTCATTTTATTAGACTGTAAAATAAGGGTAGTATTGGAGGCTGGTGTGGTGGTGTAGTGGATTAAGACAATGCCTAAGCACCCCTAATGGGCACCAGTTCCAGTCCTGACTGCTCCACCTCTGATCCAGCTCTCTGGTAATGTGCCTGGGAAAGTATCAGGAGACGGCCAAAGTGCTTGGGCCCCTGCATCCATTTGGGAGACTTGGAAGAAGCTACTGGCTCCTGGCTTCAGTCTAGCTCAGTTCCGCCATTGTGGCTATTTGGGGAGTGAACTAGCAGATGGAAGATTTCTTTCTCTGTAATCTTTGCCTTTCAAATAAATATGTCTTTTAAAAGAACTATTAAGAAGAAGAAAAAGAGAAGCAAAAAAATAGAATGCACGTATGTAGGATTTATTTATTTTTATTTATTTATTTATTTATTTATTTGACAGGCAGAGTGGACAGTGAGAGAGAGAGACAGAGAGAAAGGTCTTCCTTTTGCCGTTGGTTCACCCTCCAATGGCCGCCACGGCCAGCGCACCACGCTGATCCGAAGGCAGGAGCCAGGTGCTTCTCCTGGTCTCCCATGGGATGCAAGGCCCAAGCACTTGGGCCATCCTCCATTGCACTCCCGGGCCATAGCAGAGAGCTGGCCTGGAAGAGGGGCAACCTCTGACACATACCTTTTTGTTAATGTGTATCCTGTGAGGCAGCGGTAATGGCTCAAATAATTGGGTTTCTGCTACTCACATGTGAGACCAGGATTCAGTGTTCCAGGTTCAGTCCAGCCAGGCCAGCCTTGGGGGACTGGGGAGTGAACCAACTGGTGAAGCTCTCTCTCTCTATTTCATTTCTGTCTCTCCCTCTTTTTCCCACTGTCCCTCTTTTTCTAATAAGTTTTATTTTTTTTTATTCCTGGTTTATTTTTTTATTTTTATTTTTTTTTGACAGGCAGAGTGGATAGTGAGAGAGAGAGAGACAGAGAGAAAGGTCTTCCTTTGCCATTGGTTCACCCTCCAATGGCCTCCACAGCCAGCGCGCTGTGGCCGGCGCACCGCGCTGATCCGAAGGCAGGAGCCAGGTGCTTCTCCTGGTCTCCCATGGGGTGCAGGGCCCAAGCACTTGGGCCATCCTCCACTGCACTCCTGGGCCATGGCAGAGAGCTGGCCTGGAAGAGGAGCAACCGGGACAGAATCCGGTGCCCCGACTGGGACTAGAACCCAGTGTGCCGGCGCCGCAAGGCAGAGGATTAGCCTATTGAGCCACGGCACTGGCCTAAAATTCCTGATTTAAAATAATCTTTGTATAAACTCTAGCTGGTAATATTTTGTGAAGAAACACTTAGTAATAGAACTCTCCTCCTATTTAATTTTCTTTTTCAAAAGTTTGATGTAAATTCTCCTCCTGAGATGTTACTCCAAAGAGGTGAAATTCATTGTAGCTGTTGTTCGGTATATAGAAAAGATTGTGATAGTAATCATTATTGATAGTGAAATATAATAATGGTAGTAATATAGTGGAATCTAGAAATAAAAATCTCATTTCTATGAAATATAAAGCTGTTTAAACAAACACTAAGTTCTATATATCTGAAATAATGTATTGTAACAAAATATAACTTTAAGATGGTAAGAAATCACTTAACTACTAGATTCTGTGAGTATCAAAATCTAATGGTGGCAAATCCTTGTGTCCTCAAGGCCTATACTCAGTGGAATTATGATTGTCATTACTGAATCAGCTGCCATTAGCAGGGACTGTCGCTTAAGTAAAATTCCTGTTAGTAAAACATTATGTATGTTTCTCACTGAGCAAACCCATGGATCTTTCTAGATTCCTTTCCCAACACTCACTCATTCACTGAATCATTAATTTAATCATCTGGTATGTTAGCTATTCATGGTAAAGTTTATGGGCTGTGGAATTCCACAGATTTGGTTTAACTGGCTCTTCTACTTTGAGGAAACTGGTTCCCATCCTCTATGTCACAGCCCCCTCATCTGCAGCATGGGCAATAATAAATTTATTCTGAGCAGGTCAGCCACCCCACACTCTCAGTATTCCTGTCCCACAGATTTTCCTGATTCTGTCTACCTCAGAATCATGGCATGTGCTATTTCCTTTTGGGGAACACTCCTTCCTCATAACTTTGTATGGCTTATTATTATTAAGGTCTTTCATTTGTTAAATGTCTACTGGGATTGGTTACTTACCTTTCGTGTCAAAAACAGTACACCATTCTCCATTTTTATTCATCATAGCATTCTGTTTATTTCCTTTGAGGTACATCACAAATACATATTTATTGTGTTTTCCTATTTTATTGTTTGTTACCTGCCTTTCCTTCTGGAATATAAACTCCATAAAAGCAGAAACCATGTCTATTTTACTTACTACTGTGTCACCATTATACAGTACAGTTCTTGGAACAGCATAGGCATTCTAGATAGATAGATAGATAGATAGATAGATAGATGATAGATACTAGGCATTCTATATAGATAGATAGATAGATAGATATAGATATAGATATAGATATATTGAGATGAAACAATGGATAAAGCATCCAACACATTGTGACATAGAGTAAGTGACAAATAAATGTTAGCAAGTATTAGTCCTGGGGAACATGAAATACAAAGCACTAACCAGTTGTTCCTTCTTGGTTTTAACCAGTTGAGGCAAGATATAAGTAACCTATGATAATCAAATCATTATTAAAAGAAGCCCTTTTAAATCCTAGGGTCCTTCATAATGTTTGTGGAAAATAGAATCAAAAGACAAGTTTATTTTGCTCCAGAGACTTTTAGGTCCTAGCTACGTGAGCAGTGTTGAAAATGTTTATAGAAAATGAGTATTATTTAAAAAGCTATCTAGATATTTCAAAAATTTTTGCACCAAACTAAGCTCTTTTAATTCCATTTTTCATGAGCTCTTTGAAATGTCCTCAGGGAGCTCTAAATTGAAGAAAGTGGCTTGAATTTGGGATTAAACAGGAGATTTCAGTTATTTCTCCCCCAAATCAAGAGCTTAAAAACAACTTTTTGTTTATGGATAAAAGGCCCATAAAAGGTAGCTTCAAATCCACTTACATGCTGTTTATATAGAAGGTTTTCACTTACCTCACAAGCTTGGTTTCTGCTGTAATGGAAAATGTGAAAGAGGAATCTCCTTGCTACCCAGGCCTCCTCTAAAGGGCTGTCGCATCCCCGATCCAGATGTATTTTTGGTTACCAAATTTTAAGGCGAAATACCCCCACATATTATTACATGTGAAGTGGCCCAATGAGTGTTAGGTTTTCTGGAATAAGATCCAATAATTTCCCCCCATAAAGAGGGGCATGATGAAAAGAGGTTTTGAAGACATTTCCAAGAAAGCATAGGGTAACATACTGCCTGTCCTCCAGAAGTTGGAACCTAGTAGCATGATTCAATTTCCCTGTCCACATCTCAAGTTCTTAATAGTAGTCTGTGGCTAGGAGTTATTCTGCTGGACATCAAAAATACAGACTGTGCCCATCATTGCAGAGGGTTCTCCTGAACATCACTGATCTCAGGGACTGGCACCCTTACGTGTTCCTCTGTGTGGGATGTCTTAGGTGGAGAGAGTGTAGGGTCAAGAAGACCGATTAGGAGAGAAACATGGTAATGAGTGAGAAACATGAGAAATGCTTAAACCAAGGGACCAATGACGTGGGTGGGGATAAGAGATGGCTACTAGAAAAGTGAAAGGTGTAGCATCAATAGGACACATGGATGGACTGATGACAATTGTTTAGGAAAAGAGACGGTTAAGTACAAAGTTTCTGGATTATGTATACCAGAATCCACTTACAGGGTTTAGAATATAAAGAGAGGTACAGACATTTGGCCTGGCAGTTAAAACACTGCTTGAGACACTTGTGTTCCACACAGGAATATCCGAGTTCCAGTTCTGACTCTGTTCCCAATTCCAGCTTCCTACTAATGTGCACCCTGGGAGGCAGCAGGTGATAACTAGTAGTTGGGTCCCAGCCACTCATGAGGGAGTCCCGGATTTAGTTCCTGGCTTCTGCCTGGACTAACCCCAGCTGTTGTGGGAATTTGGGGAGGAATCAGTAATTCTCTCTCTCTCTCTCTCTCTCTCTCAGTAATGTCTTTCTCTCTCTCTCTCTCTCTCTCTCTCTCTCTCTCCCCTTCCAAATAAATAAATAAAAATTATTAAAAGAATATAAAACAGATTGTATTGTGCACCAGGGTGAACTTCAACAAAATCCAGCCTTCATGGTTACTTTTTAGTGCCAAAGATAAGGACCATCTTCACATCTTCTCTGTATGCACATAGATCCCAGCTTGGAATCTGGTAATGATTCAAATAGGAAAACATTCATGTCCACACAAATGAACATCAGCATGCTGCATAGTGCAGCTATAATCTATGTCTGCAAATGAAACGTCTCTCCCAAAAAAAGCAACACAATTTTTATTGACCAAGCTCTAGCTCCAAAAAAAAGCAATGGACCTCAGTCTACATTATCAAAAGAAGCCTTAGCTTAAAAGTTCAAAACTCCATTACTACCTCAAAAATTTTATTCCAAATAGCGGTTTATTTATTTGCTGTATTTGTGTGGAATTAAAGAGATAATTCTTGAGACCCTTCCAGGGTACAAAAATAAAACAAATAAGCAAACATACTCTCAGAAAGAGAGGGAGAGGCATTTAACATCTCCACTTATTGAATGCATGTAGAAAACTATTTACATCTCTGAAAATTTGTTCTTATTTTGCTAGTTTCTAAAAATCTCATTAGAACTGTACACTTTAAATAATCCTATTAGTAGAAGTTATTGTCCATGATTAAAGGATACACTGGTAGAAAAAATTCCTGCTGTGGAATCACTCACCACTCATTTCCTGCCACCCACACCTTGGTTTGCATCTCTAAAATCAGTGTACTTGGGAGGTGAGGCGACACCAGAAAAGCATGAGGAAAGGGAAAGGAAGAAAAATCAACAGGGTAATGTGTTAGAAACCAAGGACTCGTTTTTCACCAGGACCTCTGGAAAGTTTTGTGAATGTCTCCCAGAAACAGGACTCAAGAGGTAAAGGCCTGTGCCTTTGTCCATCAGTCTCCATCCCACAATGATTGAAATTTGACCTCAGGAGCTTTAGCATCCACAAACTTCCATGCCGTATTTATCCTTGGCCTTTGCATGTTCCTTTGGATTCAGCAGTGGTCCTGAAGAAGAAAAGTTAAGATTCGCATCCAGTAGTCCAGGTGTATTTTTACCAGAATTATCCAACATGACTGTAGACGACATTCAAGTTAGGTCAAAGGATCATGACCCAGGATACTGCAAGTGTTTACTCCGTCCGCCTCTTCCACCACTCAGGTACACTCAGGTCTTGTATTAAGTCACCTTCAGGAAAAAGACAGCCTCATGTCCTGTGACCTGTGTAGTCCTACTCGGTGTAATGTTCAGTAGGGCTTGATGTGTGTGGCTTAATGCCCAGTAGTTGCCACCTTGACAAGTTTCATCTCTGACTTCGTATTCTGGGAGTGAAATCTTACCCAGCAAAGAACCATGTGTGGACTTTGGAGGAGAGGGGAGAAGGGTATTAGGAACTTACATGTAGTGCAATGCCATCTCCTCCTGCCTCCTAGGAAAGATGTGATGCTCTCTGCTTCCTTTGCCCCAGCACAGCAGATGCCCAGATTCCCCTAACCATGTTGGCCCATAGACCACTGCTGCCAACCTGCCCTTCCCTGTAGCCAGCAGGTGACGTCCATGTGGTGAGGTCAGTGGCTTTTACTCTCCAGGTTTGCTCCCAGCGCTAGCCTGGGCACATTAGCAGAGAGGGTTGGTGTTGAGTCACACGCTCTCCGTGTCTGTATGGGCCACAGCAGTGGCAGTGCTGCTCCTGGCTTCAGGGTCATGGCAGGCAATCAGTCAGGGACAGGTATTTTGCCCACTCCCAACCCAGATACCCAAACACTTTCCAAAATGGAAGTTTCACTCTCCTGGAGGCACTGGTCCACTCTGGGTTAGGACAATGAATGCTAGGAAAAATGAAAAGTGTGTTGGTCCTGCAGCTGGCAGGAATGCTGACCTGACATTCCCGTTAACTACTCACAGACATGATAAGTTAATGGGGAATCCCAGGTACGTGTGAAGGCCTACCCCTGAACTAGGGTATCCCTTTACAAGAAGGAGCACAACATTAAATACGAAATTTACAACACTGTAGACAAGAGAAAGAGAGCAGAAGGTAGAAAGGAAAATGTTTTATGCAGTATTTCAGTATCTTACACATTCTTTTCCTTCTATTTTCGAGCACTGAATCTCACATTTTACTTTTGCAGTGGGAACCACAAATCACTTAGTCTGCCCTGTTACAAACTGGTCAGCCACAACCTCTAGAAAAGTATATAATACAAAAGAAGCATTGCAGTTCACATACAGCTGAAAATGGTATTCATCTTCACCCTTCCCTACCACCTGTTCCAATTTCCTGTTGCTCTTAGCAGCCATTGCAGCCATTCTTGTTTGCTTGCCTGATCTGGGGACATTCTATCAACCCCAAGTGGTCTGAGCCCTTGATTGCCTGAGTCTGGTCACCCTCTGGTTGATACATTTGCCAAGGCAATAAAAGTAACATAACATGCTTGGAGAAATGCCCCCAGTGACTGCCCAAAGTTTCAAACAGATTTCTGTGTGCCCTCCTTCTGTAAAAACCGTTAATATTCCTCCTGATACTCAGATCCAATTACTCCTGTCAGTGCAATGATGCCCTGGTCTGTTGGTTCAGTACTCATATTTCAGGTTCAGAACAGGAAGAATTTTATTCCAATCTCAAACCAGTACATTCAGCAGAGTAAAGGATGCAGATGGAAAACAACAAATTTTGCAGATTGATTACTGTGCTAATTTTCTAGAGCCGTCATAACAACCCAGTCTGGGTGGTGGGGATTTATTTCCTTATAGTTCTGAAGGTTGGACATCCAAGATCAAAGCATCCCCTCTTTGGTTCTTCTGAGAGTGCTGTCCTTGGCTTGTGGATGATCACCTGGTCTTCCCATTGTGTGTTCTGGTGTCCTGATCCCGCTTCATAAAGACCCCATTTCCTTATTATTATGGCCCACCATGATGATCTCGTTTTTAACTTCGTCTCTTTGAAAACCGCATCTGTAAGTATCATCACATACACAGAACTGGGGCTTCAGCATTTGAATGTGTGGTGGGAAGAACCAGTGCAGCCCATGGTATTCACAGAATATGATGATAAATCTTATCTTCATCTTAGATTTCCAGTCCCAAGCATTCTAGCTCTTAGGTATAGAGCAGGAAGTATTAGTTTTTTTTTTAAATGAGTGACAGAAAAAAAGGAAAATATCTTTCATACACTGGTTAACTCCCCAGATGCTGCCAGTAGCTAAGGACTGGACCAAGCCAAAGCCAGGAGCCTAGATGTCCCATAGGTCACAGGGTTCCAAGCACTTGGACCATCTTCTGCTGCCTCCCAGATGCATTATCAAGGAGCTGGATTAAAAGTGGTGGGAGCACACTATCTGATACAGGATGCCAGTATCTTAGGTGGTATCCTAAACCTGCTGTGCCACAACAGTGGCCCCAACACATTAGTTCTTGAATTATCAAAAATATTCATAGTAGGATAATACCCTGACTTCATAGACTATCTAGTTTCTCATTTGATACTTCAGATAAGCCTTTAATGGACCTTCCCTATTGGTGACTAATGACAGACTGCTACTTCAGCATGATGTGTATATGATGTAAGTCATAAAGTCATGTACTCATGTTCATAAATTTCCCACTGGAAAATGAAACTTTGCCTTAGGATCTGCTGGGTGACAACTTGTCGGTACATGAGACATTTGCTGTCCTATAATGGGACTGGGCAGAGAACCTGTAATCAGAGTAGGGACACCCATATGTGACATAGGTGTAGTCGGATAGAAGGTGGCTGCTATAGTTAATGTACTGCCTAGGGATTTGTCTATTATCAAGTGCTTACTGCCAGGGAGGCAGTAGCTCAATCGTCCTCACAAAGGAGGAAATGTGTTGAGACCCTGAACAACTTTCACTCCTCCCATCATGAATTTTCTACACATGAACTGATTTCATATACATTTGGAAGCCAAAGATAGGAGTCACTGAACTCTACCAGGTAAGTATCCTTGTCACCAGAGAGAAGTCGTGGAGTTCTTGTCTTCATGCAAGAAAGAATCAGGCACAGAGTGAAATAACAAGGTTTTTGGAGGGATAGGGCATCCGTCAGAATGGAAGGGACAGAGAGAGAGAGAGAGAGAGAGAGAGAGAGAGCACCCAGTCACTCAGACTGGGGGAAAGCAAGGTTACATGGTTGAATGGAGAGAATACACCTGGCAGACCAGGTGGGCGGCTCAGCAGAGCGCAGAGAGCTAAGTGCACAGTGTTTGTTTAGACTCGAGCTTATAAGGGAAAGGGGTCCAGGTTTCTCCTTCCCTTCCTCCTCTAGGAAAAAAGATAATAAGAAAAATTTCTTCCCAAGTTTCTCTGATAAGACAGCAGGAATCTTGCTAGCATGGGCAATCGGGCTTTCTTCTAGGGTGCCTGCCTTGAAGAAAGGATGTCTGTCAGGCTAGGTAACTCGTCTGGTGCTGAGGAGAAAGTTTTCCCATGGGGGAAAGGCTGGGACCACCTGGGAGGTTACCAGGGTCTGGGCAGAACTTTGAAGTGTGGATGCTGGACTTCTGCAGTTGCCAGTTTCCTCAGGCCCTTCTCAAACACACATAGGCTAATTTCTAACTTCCTACCTAACATCATGTGCACCTGGTTTTGAGGTGTCTGTCTGAATTGAGTTCTCTTCAATGGTCATTATTGTGAAACTCAAAAATTCTCTCACTATGGATCCCATCCACATGTTGCTTCTCCAGATAATCATGTCTTTGATCTTCCATTTTTCCTGAGTCGCATGCCAAGGTATTTGCTGCTACCCAGCCTTCATGTTTGTCAGCACTTCTGGACGCTTCTCACTCCTGCACAATATGTATCCAAGTGTACTGCCCCCCAAGTCTACTCAATGCCATAAAAGTCCATTTTTGGCAAACATTAAAACAACAGACTAAATAATTTGTCCAACAGACCCCTCGTTTTCTTCAGTTACAGCTGCACATGGGGGATCTAACCCTCTTGAGTCACATAGATGTAACCCACAACGAGACATCAGAGCCCCGGAAGCAGGTAACATGGGCAGTTGTGCCACCACTTTGTAAAACTGACTTAGGTCCCCTAGATGTGCTGGGGATTGACCCCAGTTGGACCTTTTCTGTTGCGTCATGGGCTGCTGTTGCTCTTACTGGGGCTTATGAATTAATAGGACTGAAAGCACGCAGAAGCTCTATCCAGTTATGAAGTCACTCATTATCAGTCTGTGCTACTACCCTGTAATACACAGCACCAATCAAATTCCAGAACTGCATACTCCAGTGTTTCCACTTCACCTCTACCTAATTCCAAGCCAGCTCAAATGAGAATCCTTTCAGTAGTGATGTTTCAGTATACCAATTACCACCAGCAATGGGATTCATTTTATATTTGGCTGATGAGAAACTGCAGTGATTCTACAGATCAGTGTAATTCCACATGGAAGTCCACAGAAGATATTCACAAAATTCTGCATGAGCCAGTTTTTTGTTGTCATAATGAAAGACCTGTATTAGACTCTTAACTTTATAAAGAAGTGGGGTTTATGTACTTCACAATGAAGACCTTCTTGGTTGCATCACCTTGTGGCATATGTCATGGTGAAAACTTGCAACACCAGACAAGAAGCAAGATAACTGGTTGGGACTAGCAGCTGGCTTTTATAACAATCATCATACGGACACCACCAAGGGGGCCACAGGGACCTACCTTTAACTGTTTCAAGAACAATCCCCGCTTGACCTAAGAATCTCCCACTAGGTTCCACTTCCTAAAAGTTCAGCCTCCCAATATCACCACATTTTTTTTGAAGACCAAGCTCCCAACACATGAACTTTTTTTTTTTTCCAACACATGAACTTTTAAGGGCATAGCAACAACATCCAAACTCTAACAGAGGCATTTATGAAATTATGAGATGTTATACTGAGTAGTAGAAATAATGTGCATATAAGCACAGGGGCTGATGAATCTTTTCTCACTCAGAGAGGGTGATGTTTGACTCCTGATTGAGAACTACAGATAGAAAGGGTCTTCCTGTCAGGTGAGGGAGGGAAGTGGTTTCCCGGAGGAGGCTTTATGCCCCACTGGACACATATTCAAGCCAGCTGCCAAGAAGTTTCACCAAGTCTAAGACATCAAGGTACACAGCCCTAAACAATATAAACAAGATGGCCCTGGCTGCTCCCAGGGGAGTTTCAAACATTAAATAGCAAATTATAAATTACCAGATAGCCTATCTCCTAGCTATTTTGGCCTAGAGTCAGTATCAGACTCTACAAATCCCCATGGATAACATAGATAAGCCATTCTGCCTTAAGATAACTTTATCTTACACAGTGGCCTATTTTTACAATCTCATTGAAATCATTGCTTGCTAGAAACACCTCTGGTTTTCACTTCTGTTTTTTATTAGTTTTTTTTTTTGTTTTGTTTTGTTTTTTTTAGTGGAGTGCCCTCAGAGAAGACCCAGAGTCAAGGACATAGTTGCAAGTTGTTTATTTAAGAGATTTCTAGAAAGCAAGATTTAGGAGAGAAAGTGACGCAATCAAGGAGGAAGAGTATCAGAGTTTGTTATGATGTTTGGCTAGGATGGCTGAGAAGTGTAATAAATTGCCTCCCACAAATGCCTGCTTGAGACATGAAATGCAGGACACTTATTTAGGAGTTCTCATTTGCTATTTGTTGGGGGATGCTCCTCCCCTATGCTTTGAGGTAGCACTGATATGCATATCAGCATTGTGCTATGTCTTTTGAGAAGTCCTTGGCTCCAGAGCTGGCCCAGTAGCAGAAATCTTTCAAGGTTTCTGACAATCTGTTGCAAAACACAGCCATCATTTTAAAATTCTGTAAATTTATAATGAAATTATGTGCAACACAAAGGTAATTAAAACCAAAAAACCCATTATGTCTTCATTAGTTTCTATTATCTACTCTCTTGATGTTACTTAAGTCTATTGTTATCTGTGTGATGGAATACAAATAGTACGATAGGGTGCTACTGTGTATCTCTTCCCAAAAATGCATTCAATTCATCATGCTGCAGCTTGAAATTGGTCATAGTGGTGATATTTACATCCTGGAAATCAGCAAGTAGTATACATCAGGGCTTTTTTCTAGCTACCATCTCCAGCTCTAGCTACTTGTTAAATAATTATTCATACTCCATTGAAGGAAAGTGAGGAGAAACTTGCCTTATCCTGAGGATGGGAGGCTGCTCTTTGAGGCTGAGTGAACAATGAGTATCAGGAAGAAAACCTGGATCACCACAGAGGCTATATAAAACAAGGACTAAGACTTGACAATTGCGTTTGCCAATTTGGAGGTCAATACTAGTAATGAACTTGACAGAGATGCTTAACTGAAGTGGTTTAAGGAAGATAGATGAGTTGCCAAAATGGAGTAGTCATTGTAGAAAATAAGTGTTTAAAAATTCTGCTACATAAAGACGTAGAGAATGGAGAAGAGACCTGAGAGAGTTGGGTGGGGTGAGGGTTGAAGGGAGAGTCACTGTGGATGGAGCATATTGCCACATGCTGGTATCATAAGGAGAATGATGGGATAAGATACTGTGGAAACAAGAGCTTATTTCTTATGAGAAAGATCTTTACATAGGTGAGGAGGATGATCGGGTGAATTGACTAAATAAATGCAACAAAATTGTTGGCACTGTTATGAACTCACCTGACATTTGTGATACTTAATAAAAAAATGATTCCACTTATGGCTGACATTAATTATACTTTGGGGATTATTCAGTCTTTCACAGTAGAAGTTATGGTATCATGTTGGAAGTTGGTGGCAGAGGTGTGTAAAGGAAGAATCACTGATAGTGATGGAAGTAAGAAATTGAATAAAAGAAGGAATTAGAAGAATCATTTTCCTGGGGCCACCTGAGAACCAAGGAGGTCTGGGTACACAGTGAGGCCACCCTCTCCTTCCTACCAGGGAACTGGATTGAGGCTAATCCCAATCTGGAAGAACATACTCTGATTTAAATTCATCTGCCACTAGGGAATGCTTCATGGAAACTCATACACATGGAAAGAGCCATTTAAAATACTTTTTAGAGCTGCTGTTGTGGCATAGCGGGTTGAGCTGCTGCTTGCAAGGCTGCCATCCCATATGGTGCCAATTTGAGTCTTGGATGTTCCACTTCTGATCTACCACAAAGCTAATGCACCTGGGGAAGCAGCAGAAGATGCCCCAATTCCTTGGACCTATGTACCTATGTGGGAGTCCTAGTTGAAGTTTCTGGCACCTGACTTCAGCCTGGCCCAGCTCTGGACATTGTGGCCATTTCAGGGAGTGGACCAGAGGATAGAGAGATGGAGTCAGTCTCTCCCTCTCCCTCTCCCTCTCCCTCTCCCTCTCCCTCTCCCTCTCCCTCTCCCTCACCCTTACCCTCTCCCTCCCTCCCTCTCTCTCTGTAGCCCTGCCTTTAAAATAACTACACAAATATCTTTTTTAAAAAATCAAATAAGATAATTTTCAGTAATACATTCTTTGCATTAGTAGGCCATCATGTGAAATCACATAACTCACAAAAACAATAATAAGGATTCAGGGTGTTAACGTTTTCAGTAAATGACAGACAAGAAAGTTTGCATGAAGGCACAGAAAAGGGTATTAGAGAGTAGGTTCTTCTGGTATTTGTTTCAGAGATTGAGGTGTTACAAACAGGAGGAAAAGACTGTTGTCTGGAGGTAGCTCTAGAAGTGGGGTAGATACCATCTGCCTACAGCCCTCTGTGTGTGAAGTCTACCATGTCTTGGTGAGGCTGCAGGAAAGAAGTATCTGAGGTAATAGGATATTGCAATTAGTTTAAGAAGATGAAAATGTGTCTTCACAGAGGAGCATTTATTTCCTGGCTTTACCATTTAATGTATTTGTCTCCTCATTATTTACGTTTTCTCTGCTTTAATTTCTTTATCTTTAGTGTGGGAATGACCCCATCTAAACTGTCAGATTGCAGTGAGGAGCTACAAAGATAATTTACTTAGAGGATATAAAACATTTCCTAACAGATAGTAATAACTAAAATAAAAGCTGCCATTTTCTTTTTATTAAGTAGTCCTCATTGTGCTGTAGCTGTTGATGCAATGGGCATATGAGCCAGGGAGACAATGAGATTTTACCATGAAGACTCTTATCTGAGGAGTTTCATTCACAGACGGATAGTTCATCATTATTTCAAGCCTCATATGTGAAATCCCTCCCTCTTGGTGAAAACAACATTTGCAAATATGTTATTTACTATTGATCCAGTTTTCCAGCCTTTGTAAAGGATGTTCAATTTTTGAATATTTCCCCTTGCCTTATCTTCTTCTTACCCAAGCCTCTTTATCATCCTAACTGCAATGGTGTAGCTGTAGCCCAGTCACTACCAGGTCTCTTGATTTCTTAAAGTTTTATCCTCCTTTGTATTCTTCACCTATACCCCATCCACACTCAATCCACATCCCCTCTCCTAGCTGTAAATGACTTCTACAGCACCTGTGCTGGTATTCTTAAAACACCTGTTTGCAGGACTCACAGCCCTCCAGCTGCAGACCCAGTCCCAGCTGTCTGCCAGAGAGTTCCATTTGGCTAAGAAGCTTCATGGGCTTGATGAGTGCAAAACTGCACTCTTGATCCTTGTGCTCTAAAGCCAGAAATGCTAGAACTGATGCTCATCTCTCTATCCAAGTCATTTCTTCACGAGATATATTGGCAATACATTCAAAATATTTTTCTAATTTTCCCACCTCCCACCGACATCCATTTTTATTGTATAAGCTACCATTTAACTGGTTTTCTTGCTTTCGTTATTTCCATATACAAATTATTCAAAACTGATCAGGGTTTTTTTTATCATTTATTTATTTATTTGAAAGGCAGAATTACAGAGAGGCAGAGGCAGACAGAGAGAGAGAGAGAAATTCTTTCATCCATTGGTTCACTCCCCAAATGGCCACAGTGGCTGGAACTGGGCTAATCTGAAGGTAGGAGCCAGGAGCTTCTTCCAGGTCTCTCCTGGTGGGTGTAGGGGCCCAAGGACTTGGGCCATCTTCTATTCCTTTCCTAGGCTGTGGCAGAGAGCTGAATAGAAGTGGAGCAGCTGGGACTTGATCCAGTGCCCATAAGGGATGTTGGCACTCCAGATGGTGGCTTACCTGCTATGCCACAATGCCGACCCCCAGGGTTATGTTTTTAAAAATCACATTGTACCATATTAGCCTGCTGTTACAACCCTAAACCAACTCCTTATTCCACAATTGAAATTTTAAACATGTCTAACATAACTCTAATTACACTATATCCTGAACAATTCTCTTCTCTCCATACATATGCAGCTTATATGAGAGCCTATGTACATACACATACACATTTGTCTGCTACTTTAAATTCTAGTGACATTGCCTATTCTTATTGATCGATTTCAAATGTGCTATATTCCTCTCACTTTTTACTCTCTCCTCTTGGTGCACTCTTGTTCCAGATATTGCTGTGATTTTCCTTATTTCATTGGATTTCTTTTCAAATATCACCTCCCTCCTCCATCTTCATGATTATTTAGTTTTTAATCTGCTTTATTTATTACAAAAGGATCCATTGCTGTTTGAATTCACTTATGTATTTGTACTTACTGTTCATTAACCCCATGAAAATATAATCTCTTTAAGAAGTAAGATTGCATCTGCCTCTCATTGTATTTATTTCAATTTCTACATGAATAACTGGCATACAGGTGTTTATTCAGTGACAGAACAAATTTATTAGTCAGTTCGGAAGAAGGGGAATAATTTAGATGGTGTGCTACACCCTAAAATGAGACAGATCAAATCTTTACTATAGGATGTGAAGGCAATTTGGTAAGAAAATGATAGTATTTACAACATTTGCTGGATTTTACCGCAGTTACATAGTTAGCTCATATATCTATCCTGCTTAATTAGAGTGTACAGAGGATCTGTGCTTACTATTGCATCTCAATTGCATCTTAACACTGTGCCGCATGGGAAATATCAGCTGCCTGTAGATATTTGTTGAATGAAGAGATTAAAGAATGGCTGTGTGACTCGGTCAGTATAGAGGCTATCTTAGCAATATCCAGAGAAAGAAGTCTGTTTTGTCCAACTGTACAGTAGCCATCTTTGAGCCATTTATTATACCTGTGGAAAATACATGCTTCTCGAGAAAAAAGAAAAGCATCTTATTTAGGGGACAATTTATGTCATTTCCGCAAAACTATCACTGTAATGATGAGAATATTTGCAAGTCCATCATAGAAGAAAGGTAAAGTTGAATGAGGTGGTTGGTGTCATTGCCTTTTATTTTAACAGAATAGTGGACAAGAGGCAAAATCCATTCTGTAACCACTGACTGTTCTTGTGAAGTGGATGCTTTATATCTCACTCAGCAGTTCCCGGCCTCGATTAGCTCAGCAGCAAAAACTGGTCTGTGCTGTTGATGTTTATATCAGTTACCAACTGAAACAAATTTTTCCATTAGAACAACATCTTCCAGAAACTCAGCAAGAAGTTTAAAACTGAGAGTTAAGTCACATATGTACTATAGGAGGAAAGTAAATTTTGTGAAAAAGTAAGAAATTTACAAAATGCTTTAAATTTCTTGAATAGCTTTATTTTCCTGGCATCTATCTACTCAAATGATCAGGTCCACAGCTTTAATGTTCTAGCAACTGACTTAACATCTAGCAAAATCTATCCTTTTTATAGTCAGTGGATATTTGAGTAAAACCACACCTTTTAATAATTTTTTATTTAGGTCTCTGAAGTTGCAAAAAAGCACTTAATATTCAAAGATATTCATCATTTCCCATTTCTCTATAGAATTATCAATTAATAGTTCCTTCTATGCACTCTCTGTCGGTTCTGTTGCACTTTCTCTTGCTCTCTCTCTCTCTTTCTCTCTCTCATTCTGTCATTTCTCCTTTCCTTTATACAAGAAAGCTCTCCTTCAGAGTGTTAACTAGTACTGTAACCACGTAATATTGACTGGATATATATTTGTATTATTAAATAATGTTTCATTTGTGTGTTGAAACAAAGTAACCATAAAATACATTAGCTTGAATAATAGTCTTTAAAAAGATGGAAAAGATTCCAAGTATTATTCAAGTTGTAGTTGCTTAAGTATTAAAACTTGCATATTTGAAGCACAAAAAATTCATAAAATTTTGTATATTTTGCAATATGTTAGGCTAAAAACTTTTTATAATATTTCAGTATTTTAGTAGCTGGAATGTGACCGGTATTATAGCTTTGTCAGAATTTTATCAGGAGGTTATTGCCTTTCCTTTTAAAACTTTTTATTTTATGAAATTTATCATCTTATCTGTGTTATTTTGGAAAACTTGCTGTGTTGTTAACTGTATTCCACCTAGAAAACTGATGTTTAATAGCAAAAATATCTTCTGGCTGTAGAATAAATGAGTTGTGAAAATATTTGTATGTAAGTTTTAAATTTGACTGTGAGACCAGAGTTATTCCATTAATGATGGACTAGTCAAACTTAGTAACACTATCTGGATAATCTAGTGTTTTCTGTGCTTTTATTAAGACAGAGACATTTGGGGAAAGATGTACCACTTATAGTAAAAGTTGAATATCTTTTAAAATGACTTTTCTGTATTTTAAAAAAGCAAAAGAAAATTAGTTGACATTTTTAAGAGTAACTCTAGCGCATTTTATACTGTGATTATGTATCAAGAATCTAAACTGAAAAAAACTGTAGGCTTTTGCTAATTTCATACAAACACTTCCTCACAAAGAGGCAATAATAAAATAAATATTATAATATGAATCTGGAATGGAAATGTTGCCATAATGAAGAGCTTCCACATAATTATGTTTTCAAAATAAACAGTTCTCCCTTCTGCCTGTAATACAAGAAAAGAAATCAAGATGCTTTGTGACAAATAACTTGAAACCCAATTCAGGTAAATTAAACTTGGGCGAAATATAAAGATCTGAAAAAAAAAAAATACCCTAAGAACATAGCGTGACTCTGTGGCAAAGGATTACCTCTTTCTTGTTCCATAGAATGCCCATATTTCATGATTAAGTTTGAACAAATTTTATAGTACTTCTGGAATTTGAATTATGATAGGTTACTGTAGCTTCTAATTATATATATGTATATATAATTAAGTTTTACTAGAGACATTAGAAATTTTGTTAAGGTGGTCTTCAAGACAGATTTAAATACTGTTTTTAACTAATTGTAAAACTTCCTAATAGGCCAGTGCCGCAGCTCACTAGGCCAATCCTCTGCCTGTGGCGCCGGCACACCGGGTTCTAGTCCTGGTTGGGGCACCAGTTCTGTCCCAGTTGCTCCTCTTCCAGGCCAGCTCTCTGCTGTGGCCCAGGAAGGCAGTGGAGGATGGCCCAAGTGCTCAAGCCCTGCACTCGCATGGGAGACCAAGAGGAAGCACCTGGCTCCTGGCTTCGGATGGGCACAGCATGCCGGCCGTAGCTACCATTTGGGGGGTGAACCAACAGAAGGAAGACCTTTCTCTCTTTCTCTCTCTCTCTCTCTGTCTAACTCTTCCTGTCAAAAAAAAAAAAAAAAAAAAAAAACCTTCCTAAGAAAATGCAATTTGATTGTAATTTTTAAGTATTGGCACAAAATCATTAAGAGGTGCTTAAACTGAATGGGTTTTAGACAATCATTATGTTTCATTGTTAATTTTGCCATTTACAGCACTAGCAGACAAGAATAATTACAATAAAATATTTTGTGAGTATTATGTGCTAGGTGTTTTTTGAACATTGATATTAAATTGTATAACAGCTGCTTGAGTCAGTTACTTTTGTTCTGTCATCTAAAAGCAGAGTAGAGTGATTTGCCCAACATCGCATAATGATGATTTGGATCCAGTCAATTTGGCTCTCCACTCATCCTTCTACCCACTCTTAAAAGGTCCATTCCCATTTGTTCTTATTTTTACTTTTCTCTTTCCCAATTTACTATGTTTTCTTGAATGTTTTTCTTGGGGTCACATTTTCCATTATTGGCCCTCTGCAAAAGAATGGAATGACATGGAGTAGGACCATGAATCATACTTCATGCTGTTTTGTTTTGTCTCCTTCTATTTATATTTCCATTTGGTCTTTGAGTTTCTGATTGCAGTTTTCATTCTTTTTCATTTTTAAGCCATTCTGGGCATTTTAGTTGGACACAAGGATGGAGTCAAGAATTTATCAAAAATCTTCCCAAATACTGAGTGATGATTACAAAACAAGGACTCATACACAGCGTTCTCTTGATTATTAAAAGAAAAAAAAAAGCCAACCATAATTTCTATTCGTGTATAACAAGTAAATATTTTTTTCCTAATTGAAGACCTTTAAAGTTGACAAATTTGAAGAACGAAAACACATTAAAGGGAAGAAATTTAGTCCCGTCTGTCCTCCATGATTCAGGTCCTCAGATTTTTTTAAAAGTTGGCCAAATAGCAAAGAATCTCAGCCAGCCCAAGCATAGTCAGTGAGAGTATACTCTTTCTCAGCACACGCATCTATCTTTTCAAGTAAATATTCAGAGGAAAAACATAATAGCTAAGAATATGCATATTTTTGAGTAGTGTCCTTTGCTGATACTTGTCCCTAAACTCATGGGAAACTTGCAAAGCAGAGCAGCAATAAACCATATTATTAGATACTCTTCTAGATGTGCCTTCCAGTGTGTGATTTGGGGAATAGGACCCTGGTTGTGATTTAGTGAATTTTGTCACATTCTGATAATTAGAAGGGAAAACTTGTCAAACATTTTACTTAAATTATGATTTTTATTTTTCAATAAGATTATAAACTCTTTTTTGTCTTATAACTAAAATGTGAGAAGTGACTATAATAGAATATTCAATCATTTTACATAGCTTTAAAATCAAAACAAACAAGTTCTAATAAAAGAATCCTACCTTTTCTCTTAGATAGCAGGAAATGTTTTGTTTGTTTTGTTTTCTCTCAAACAAACCATTAGGAAAATGGCAGCAATTTGAGAACATTTCCTTGGGAGTAATTCATTTATGAAGATCTCAGAAGCATACCAGTTCTATTTAGGCTTTAAATTTGGCTCTGTTTTCATTTATTTATTTATTTACCTATTTATTTTCAAAGATGATTAAAATATCACATGCTAATGATAGAAAATACCAACAGATTATCAAATTTAATGCATTGAGTCCCATTGTCATATATATATATATCAGCTATAAAGGCTTAAATTGAGGAAAAAATGTTCTACTTATGGTAACTTTGAATTAAATATTTTGTCATTGAATTACTTGCAGAATTGAAAATTTAGTACTTGATGGTTTTTAACATTAGTTATGTTTATTTTGGCCTGATTTTACTGAGAAGTATCAACTTTCAAATATACTATTTCATCTCTTTCAATATCAAATGGACCTGAGTATTTTGTCATATAATGGAATAGCATGTGTCCATCTCAAATATAACAAGGTTGTCTGGTGACATCATTATAATTTAGGAAGTATCAGTTATTAACTTTGATTTTCTTGCATTCAAATTCCAGGTACAAGATGTCAAGAAGTTGTAGTACCATAGTTATTAATGGTCCCTGAGCAGAGTCCTCACTAGGAAGGACCAGTAGAGATTTCTTTTCCATAAATCTAAGCTATTTTCACTCATCAGTGTATGGATTGTTGAGTCATGCTGACATCCTAGAATATTCCATGTCTCTCAAAACTGTGTCTTTTATTCTGTGTTAGTTTTCTCTTTTAGCTTTTTACCTGATTTCTTTATGGGTTCATCTGCCACTATTCAGCCAAGAAAGATTGACATTTCTTCAACGTGAGCACAAATTCTGATTTCCAGACCAGCGGCATCAGCATCAACCTGTAATTCACTAGAAATACAAATTCTGATGTCCCATCATAGAAATATAGAGCCGCAAACTTAAGTGAAGGCCAGGAATCTGTGTTTTAGCAAATCTTTCTCATATTGTCTTTCCTCACTCTGTGTTCTCATCTCAAATCTATTCATACATAGTTATATACATATATATATATATATAAAATACATTTAAACTTTGTGTGTGAAGGATGAGATCTTTATTCTTTGTGAACCATATGATTTCTGTGATGACTGCTCAATTATGAATCCAGGAAACCAATCAGAGACAACATATAAATGACTGAATATGGTTATGTCCCAATATAACTTTACTGAGGCACATGAAGTATCATTCTTCACACTTTTCAATCATTTAAACACACAAATGCCAACCCAACTAAGCATGCAGGATGTACAGAAGCAGGCATGGGCTGGCCAGATGTGGCCCAGAGAGTGTAATGTTCCCACTGTTCTATTAATCCCTGCTACTTTTGATATTTAATTCTCTTACATGGAAAGTTAGCTAGGTTGTTATCTTCTCTTACCTGCTAGTATTTTTAATTTATTTGTTTGCTCAAACACCAGGCTAGATGGTGCTGTGAAAATAGTCTTAGACATGATTGACTCCGGAAGGCCTTCAGGATGAAGACTGTAGCATTAAATCTGGTTGGAATTTCCATATAGTAGTTACTTCGGGTCTTCACAAGACCCAGGAGTATAGTGCATTCCTTTGACCAACAGTAGCTTTTCTTTATTTAGTCATATGCATATTGTCAGATTTCTTTTTTGAATTGATATACCAAGGAAAAAAATTCTTTTTCTTTATAAAACCTTATGTAACAATTTAATAAGAGATTCAAAAATATATTACATGACTTCTGGAAAATATGGCCTAATGTTTTCATATATGTTTTAATAATTGGTCTTTTAAGATAAACACAGAGTTGTAACTCAAAAATTATACAATTAAATTGCTTTGGAACTTTGGCTATTATGCTAAGATTTTTCTATCATAGACAAGAATCATGAAGAAATGATATAATTAAATTTTTTTTCAGTTAGAACAGCCCACATTCCTCTAATTGCTATAATCCTTTGGTCTAACAACAGTAAAAGAGAAAACTCAATCACAAGGAACATTGTCTGGAGAACAATCCATCATAAAACCTATTTTTCTGTCTCTCCATTAAAAAAAGCAAACAGTCATAAAAGAAAAGATACTCAGGTCTACTTACTGGAACGCAGTAATAGGATAAGCATGGAAACCCGATTAAAAAAGCTTTTAAAACTCTACTCATTTTTCTTCATCATTTTTTAATGTAATACTTAGGAACATATTTAGTTTTCACAATGGTGAATTATTGAGACTAAGGAAGTTGGAGTTCTCTCCTCCATAATGGGGTAGTCGCATTCTCTTTCAGCAAATCGAGTCAGCTTGACTACCACACAAGCTATGAGGACAGGTGGGTGGCTGGATTATTCCCACCATAGCTTTTTCATTCAATGTCTGTCTCTTCTTTTTTCCTTTTTCTTTTTTGTTCACTTTTGGTCTCTGTGGTATAGCCAAGCACATTTGTAATATGATGCTGTGAAGAAAGATAGACTGTGAAAAGAATTGCTGTAAAATGTCATGATTTTTCAAGTGAGAAAAGGATTCCCCAATATGTATATAAAAGATATCAAGGTTTAATGATTTTAAGTAATCAGGGAGGCAGAAATCTAGCAATGCATATGCTGAACGGAAGTAACTAGTGGCTTCTTCATTTTATCTTTTATGTTTATATAAAAGAAGGAAATGGATGGGTCCCAAAACCTTAATCTGATTTAATAAACTATAGAAAACCAAGTAATCACAGAAAGGGGAATAAATTATCTCATGACACACCCCAAGAAATGGATAATAGGAGCTAGTGAATGAGTGCCCTGGCCTGCCATCTACTATTAAGCCATTCACCCCCATCCTTGCCTTCATTTAAATCTTCTAGCAGCAGTCAGAGAACTTGCTATCACCAGCTCTTTAACTTTGCTTTTGGATTCATTCTTGTAGATTAAAAATAAAATAAATCTATCAACTTCTGTTTCTGTTGATTATAGGTATCCTCCCTACATGTTTTACTTTAAATTCTTACAAAAATATACAACTACATTCTTATTTTCCCTCTGATGTATATGGAAAAATAAAAAGATACCCTAGACACAAATTCTTACAAGAAGAAAAATAACGTGAACTTTTAAGCTATAAGCAAAATTTTCAAGGAAACTTGAATTGCATTTACTTAATTACACAATGATGGTTCACATTGTAAAAGGCTTTCAAATGTCTCTATGTTGACTAAGGTTGTCAGTATCATATACATCTCTTTTATCCTCACAACTGAAGAATCTTCCTGGGCTGTCACACACCAATAAAAAGTGATTTCAGGGACAGGGAAATGAAGACAATTCAAGGCCTCTCCAAAGCATTGGTCTTAGAACACTTGAATTGGGACAAGTAAGCTGGCATATCACAAGGGCCTTGAAAAAGCAACTCAGCAAATTGGCTATGCATTCACAGAGAGCAATTTTTGTTGTGCACCAATCCAGCAAAGCAGTCCTTGAGAGCAAACCATAAATCCTCACTTGGTTGAATTTTTTTCTATTAACTCAGAATCTATGAAAACTCCAAGTTAAGAAATAAAGGAGACTGTTAAAACAATAACAACAATTTTGTCACTCTAAGTAAAGGTGCATATACCATTGTTTTTTAATAACTTTTCTATCACTTTTCTTGGATATAAAATGCAGATGATGATTGCTATGGTTCTAACAAGCTAGAAAAATACATTATTCTATGATTCGCCCATACCACATTAAGAGCAATGAATTTTACCTGTGCTTTATGATTAATTTCTTACATATTAAATATAATATTCACACAAAGTGCAATATCATTTTTCCCTAGAAGTACTTTCATTTCTTAAGCAGATAGGTATGGAGTATATTGAAAGTACTTTGACATAAACTAATTAGTTAGCATAACTAAAATTATATCCTAGCCGAAGATATTTTTATGAAATGTTAGACACTTCCCTCATTTACAGAAAGAGGGGTGGCAACTTTATGGTATATATTTCTTTGAATAAATGAGTATATGATTAGATTAAGATGGTGGATTAGAGAGGGAATTTACTGCTCTAGTCAGGAAGATGGTTTTAAAAAAAGTGGAGAGAGTGCAGTCTCAGGGAAGAACTAGGGAGAAAACAGCAAAGTAAACTCCATGTAAATTAGCTGGACACAGTGGACCTACCTGGAGGGTGTGGTCACGCACAATCAGGACCACAGTAGCCAAGAGCTTCTGCACCAGCCTTGGAGAGTGAGGTGAGACCAGACTGCAGCAGCCTAAGCCACTAGCAAAAAAGCTGCAGGAAAAGGATGGAGGGAATCCAGCTTGTAGCCCTGTGGGGGATAATGTACCTGCCAAACTAGAGGAGAAAGTGGGGGGGTCACATTTCTCTCTCCCCAATCACCCTGCAATGGTTCCCTGTAACAAGCAGATAAAGAGTAGATGCCATTTTGGATTTATGTAACAGCTATGCCAGCTCATGTCCAGGTACAGCAGCCAGCTAAGCAGAGACTCCTCATTCTGGTGGGGAGAACTGGCAGGGGGATGAGTGCTCATGACTGTGGGAGGCTTCTGTGCCAGGACTGTGTAAACACTGAGGCTGTGTGAGAAGGCTCAGGGTTCCCTGGTTCCCTGGTTCCCTGGTGAGGGACATTGCTGGGGAATCTGCTTACAACATGGACTGCAGAGATCCTTTGCATAGTCCATGTGGCAGCATGGACAAATATTATACCCACTGGAGCTAGCACTCAGGCACTGGTATCCTTTGAGGAGAGGAAGTGAGCTGAGTTTGTACCAACAGAAAAGAACAAACCTCCCCTCCAATAAAATATAAAAAGAGAGAGAGATTAACCATGCCAAACCCAAGTATCACCTCAACACTCCCTTCACCCTGGAGCACTGAACAGAGCTCTTTGGCTACACCCACCACATGCCTCTAGGTATACCCTGAAAGCAGACACTCCAGTAATCCACATAGGAATAGTAAAAAGATAAAAGCCATCACAGCAGAAAAACAAAGAAGATACCAATGAGTATCTCTACAAATGCCAAATCATAAATGGACCAATTCAAGAAATAAGAATAAGGAACATAACATGACACTCCCAAAAAGGATATAATACTTCACTACTAGATTGTGAAGATAAAGAGATTGAAGAAATGCCAGAAATGTAATTCAATAAATTGATTATATGATTACTTAGAAGTAATCAGAAGCAAATGCATGAACTAATGAAATCCATACATCATATGAAATAAAATCTCTCCTATGAAATTGAGATCTTAAAGAGAAAGCTAAATGAAATCTTGGAAATGAAGAATTCAATAAACAAATAAAAAATGTAGTGGAAAGCCAATAAAATCAGTGAATCAGAAGAAGGAATATCCAACTTAGAATACAAATTGCAGGAAATTATACAGTCAGACAAAAAACAAGAAGAAATTAGAAAACTACAAAACACTGTTGGTAATCTACAAGATACTATTTAACCCAATATATGGGTTCTATGAGTTCCTGAAGGCATGGGAATTGAGAAAGGATTAGAAGGCCTTTTTTTTTTTCATGAAATAATAACAGAAAATTTCCCTAATTTGGAGAAAGGGACATCCAAGTACAGGAAACACATAGAACTCCTAATAGACATGACAAGAAAAGATTTTCAACATGATTCATTTTAATAAAACTCTCCACATTAAACAGAAAGTTTCTAAACAGTAAAACATAAAGATTTAAAATGTGCACAAGAGAAATTCCAGATTACTTTCAGAGGATCTCCAATTAGACTCACAGCAAACTTATCATAAACTCTACAGGCTAAGAGAGAATGGTGAGATATATTCCAAGTTTTAAGAGAAAAAACAAAACTGTCAACCCAGAATACTGTACCCTGTAAAGCTCTCATTTATGAATGAAGGTGAAATAAAACATTCCATAACAAGCAGAAATTGAATTTGTCACCACCCATCCAGCCTTTCAAAAGATGCTTAAAGATGTGCTGCACACAAAAACACAGAAACATGATCATCACAAGACAAGAAGGTAAAGGCATAAAATATCTCAGTAAAAGTACAAAGGAAAGGCTGGTGCCATGGCTCACTAGGCTAATCCTCTGCCTGCGGGTGCTGGCACCCCAGGTTCTAGTCCCAGTCGGGGCGCCGGATTCTGTCCCGGTTGCTCCTCTTCCAGTCCAGCTCTCTGCTGTGGCCTGGGAGTGCAGTGGAGGATGGCCCAGGTCCTTGGGCCCTGCACCCGCATGGGAGCCCAGGAGGAAGCACCTGGCTCCTGGCTTCAGATCAGCACAGTGCGCCAGCCGTATTGGCCACTTGGGGGGTGAATCAACAGAAAAAGGAAGACTTTTCTCTGTCTCTTTCTCTCACTCTCTAACTCTGCCTGTCAAAAAAAAAAAAAAAAGTACAAAGGAAATCCAAAGTTAAAAATAGGAATATGGCAGGGCAAAGTCATTAGTTATCAATAGTCACCTTGAATGTAAATGGCCTAATTTCTCTAATTAAAAGACAAAGACTGGATAAATGCATTAAAAAAACAAAACCCATCTTTTGCTGCCTACAAGAAACACAGCTCACCAACAAAGATGCACACAGACTGAAAGTGAAAGGATGGAAAAAGATATTTTATGCTGACAGAAACCAGTAAAGAGCTGGTACAGCCATCCTAATATCAGACAAAATAGACTTTAACACAAAAACTGTTAAAAGACAAAGAAGAGCATTATGTAATGATTAAGGGATCAATTCAACAGGAAGATATAGCTATTATGAATGTATATGTACCTAATTACATGGCACCTGGCTAAGAGAGCTGTTAAGAGAGCTAAAGGGAGACATAAACTCCAATACAATAATAATAGGGGACTTCAATACCATGCTTTCAGCAATGGGCAGATCAGTAAAACAGAAAATATGCAAGAAAACAACTGAGTTAATTGACACCATAGACCAAATGGACCTGACAGTTTACAGAACTTTCCATCCCACAGTTGCAGGGTATACATTCTTCTCATCAGTGTAAGGAACTTTCTCTAGAATTGAACACATGCTAGGTAAAAAAGCAAGTCTCAGCAAATTAAAAAAAAATTGAAATCATACCGTGTGTCTTCTCAGACCACAATGGAATGAAGCTGGAAATCAGCAACTTAGGAATCTCTAGAACATATGAAAACACATAGAGACTGAATAACATGCTCCTGAATGAACAGTAGGTCATTGAAGAAATCAAAAGAGAAATCACAAAATTTCTGGAAATGAATAAAGATGATAATGCAACATAACAAAATTGATGGAATGCAGCAAAAGCAGTGTCAAGAGAAAAGTTTATAGCAATTGATGCCTACATCACTGAGTTATTAATGCATCTCAAAGATCTAGAAAAACAACAGCAAGCCAATCCAAAACTAGTAGGAGAAAAGAAATAATTAAAATTGGTGAAGAAATAAACAAATTGAAACCATAGGAACAATAAAAAAGATCAGGAAAATGAAGAGCTGGTTTTTTGAAAAAATAAATAAAATTGACACACCATTGGCCCAACTATCCAAAAAGAGAGAGAGAGAGAGAGAGAGAGAGAGAGAGAGAGAGAATACCCAAATTAAAAATTGAGATGAAAGAGGAAATATAATGACAGACATCACAGAAATAAAAATAATCACCAGAAGGTACTACAAAGAACCGTATGCTCTTTGTGTGCTCTCTGTATGCTCTCCTGGGAAACCTAGGAGAAATGGATAGATTCCTGGAAACATACAACCTAACTAAATTGAGCCTCAAAGCCATAAAACCTAAACAGACACATAACCAAGACAGAAATTGAATCAATAATTAAGACCCTGCCAAGACCCAGCAATGTGGCATAGCTGGTAAAGCTGCTGCCTGCAGTGCTGGCATTCCATACGGGTGCCAGTTCAAGTCCCAGCTGATCCACTTTCAATACAGTTCTCTGCTATGGCCTGGGAAGGCAGGAGAAGATGGCCCACGTCCTTGAACCCCTGTATCTGCATGGGAGACCTGATAGAAGCTCCTGGCTCCTGGCTTCTGATCAGCCCAGCTCCAGCCATTGTGGCCATTTGAGGAGTGAACCAGCAGATGGAAGATCTCTCTCTCTCTCTCTCTCTCTCTCTCTCTCTCTGTCTCTCCTTCTCTCTCTGTGCAACTCTGACTTTCAAATAAATAAATAAATCCTTAAAAAAAGACACTCCCCAAAAAGAAAATCCAGCACATGGCTTCACTGCTGAATTATACCAGACATATAAAGAACTAACTCCAAATCTTCTCAAGCTACTCAAAACAATTGAAAGGGAGGGAATACTTCCAAATTCTTTCTATGAAGTCAGCATCACCTTAATTCCTAAACCTAAAAAAGCACAACAGAAAGAACTACAGACCAGTTTTCATGAAGTACATAGGAATAAAATCTTCAACAAAATTCTAGCCAATCGAATCGTAAGGGTGATCCTGTGAGGCTGCCTGCCCTACCCATGCAGGAGGTTGAGAGAGACCCCGCAGGCTGGTTTCTGGCAGGCAGACAGGATGCCCACTCTCACCATTGCTATTAAATCTAGTCCTGGAAGTTTTAGCCAGAGCCATTAGGCAAGAAAAAGAAATCAAAGGGATACAAACTGGGAAGTAGGAAGTCAAACTCTCCATATTTGCAGATGACATGAATCAATATATAGGGGATACAAAAGACTCCACTAAGAGACTATTGGAACTCACTGAAGAGTTTGGTAAAGTAGCAGGATATAAAATCAATACACAAAAATAAACAACCTTTGTATACACAGATGATGCCGCAGCTGAGAAAGAATTTCCAAGATCAATCCCATTTACAATAGCTACAAAAAAATCAAATACCTTCAAATAAATTTATCCAAGGATGTCACAGATCTGTATGAGGTGAATTACAAAATATTAAAGAAAGAAATAGAAGAAGATACAAATAAATGGAAAAAAAATCTTCCATGTTCATTGATTGGAAAAATCAATATCAGGAAAACGTCCATACTTCCAAAAGCAATTTACAGATTCAACAGAATACCAATCAAAATACCAAGGCCATCCTCAAATATTCATACTGAAAAACAGGAGACCCTGAATAGCTAAAGCAATTTTATATAACAAAAACAAACCTGGAGGAGTCATAATACCAAATTTTAAGAAAATCTATAGGGCAGTGATAATCCAAACTGCCTGGTACTGATACAAAAACAGATGGATAGAATAATGGAACAGAATAGAGACGCCAGAAATCAATCCAACCCTCTACAAACCAACTTATATTTGACAAAAGAGATAAAATCAATCCCTAGAGCAAGGGAAGTCTTCAAAAAAATGGTGCTTGGAAAACTGGATTTCCACATGCAGAAGCATTAAGCAAAGACCCCTACCTTACACTTTACACAAAAATCACTCAAAATGGATTAAAAACCTAAATGTAAAAAAAAAAAACCCATACCATCAAATTATTAGAGAATATTGCAAAAACACTGTAAGACATTGGCATAGGCGAAGACTTCTTGGAAAAGGTCCCAGAGATACAAATTGGGAAGGAAGAACTCAAACTATCCCTCTTTGCAGATAATATGATTCTCTATTTAGGGGGTCCAAAGAACTCTACCAGAACAGGGCCATAAAAGAAGGAGGTATCTTTCTCTGAAGGGAGGAGAGAACTTCCACTTTGACTATGACCTTGTCTGAATAGGATTGAAGTTGGCAAACTCAAAAGGCTCCCATAGCCTTGGCAACTCATGACTAGAGCCCAAGGAGATTACTGATGCCATAAACAAGAGTGTCAAATTCTTAAGTCAACAAGAGGAGTCACTGTGTACTTACTCCTCATATGGGATCTCTGTCCTTAATGTGTTGTCCAATGTGAATTAATGCTATAACTAGTACTGAAACAGTATTTTACACTTTATGTTCTGTGTGGGTGCAAACTGATGAAATCTTTACTTAATATATACTAAATTGATCTTCTGTATATAAAGAGAATTGAAAATTAATCTTAATGTGAATGGAATGGGAGAGGGAGTGGGAATTGGGAGGGTTGCGAGTGGGAGGGAAGTTATGGGAGGGGGGGAGCCATTGTAACCCATACACTGTACTTTGGAAATTTATATTCACTAAATAAAAGTTAAAAAAAAAGAAAAGACCCCAGAGACACAAGCAATCAAATCCAAAATTAATAAATAGTTTTCCATCAAATTGAGCAGCTTCTGTTCTATAAAAGAAACACTCAGGAAAGTGGAAAGGCAACCAACAGGATGGGAGAAATTATTTGTAAGCTATTGAACTGAAAAAGGATTAATAACCAGAATACATAAAGAGGACAAGAAAGTCAACAACAACAACAACAAAACCCAGTGAAGAAATGGGCAAAGGACTTAAACAGATACTACTTAAAAGAAGAAATCCAGGTGGCCCACAGACACATGACAAAATGCTCAGGATCACTATCAATCAGAGAAATGCAAAACAAAATTACAATGAGGTTTCACTTCAAGTGAGTTAGAATGGCTTTCATACAAAAACTCAACTATAAAAACAAAATGCTTGCGAGGATGAAGGGAAAGAGGTACTTACTCCACTGTTGGTGGGAATGTACACTGATAAAGTAACCATGGAAGACAGTTGGAGATACCTCAGAAATCTGAGTACAGATCTACCATGTGACCCAGCCATCCCATCCCTAGACATTTAACAAAGGGAAAGGAAATCAGCATGTGAAGGAGTTATTACACCCCCATGTTTTTGTAGCTGAATTCACAATAGCTAAGACATAGAATCAACCCAGATGCCCATCACCTGAAGGCTAGATAAAGAAATTATGGGATATGTACATTATAGAATACTAAACAGTGGTAAAAAAATATGAAATTGGTCATTTACAGCAAAATGTATGAATCTGGAAAACATCATACTTAGCAATATAAGCCAGTCTCTGAGGGGCAATTACCATATGTTCTCCCTGACCTGACCTAATAGAGCACCTAAAAGGCAATCTGCAGAGGTGAAATTGAGAATTTGAATAACCCTTGTCTTGACTGTTGAGAAACAGTTTTTTTATATACTATTTCTTAAAATCTTTACTTAACATATAGTTAAACATATGTGTATAAAGTCAATTGAAAATAGATCCTAATAAAAAATAAGGGTGTGAATAAGAGAGGGAGGTGGAAGAGGGTGGGAGTATGGGTAGGAAGGCAGGCATGGTGGGAAGAATCACCATGTTCCTAAACTTATAATTCTGAAGTGTATGGAATTTGTTACTGTAAAGCTGCATTGTTTTACATACATTCCTACAGATTCACTTCCAAGGGTACAATTTAAAACCTTGCCATGCAACACCAAATCCCCTTAAGCTGGGTGGTAAAAATTCTACCTTAAGTGTTAAAGTGATGATATGGATATGATTGAATTTTGGTAATAATAATAGAGTTAAAAAGGAGTGAATGCTCCAACATGGGAAAGCAGTCCACACAGCAGACTCATAGAATGACAATTACTTTAAATAGAATTCTGACCTCAGAACCAGCCCTTAAGGCATTCTGGTCTGGCTGAACAGCCCACAAGAGCATCTCAGGCATGGAAAGCCAAGAAACTGTGGCAAAAAGTGTCCTACATGAAGGACCTTGGTGCCTGAGACCCCAGTGGAAAGAAGTGGTCATCAAAGAAGGAGATACTTTACTCTGAAGGGAGGAGAGAACTTCCACTTTGCTTATGGCCTTGTCTAAATACTGATGTGGATTTGAAAGTCTTCCATAGCCTAGGTAGCTCATGTCAAGAACCTCAGGTGATCACTGACGTCAACACAGGAGTGATAATTGTTAAATTAACTGCAAGAGTCACTGTGCACTAACTCCCCATGCAAGACCTCTATCCTCAAAGAATTGTCTTATAATTATGTCTAAGTGGTCACAAAAGACCTACCATTCTTGGGTGCTTCTTTAAAGTTTTTATAAAAAAAGTGAAATTAACTTCAAAGTGTGATGATTTTGAACATCCCTTGTGTTGACTGTTGAGGAACAGATTTTTTTGTTTTTATTTATTTATTTGTTTGTTTTTTTATGTGCAAATTGTTGAACTCTTTACTTAGTATAGGACTGGTCTTCTGTGTATAAAGTTAACCAAAAATGGATCTTAGTGGAGAATGGGACTGGTTATGGGATAGGGAGAAGGAGGAGGAATAAAAGGAAGTGGGTGAGAGGGCGGGTGTTATGGGAAGAATCACTATATTCCTAAAGTTTTACTTATGAAATGTGTGAAGTTTGTATTCCTTAAATAAAAGTATTCTTTGGAGTAAAAATAGTATACAGAGGCTTTATCTTTAAACAATCTTAATAAGCTTTCCTCAATTTCTGTGATTTTTTTTTCTTTTTTTTTCTACTTATACTATTTTCATTTGGCCTTCGAAGTACTAAAAAATGTACTATTACAAAAGCTTCCTAACCACTGCATTTGCCTTTCATTTCTTTTATTTCCAGTACCCTTTCATTCCACCTACAAATCAAGCATTGTAAGCATTGTACTCAGGATGTTGATCAACTTACCAGAAAGTTTAAAAATTCTTCACTACTTACGATTAAATTTCTAATCCAGGCATGACATCTTAAGAACCTTGTCATCTGCTTTCAGGTAATCACCACTTCTTCCTCCCTCAGACTTGCCATATATATATTATAGCTCTTTACTTACACTAGATAATTTGTAATTTCTTGACATTTTATATATTTTCCACCCATCCATATCACTGCCTTTACTTCTGAGTATCATCTTTTTATGAAAGCTGGGGTAAAACTGCTTTGGTCTCATCTGATCACCTTACCTCGTAGTAGTGAGTAAGTATATACAATTTTTTGAGAATGACCTATCATGTTTGCCATTCTATATTTCCTTTATGCCAACTAGGTCTGACAAATTTTATATTCATGTCCCATTCTACATCCACTCCATCCTTCTTACTTTTTCAAGGTATCTCTCTTCCAAGTCTGGATCACAGATTTCTCCATCTGTAGATCACTGAATCAACATTGAAAGCACAATCTTTTTATAGCACACAGGTTGCAAAATTCTGCACCTAGGCGGAATACGATTCTAAGTTTCCTAAATCATTTTTTACAAAATTTTTCTCAATACTTCAGTTGACATAGAAAATGCCTGTGTTGACTCATTAATTGCAAAAAAATCAAAAGAGGCATGTAGCATACTTAAAAATTGGAGGAGCCTACTCATCATACAGAATAATGAGTTATTATATGGCATAGTAAAAAAAAGTGCTCACATACACTTAAAAGGCAAATATTGACATAGAATTTTCTGAACATAGAAATAATAGATGGGGTGGGAGAGGGATGTCTGCTTCCCATTTTAGAATTCCTGGATTTGAACCCCATTTTCATTTCCAATTTTGGCTTCTTGATAAAATGCACTCTGGCAAGCAGCAGGCGATGCCGCAGATGGTTGGATCACTGATACTCAGGTGGGAGACCCAGGCTGATTTCAAGGCTCCTAGCTTCAGCTTGGCCTAGCCCTAGTTGTTATAGGCATTTGTGGGGTGAGCCAGTAAATGGGAGATCTATCTTTTTCTCTTTCTATATTTCAAATTAAATTAGTACAAATATACATGAAGCATATTCTGATTAGTAGGGAAAATGCGATTATTGCAATTCATCAAATTGAATTTCACATATAACTTGTTTGAATTATTTTATTTAGTAATTCAATAGTTTCACAGCAAAATAATTTTCTTCACTATGTAAATTCTCATTTCAACTTAAAAATATGCATGGCTGATTTGACCACTTTATTAATATAGTATATGCTTAGTCATGCTTCCATGTTGTAAACATTGGGCCAGTGAACCACATCCAAGGGTAAGAAATCTTCTTTATATCAACAAATATTAAAGGCTGTGTATTTCTAAAAAGTAAAATCATAGCTAACATATAAATTAAAAACAACTGTGTCAAAGATGTTATTAGATTCAGAGTATTCTAAAGAATAGGCATGCATTATTTTCATCTAGGTAACTATGTTCTTCATGAATAGGCAACTAGGAATGCTTACAAATTTACTAATAGGGACCAGGGCTGTGGCATAAAGGGTAAAGTTGCCACCTGCAGTGCCGGGATCCCACATGGGGACTGGTTCAAATCCTGGCTGCTGCACTTCCCATCCAGCTCCCTCTGCAGAGGCCATTCAGGGAGTGAACTAGCGAATGGAAGACCTCCTTCTCTCTCTCTGCCTCTGTGACTCAGCCTTTCAAATAAAATGAATAAATCTTCAAAAAAATCTACTAATAATAGTGTACTTCAAAAAATCCATGCAGTGAAAGGCTGAGTTAATTTTGCTACAAAAAAGAAAAAGGAAATCCTTAGAGATTCACTCATGGAAGATGATAAGGAAGTGAAAAAAATGATGTTCTTAGATTTCTAATGTTCAGATAGCCATAGAATGATCAAACAAAAATCCATTTAACATCTTAAATTTGCTATAAACAGAAGCAGATTGGTGAAAATGTATTTGAAGATTTGTTCTTCTGTCTCTTTTTAAATATATACTGAAAAGAATAAATATTACTCATTACATTATAATTAAACTGTAAATTTATTGTGACAAATACATATTACTAATATCAGATGTTAATAATAGTGTAAATGGGGGTGGTTTATAGATCATGACAAATATACTAATATATTAACAATAGGAGAAGCATGGTATGTGGTATGGGGGTACTATTTGTACTACTTCATAAGTTTTGTTTTGTAAATGTAGAGCTATTCTGAATTAAAAACATGAAAAAAGTATTAATTTTTAAAAACGCTTGAGTTTAGAGCTATCAGTATTTTTTAATTTAAAATATCAATATCATATCATCACATCTCTTTTTTTTTAAGAGAGAATTATTATTATTATTATTTGAAAGTCAGAGTTATACAGAGGAGAGGCAGAGAGAGAGGTCTTCCATCGGATGGTTCATTCCCCAATTGGCCACAATGGCTGGACATGCACGGATCCGAAGCCAGGAGCCAGGAGCTTCCTCTGAGTCTCCCACGTGGGTGCAGGGGTCCAGGAACTTGGGCCATCTTCTAATGCTTTCTCAGGCCATAGCAGAGAGCTGGATCAGAAGTGGAGCATCCGGGTCTCGAACTGGCGCCCATATGGAATGCCAGCGCTTCAGGCCAGGGTGTTAACCCTCTCCACCACAGCCCCAGTCCCCATCACATCTCTTAAGCAAACATCATTTAAAAAATATGGGAAAACCCATGATCAGTCTTATGATCATGTCTTATGTCTCCAAATTTTTAAAACACTAATTTAGTTCACAATTAAATTATCAGTAAGTGCAGAGTATAATCTGACTATGCATAGAGACCAGGTTTTTTTTGTTTGTTTAGCTCCTCTTATTTGTTTCTGATCAGAATTCAGATAACAAAATCTGAAAAGATTTTATAATAAAAATATTTATTTTACGTTTAAAAATGTGTATATCCTATTATTTGCTACCAGGTAGGCTCCAAGTAAAAGTTCCATTTTATTTTTTCCTGTTTCCAAGTCAAAGAACATTCTTTCATTCTACTTCCTCTTTTTACCTTCTCTGGTAATGTGAACCTTGTCAGTGGGCATTAACCTCTCTGAAATCATTGTGCCCTTTGTATTAATTCACACCGCTGAAAACATCTCGACGATTCACTGGTGAAAAGGCCCATATCTGCATTCTATTGTTTTTCATCAGGATTATTAATACCATAAGAAAATTGCTCACCAAGGTACTCTCATCCTTACTGCATTTTAATAAGCTGCTTATGCTAAGTGGGTGTCTGCAATTGTTGTACTCTTAAGAGGAGTACACACATCCATCCAAGGATAAACAGGTGAATCTGCTTCAACTGAGTCATTTACATGTCTCTATAAAATATGTATGACCAAATTTACATATCAATGCAAATGGCAATAGTTAGATGTTCCTTTGACTTATTTTTATAGATAAAAGTAAGAAAGATACTGGGGATTTAGAAAGAATATCCTGAAATTCTCATTAAATCTATACAATAGAGGTGAGAAAGTAAAATGCTAACGGAGTTTTAAACATATTCTAATCATTCTGAACTCTGAAACCACTGAGCATTTGTCTCAGTAGTACCCATTTAATGTGTTTGAATCCAGGCCATCATTTTCAAAAAGTCTGGTAGAAATTATCTGGAAAAATTCTGAGATTTACATAAAATTGCTAGTAGCAATGTTAGGTGGCAATCTAACAAATTCACCCCTTTGATTGTTTTCTCTTTACTATGAGATGTCTACTATTTTCTCCGCCTAAGAAATATGAAAAACGATCTTCAGAATTGAGGAGGGGTAATTGTAGCTAATGGTCGGACTGTTTCATGTGGCTCCATAAAGAGCAAAATACTCTGACTCAGTATGTTGGACTGGATTCAGAAATGCACAAAAGACCCATGATTTCCATTAACAAGATGACCAAGTGATGCATGTGCACCTGCAAATGTCAGAGGTACTGTACTAAATGCTTTCAGGCCTTTAGCCCAACTCTGAAACACTGCACTATTATCATATATTTTAACATAAAAATTCTCATAAAAAAGTGAAAATCAAGAATCAATACTAACACTGTATTGATTTCATTAAAAGATGAAAGTGGATGATCTTGCTACCAAAATATGTAAAATAATTTCCACTGTTTCTCTCAAATGAAATCCAAAAACTTGACCTCCAAGCCCTATAGTGACTGGGGCATAACTCAATGCTGTCAAATAAATTTTGTTCACTAGACTCAGTCTATACTTGCAACTTTTGGAATTCTATTATCTCTCTTGTCTCTACACTCTTTATATGTTCACTCCACTTTTAAAGATTTATTTATTTGAGAGGCAGAGTTACAGAGAGGGGGACGGGGCGGGGAGAGACAGAGAGGTCTTCCATCTGCTGGTTCACTCCACAAATGGCCACAATGGCCAGAGCTGAACCAGTCTGAAGCCAGGAGCTGGGAGTTTCTTCTGGGTCTCCCAAGTGTGTGCAAGGGCCCAACCACCCGGGCTATCTTCCACTGCTTTCCCAGGCCATTAGCAAAGAGCTAGATTGGAAGAGGAGTAGCCACTATTTCACTGTATGATTTTCAACTTTCCACATTGCACCAATTTACTTGTATTTCTATAATGCGATCATTTGAAACTCCAATATAAATATGTATGTACATGTGTATGTTCACATTTGATTCAGACTCTAGCCTTTGCAAAATCTGAGAAATTAATGCCACTACAATTCCTCAGATATCTGTGATCTAGAAACATGAATATGAGAATAGAATAGAATATGAGCATACATGGAAGGATAAAGGTGATTTCAAAGTAGCTTGAGGGTGATATGTATCCAATGATCTAATCAACTGAATAGAGCAGAATATTATTACAATTAGAAGGTCATGTGTAATATTTATCTCAGTGATAGAAAATTTGAATATGGCCTTGAAAGAGTAAACTTTGATCTGCTTTCCCACTCTTAGAACTTAAGAAGCATAAGAGAAAGAGAGGATGGATAGAGACGATATATAGCATCCAACTCTCATCTGTAGTAGAATTCAAAGTTATAATACAAAGTCTGATCCTATCTCATTGGTGAATTTTCTGTTATCCATGAAGTACATATAATATTCATAAGCAACATATACTTATCAAAATGGTAACCAAAATCTACTTCCTAATGAGTAATAAATAGAAGGTTAAAATACTTTTATGGACTTCTTGAACCTTAATGGAAATTTTGATAGGTGATTTGCTTTCCATACAACGAATGCAGAGACTAGTAAAATAGAAATATTTAGGGCACAGTTATATGAATTAATTTCTATAAAGTTCCAGAAATATCTAAATATTTTGGAAAACTTAAGTAGATGCAGTTCTGAAGTATTTCATGACAACAGACATAATTATAATTGGGTTATATTTATGTATAGTATCAGTTCAAGCTGGCAATGATGTGAATTTACAATGTGAGTTGAGCTGATGAAATTTCTACTAAATTCTGGAATTATTAAATTATCTCTTCAAACCATGCACACATTTTCTTCTGAAAATACCTTCAATTTCCCTTTACAGGTTTAATAATGTTACATATAATCCTTCTGTTTGATATTTATTCATGCATTCATTACTTATTGATTACTTTCAAGCAATTGAGAATTTTGTTAGTATGCAGATAGTAACAAAGAATGAATACAGGGAAGTAGGCTGGTACTTGGGTACAAATTTCATGTAAAGTAATGGTGAGAGCAAGACCAGGAAGATGTTGATAACAGATGACAATTTTTGGAATTAATATTCTATGAAGGCCTGCTTTCAACATGCACCCCTACAACTAAAGGCACAATGCTTGCTGGAATCTGGCGTATTTATCTCAGTAGCTCTAGCAGGAAGGATGGTTCTGAATAGTGCATTGGAGCTTTATTTTCTTCATTTCTGAGAAAGTAATCATTTTGGTTTCTTCCAACATTGCTTTTCTTCACCACCTCAATCTTTCCAATGACATTTCATAATAAAAGTATCCTTCAATTTCTTGATCTGTTTTCTGTGTCTCTTAATTTTTTCTTAACTCTTTATGTGGCTTAATTTTATTATGGTATCACTTTTTTCTTAAATGGACAAAATGTTCAGACTGATACTTTCATTTCCTCAGTTGTTCTCCTGGTTTCATACTCTTCATTAGAAATGATAAATTTCCTTGCCAAGGCCTAACGATAACAATATATATTTGCTACAACACCTTCTTGTTTTCATCTATCATCATAGATGCATTGCCTTCATTATCTCTCATAGACTCCCACAAATTTTCTGTAAAGACATTTTTAGAGCCATTTTAGTGCACAGAAAAATTAAGAGGATGGTACAGAGATTTCCCAAAAACCCACTGACCCCACAATTTCCCCTATTATCAACTTCCCTTTGATTTCTGGATCTTTGAATTTAGCTTTGGGAGAAATAGCACCATGTATTAGACGCTGATTCAAAACATGTACCAACTCTTTTAGAGACTTGCCCTATTTTTGTATGGAATTGCTTAGCTGGTGTTGTTACTCAGTATTTACAAGGCCTTCCCAGCATTATCTCCAGATAGGTGTTTCAGGGTGGTGGGGAACATGATAAGACCATAAATTCAGTGAGCATGAGCCCATTGCACACCATGTCTATCTGTATTAAAGTACTTGGTCAGAAGTGATGCTGTGTGGAATGTAATCATGGTGGAGAAGGCATTCCATGAGTCTGTAGATTGTAGTTTCAGCAGAAGTATTACAAGGAAGACAAATCCATACTGTGTATACTTCAGTAAGAGGAAAACATGCCCTTTCTTTTGATGGGAGTTGTCCAATACACTCAGTTTTCCAAGAGGTAGCTCGAGAATTACTTCTGAGAAGATACCCTATTAGGAACTCAAGGCTGGGTCTCTCCTGCTAGAAAATAGGGCACTCAAATTGATTATAACCAGGAAGGACTTGGTTCATGAACCCAATGGGCAATGACAGGAGTTTTGGAAGAAAGATTGACTGGTTTGGGGCTGGTGCTATGGTGTAGCGGGTAAAGCTGCTGCCTGCAATGCCGCATACCATATGAGTGCCGGTTGGAGACCCGGTCCAACTCTGTGCTATGGCCTGGGAAAGCAGTAGAAGATGCCTCAAATGCTTGGGCCCCTGTATCCATGTGAAAGACCTAGAAAAAGCTCCTGGCTCCCGGCTTCAGATTGGCACATCTCTAGCCGTTGTAGCCATTTCGGGGAGTTGAAAAGCAGACAGAAGACTTCTTTCTCTCTGCCACTTCCTCTGTATAACTCTGCCTTTAAATAAATAAATAAATCTTTAAAAAAAGCTGGTATCCATAGATTTTTCCATTTGCTCATTTAGTTATTAAACCCTTCTTCTGTTGAAGTCTCCTTTTGGTGAGTCCTCAAATGAGACACAGATATCTTCACTTTTGCTCATTCAGAGAGCCTACTTGAATACCTCTTCTACAGACTTCCTTGTCACTAATTTTTTTATTATGTTCTCCCTAAGTCTCTGACTACCCTACCAAATCACTGGCCACTGCTCATCACTAAGTATATATAATTGCATATCTGCGCATTTCTCCTTCTAAGGAAAATCACCAACTAGATGCCCTGCTTGAAGGTCTGCCTGCTGGAGGGAATTCCCATTTCCAATGTCAGTGAAGAATGTCCCAGAGAGCTGTTCACTCTCAGGTGGCACCTGAATCTCATGCAGAACAAATTTTAAATGGGGCCTGAATCTTCTCTTCATCAGTCCCTTGATCATGAGGAATTTGTCATGAAGTCATTCTAATAAATGGGAGAGAGAAGGCACCACAGCAGGAATGGGGAGCATGAGTATTTGGGCCATTTCTTCACATAACTGTTTGTACCTTCAAGCTCTGCTTGGGGTGGCCCTCATATATACAACTTCTATGTGATGTAGTGCTGCTGTTGCTGTAAACAGATCCAAATTTATGACTTGATGTGTGAGATAATATTTAGTTTTTGATGGGCAGTTACTTGGTGAACCTTGGCTAAGCATTTCATCTCTGCTGAGGCCTACTTGTTTCCTGAAAGGAGAGAAATAACCCACTGAGACCAGTGATTTGCTCCAACATCCCAAGTGTTTGCATTTTGATTGTGTTATAGGTGATGAATGAAGGCATCCATCAGCACCGCGATCTTCCAATGACGCCCCAGGCACCTTTGGATCTGCTGCTGGGATGGTTCAAGTAGCAGAGCAGCCTGCACAGTCGGGGAGACTCAAGGAAGAGCTAAAGGTTGCTTCTAAAGGCGGCCTTCAGGCAGAATTCCCTCTTGCTCATGAGAGCTCAGTCTCTGTTCTTTAGGGCCTCCAACTGGTCAGATGAGGTCTATCCACATCACAGAGGACAATCTTGTTTTTGTTTTTGTTTTTTTTTTTTTTTTTGACAGGCAGAGTGTACAGTAGAGAGAGAGACAGAGAGAAAGGTCTTCCTTTTTGCCGTTGGTTCACCCTCCAATGGCCGCCGCGGTAGGCGTGCTGCGGCCAGCGCACTGCGCTGATACAATGGCAGGAGCCAGGTGCTTCTCCTGGTCTCCCATGGGGTGCAGGGCCCAAGTACTTGGGCCATCCTCCACTGCACTCCCTGGCCACAGCAGAGAGCTGGCTTGGAAGAGGGGCAACCGGGACAGGATCGGTGCCCCGACCGGGACTAGAACCCGGTGTGCCGGCGCCGCAAGGCGGAGGATTAGCCTATTGAGCCGCGGCACTGGCATGAGGACAATCTTCTTTTCTAAAATTCTGCTGACTTAAACATTAATGCAATCCAAAGTCATCTTCCTAAAATACACAGAATAATGTTTAACCACATATATTGATACCATGGCCCAGCCAAGCTGCCATATAAAATTTACTGTGGTGGAGAGAGTATTGTAGCACAGAGGATTAAGCCACCACTTGGGATGCTTGCATACCATTTTGGAGTACTAGTTTAAGTCTCAGCTCCTCTGCTTCCAACCCAACTTCCTGCCAATCCATCCTGGCGCTCAGTGGATGGTGGCTCATGATAAACTTATTTTGTTGCAAAAGTTTTGAAACCCCTGAAGTTTTTTCATAATGTGCATTTTCCATGAATTTGTGGAAGTAACTTTGTATGTTCTTTTAGTGAAATACTTATTTTTAACTAGCTTCAAATAATATGATGATTAATTTTGCATTATTTAGAAATTTAAAACTCATGAGGAGACATTTTGAACATCAATTTCTATAAAATAGTAATTATAAATATTCTTACAGACAATCAGAAAGTTTGTATTGGATGTGATTAATGATTTAGATTTATTTTAATACTAATATTTCTGACTTGTAAGTAGATTTAAAGCTCTCAACTTTGTACAGGAAAAAATATTGTGTATATACTTTAATCTGGGGCAATTGCATTGTTATGTTTTGATGTGTCTATTGGCAGTAGCATTTATGTAGTAAAAGCCTTAAGTTCAATAATCACTAAAGTGGGTGGCTCATATTTTTGCAGGTTTGTATTAGCCCAACTGTCTGTGCTCAAACCCTTTAGCATCATGTTTGTTTGGATTCCAGGTAATTTTGTAGGTCACTCTTGTCCGGCTGTGCTGTATAGTCTGTAATAATAGCAGAAACCTAAAACAACATTTATACCAGCTTACCATTCTTTTTTTTTTTTTTTTTTTTGACAGGCAGAGTTAGACAGTGAGAGAGAAAGAGACAGAGAGAAAGGTCTTCCTTCCTTCCGTTGGTTCACCCTCCCAAATGGCTGCTATGGCCGGTGCACTGCGCCGATCCAAAGCCAGGAGCCAGGTTGTTCCTCCTGGTCTCCCATGCGGGTTCAGGGCTCAAGCCATCCGCCACTGCCTTCCCAGGCCACAGCAGAGAGCTGGACCGGAAGAGGAGCAACCGAGACAGAACCGGCGCCCCAACCAGGACTAGAACCCGGGTACCGGTGCCACAGGCAGAGTATCAGCCTAGTGAGCTGAGGCGCCAACAACCAGCTTAGCATTCTAAATAATTTTATTGCAGTGAGTATTAATTTTAATTCTTAAATTTTATTTTTTAAAGATTTATTTATTTGAAAGAGTTATAGGGTGGAAACACACACACACACACACGCACACAGAGTGAGAGAGACAGAGACAGAGACAGACAGAGAGATCTTTCATACTCTGTTGTACTCTCCAGATTGCTGCAAGGGCCACAGCTGGGTCAGGCCAAAGCCAGGAGCCAGGAGCTTCTTCAGGGTCTCTCTGCTATGTGGGTGGCAGGGCCCCAAGCATTTGGGCCACCTTCTGCTGCTTTTCACAGGCCATTAGCAAAGGGCTGGATTGGAAATGGAGCAGCTTGGATGCGACTCAGCACCTATATGGGTTTCTAGCATCAGCTCATGGCCCTCAATTCTTAAACTTCAGATTAATGTGTGATAGTTGCACAATTTGAAGGGGTCCAACACAGCTATTCAACACATTTATATATACTTTCTATTGACCAGACCAGTTAACTCACCTTTCTGTGACCTTACCTTATATTTTCTTTGTTTGGAGTCTACCAGACCCTGTTACAGTTCTTTCTACAGGATATTAAATATTGTCATGAGGCACACTCATCACACTATGTTACAAAATACCAAAACATGTTACCTTCATTCTACTGTGTCTTAGTACCCATTATTCAACCTTCTCTTCATCTCTCATCCTGTTCTTCCCAGCTCCTAATAGTCAGTATTTTAAATGTGAATTTTGTATATAAAAATAGACATATATAGAGAAATTTAAACTTCAACATATTAGACAGAACGTATGATATTTGTTTCTGTTCTTCCCTATTTCACCTAAAATAATGATCTCCAGTTCCATCCATTTTGCTGCAAATCTCAGAATTTTCTTTTTTCTTTTTTTAAGATTTATTTTATTTATTTGAAAGGCAGAGTTACAGAGAGAGGTAGAGACACAGAGTGAGGTCTTCCATCTGCTGATTCACCCTCAAGATGGCCGCAACGGCTGGACCTGCGCCAATCTGAAGCCAGGAGCCATGAGCTTCCTCCAGGTCTCCCACATGGGTGCTGGAGCCCAAGCACTTCGGCCATCTTCTCCTGCTTTACCAGGCCATAGCAGAGAGTTGGATAGGAGGAGGAGAAGACGGGACTAGAACCGGCGCCCATATGGGATGCTGGCGCTTCATGCCAGGGTTTTAACTCACTGCGCCACAGTGCTGGCCCCAGAATTTTATTTTTCTAAATGATATAATAATGCTCCTTTGTGTATATTTACTACATTTTCTTATTCGTTCATCTATTGAGGAACATCTAGGTTGATTCTATATCTTGGCTAAAGTTAATAGTGCTGCAATGAATATAGGAGTCCAGGTATCTGTTTCATAGGCTGATTTATTTACCTTATGAGGGTACCCAGTAGAGCAATAGCTAAGTCGTATGATAGATTTGTTTCTAGGTTATTGTGGAACCTACATAGTGTTCTTTATAACAGCCGTACTAATTTAACCCTCCCCCAGTAGTAAACAGTATAATGATTCCCTTTTCTCCACATCCTTGCCAGCATTAGTGGGTTATTTTTTGTTTATTTTTCTGTTCTTGTTTACTTTTGATAACAACAATTCTAATTGGAATGAGACGGTACCTTGTTGTGGTTTTTGATGTGCATTTTCCTAATGACTAGCAATGTTGCACATTTTCTTCACGTATTTGTTGGCCATTTTTATTTCTTCTTTTGAGAAATGTCTATGCACATCTTTTCCCATTTTTTAAAACTGGATTGATTTCTTTTTTGGTTGATTTCTCTAAACTCCTTTATATTCCAGATATTAATCCACTATAAAATGATAATGTCAGATTTTTTTTCTCCCATTCTGTTAGTTATCTCCATCTGATTTATTGTTTTATTTGTTGTGCAGAAGCTTCTTAGCTTGATGAAATCCCATTTGTCTATTTTTTCTTTTATTTATTTATTTTTTTTTTGGGGGGGGTCTTATCCAAAAATTGATTTCTCTTTTCAATCTCTTGAAGTGTTTGTCCTATATTTTCTTCTAATGTCATAGTTTCAGTTTTGGGTCTTAAATATATATCTTTGACATGTTTTGAGGGTTTTTTGTAAGGTATGTGTGAGTCTTTTTAAAAATCTTTTTCAATAGTATATAAGGTTTTTTCAGAGCCATTTGTTGAAGAGTTGTTCTCTATTATAGTATATATTTTGGTACTTTTTGTCAGTTAGTTGCTAAAGATGCCTGGATTTAATTCTGGGGTTTCTACTCTGCTTCTTTGGTTTGTGTGTCAGTTTTTTGTTGGTACCAAGCTGTTTTTGTTACAGTAGCTCCTCTGTGTGGCTTGAAATCTAGTATTGTTCAAGCTTTGTTTTTATTATTCAATATTTTGAGTATTGGGGAAGGGGTCTTTTGCATTTCCATATGAATTTTAAGACAGTTTTTACTAGTCCTTTGAAAAATGACATTGGTATTTTGATGGGGATTATAATAAATCTGTAAACCATTTTGGGAATATAGATATTTCAACAATATTACTTATTCTAATCCATGAACATGAATGATATTTCCATTTTTTATGTCCTATTCAATTGTTTTAAAAAGTATTTTGTAACTTTCCTTTTTTTTAAATATTTATTTATTTATTTGAAGTCAGAGTTACACAGAGAGAGGAGAGGCAGAGACAGAGAGAGAGAGAGAGAGTTCTTCCATCTGATGGTTCATTCCCCAGATGGCCACAACTGCCGGAGCTGCACCGATCCGAAGCCAGGAGCGAGGAGCTTCTTCCAGGTCTCCCACATAGGTGCTGGAGCCCAAGGACATGGGGCATCTTGTACTTCTTTCCCAGGCCATAGCAGAGAGCTGGACAGGAAGTGGAGCAGCCAGGTCTCGAAACGGTGCCCATACAGGATGCTGGCGCTTCAGGCCCGTATTTTGTAATTTTCATTGTAAGATCTTTCACATTCTTGATTACATCTATTTCAAAGTATGACATTTCTTTGTTAACGTTTTGTGAATGCAACTGTCCTTACAATTGATTTCTCAGTGTGTTAATAATGTGTACAAATGCTACTGATTTTTGAGTGTTGATTTTGTATCCAGAAACTGTACTCATCTCACTTTTCAGTTCTAATCATCTCTTGATGGGAGTTTTTTTGTTTGTTTGTTTTTGGTTTCATTCTATATAGAATCTATCCATCTGCAAACAGGGATAGATTGAGTTCATATTTGTATGCCTTGTGTTCCTTTCTTTTGCTTAATGGTTCTGGCTAAAACTTCCATTGGCTGGTGCTGCGGCTCACTAGGCTAATCCTCCGCCTTGCGGCGCCGGCACACCGGGTTCTAGTCCCGGTCGGGGCACTGATCCTGTCCCGGTTGCCCCTCTTCCAGTCCAGCTCTCTGCTGTGGCCCAGAGTGCAGTGGAGGATGGCCCAAGTCCTTGGGCCCTGCACCCCATGGGAGACCAGGATAAGCACCTGGCTTCTGCCATCGGATCAGCGCAGTGCGCCGGCCGCAGCGTGCCTACCGCGGCAGCCATTGGGGGGTGAACCAACGGCAAAAGGAAGACCTTTCTCTCTGTCTCTCTCTCTCACTGTCCACTCTGCCTGTCAAAAAAAAAATGGTTCTGGCTAAAACTTCCAATGCTACATTCAATACGAGTGGTGAGATTGGACATCCTTGTCTGGTTCCAGATCTTAAAGGAAATGCTTTCAAATTTCCACACTCATGAATTTGTCATATACAATCTTCTCTGTGTTGAGGTATGTTAAATGCTTTTTTTGTGTCTACTGATACTACTGTATGATCTTTATCCTTCAAATTGTTGATATGATGGATTACATTTATTGATTTATGTATGTTGAACCACCCCTGCATCCCTGAGGTGAATCCCATTTGGTCAGGGTGAATGACCTTTTTGATGTGTTTGATTTTTCATGTGAATTGCTAATATACTCTTGAGAATTTTTCATCTATATTTATCAGAATATCAATATTTCTTTTTCCCTTATGTCTTTGATTTTGAAGTAGGATAATGCTGGTTTCATAGAAAGAATTTGGAAGGATTTCCTCCATATTTGCTTTTTGGGATGTTTTAAGAATTAGTGTTGTTTCTTCCTTAAAAGCTTGGTAGAATTTTTCTGTGAAGTCATCTGGTTCTGTTGGGAGACTTTTTATCATTCAGTAAATCTCCCTACTTGTTACTTATCTTCATGGTTAAATTTTGGAAGTTGTATGTATAAGCACTTTTGTCCATTTCTTCTGTATTTCCCAATTTCCACATATACTTGCTGATCATAGTCCTAATGATCTTTTTTTGCTTCTGTGGTACCAGTCATAATCATTCCTTTTTCACATCTCATTTCACTAATTTGATTCTTTATTCCTACTCTAGTTAAATGCTTATCAATTTTGTTTAAATTTTCAGTAACCTCTTAATTTCATTAATCTTTTGTATTGCTTTCTTAGTTCCTATTTAGTTCTCTATAATTTTTGATGTCTTTCTTCTATGGAATTTGATTTTAATTTGGTCTGTTCTTGACATGCATAACTGTGTTGTTTATTTGATATCTTTCTGGTTTTTTTGGATGTGTGTATTGTTATAAAGTTCCTTCTTACTATGTTTTTTCTGTATCCCATAAGTGTTGATATGTTGAATTTCCATTTTTGTTAGCTTTATTTATATTTAAAGTCAGAGTTCAGAAAGCAAGGAAAAGAGAGAGACAGAGTGAGAGAGGAATTTTCTAGCCACTGATTCACTGCCCAGATGGCCACAACAGTCAGTGCTGGACCAGGCAGAATCCAGGAGCCAGGAGCTCGATCTGTGTCTCACATATGGGTGACAGGGGCCCAAACACTTAGGCCCTATTACACTACTTATATCAGGCCATTAACAGGGAGCTGGATAGGAAGTTGAACAGCTAGTACATCAACCAATGTCTGTTTGGAATTCTGGTGTTACAGGAGGTGGCTTTACCCACCACACAAACATTGCAGCACCTAGATTGAAGAAATTTTTATTTATCCTTTTGATTTATTCAATATCTCATTCTTCATTCAAGAGTGTGTTATTCTTTCCACATATTTGTGTAATTCTTGAGTTTCCTTTGTTGTTTGTTTCTAATTTTATTCTATGTTGCATGAAAGGTACTTGATGTGTTTCAATTCTTAAAATGTATTAAGACTTGCTTTGTGACCTCATGTATATTCTGTCTGTGAGAATGTTCTGTTTACTGATGAAAATAATGTGTGATGTGCAATGTTTGGGTGGAATGTTTGTGAATAACTGTTGTAAACATTGAATCCAGAGTGTAGTTTAACTGTGATGTTTCTTTGCTTATTTTTTTTGGTTGGATATGACATTTTCATTAATGAAAGTGAGTGTTGAAGTCCTCCAGGATTATCATGTTTGAGTCTATCTCGTCTTTATATTAATAATGCTTGTTTTTATAAAACTGGATGCTCTCAAACTACCATAAATACATTTAAAATTGTCATATCTTCTTTTTAAATTGGTTCCTTGATCATTATATAGTACCAGTTTTTTCCTTTTTTACATATTTTTATTTTAAAGTCTAAGTTTTGGGTTTCCATTTGCTTGGGACATCTTTTTCCCACCATTGCACTGTCTGTATGTGTCTTTGTAAGTGAAGTAAGTTTCCTGTAGGCAACATATCTTGAGGTTTTGTACTCTAATCAGTTTATAGCTTTTAATTGGGGGATTTTGTCCATTTATATTCACATTTGTGAATGATAAGTAATGACTTAGTCATGTTGCTTTTGCCTTATTATTTCTTTTGTTTATTTTGATAATCCTTTTGTGCTTTTCTAATGAGTTTTATACTTTCACATATTTTCATGATGAGAATTGTCTTTGTTTCTGCATGTAGGAAATTCTACATTTTTTTCATACTTTATAAACTTTAGTTTTTAACATTAAAAATGTATCTCATATATACAGATTTAGGAACATAGTGACACCTCCCACACTACCTTTCTTCCTGTCCACACTCCAACCCTGCTTCCTCCTCCCTTTCATATTTCCACTCTTAATTTTTACAAAGATCTATTTTGAGTTTACTTAATGATTGAATATTTAACCCTACACTAAGTAAAAGAGTTCAACAAAGCGTATGAAGAGAAAAAATATCATCCCTCTATGGAAGAGACAGGACTATAAGCAATTATGGAATCTCAAAGTATCTATTTTGCCCCTATGCATTACATTTCAGTTTACTTTATTGCTTACCTTAGATCAGGGAAAACATATGATATCTCTCTTTAAGGGGCTGGCTTATTTCACTAAGTATATTTGTTTCCAGTTACATCCATCTTGATGCAAAAGTCAGGATTTCATTTTTTTTGTTTGTTTTACAGCTGAATAGTACTCCATGTGTATATATACTATAATTTCTTTATCCAGCCAACAGTTGATGGACATATGGGTTGATTCTACATCTTAGCTATTGTGAATTGTGCTGCAATGAACACAGAGGCACAGACGACTCTTTTGTATACTGATTTATTTTTTTTTGGGTAAATTCCCAAGAGTAGGATAGCTGGATCATATGGTAGATCTATATTCAGACTTCTAAAAAGTTTTCTATGTCTATGAATTGGAAGAATCAACATCATTAAAATGTCCATTCTACCAAGAGCTATTAACATATTCAATTCCATCCCAATAAAAATATCGATGACATTCTTTGCAGATCTAGAAAAAATGATGCTAAAATTCATATGGAAAAAAACCCAAATAGTTAAAAGCAATCTTGTACAACAAAAACAAAGCCAGAGGCATCACAATACCTGATTTTAAGAGATAGGACAGGTCAGTTATAGTGAAAAGAGCCTGGTGTTGGCACAGACTTGTAGACCAATGGAACAGAATAGAAACTCTAAGCCTGCTACTCCACAGCATGCCTTGCTGCAGGACACTCTTAAGCTCTCATTTGCAATCCTCCTCTAGAGTGATGAAATACTTCAGCTTTTGCTTGTCTCAGAATTACAAAAGAAGGCTTTTCTGGGCAAAGTGGCTTTGGTTAGAATTCTTTATTTCAGAATGCTACATGTTCTTCCACTACATCCTAGTCTTTAATGTTTCCAATGAAAAAATATGCTATTATTCAAATAGGGTTTCCCTTGAAAGTAATCTGGAGATTTTCTCTTCCAAATTTAAAAATTCTGTCTCTGTTGCACTTGAGAAGTTTCACTATAATGTGTCATGGGATGATCTTCTCTGACCATGTCTATTTGGAATCCCGAGTGTTTTATATACCCTATCTTTGTTCCAGATTAGGGAAATATTAACTATTATTATATTAAATAGGTTTTGGTATCTTTCTCCTCTGTTCCCTCTGGAATTTCAGGTAGGTGACTATTAGATAATTTATCCTTGTCCAAAGGATCCTACTGGCTGTCTTCATTATTTTGATATTCTTATTATTTTTCTATAGTACTTTTCATTGTTTTGTCTGATGGTGATATTAAAAAAGATCTGTCTTCAAGTCCAGATAATCTTTCTTTTGCTTGGGTTAATCACTTATTGAGACTTTCAGTTGTATATTTTACTTGGATTGTACTGGCTCTTATTTTTTTAATATTATTTATTTATTTGAAAAGCAGAGTTACAGTGAGGCAGAGGCAGAGAGAGAGAGCGAGAGCGAGAGAGAGAATGCTACTATCTGCTGGTTCACTCCCTAGATGGCTACAAGGGCTGGAGCTGTGCTGATCCAAAGCCTGGAGCTTGGAGGTTCTTCCTGGTCTCCCAAGCAGGTTCAAGGTCCCAGGACTTGGGCCATAGTCTACTGCTTTCCCAAGCCATAGCAGAGAGCTGGATCAGAAGTGGAGCAGCTGGGACTGGAACTGGTGCCTATATGGGATGCCAGCACTGCAGGTGGCAGCTTTACCTGCAATGCCAGAGTGCCAGTCCTGGCTCTTCTTTTTGGTTAATTCTTAAACTGCTGTGTTCACTTACTTTTCTTTTTATCTCAAAAGGTTTAAAAATTTAAACAAATCTTCACAAACATAGGCATTTATATTAATCTGAAATTTATAATGCTTTAATTTTCAGCTGACATTAAGCAGACTTTAATATATCTTACAGAAATACAGTGATATTTTTGTTTCTTCTTATAAAGACTGCCACAATTTGTTCTATTTTGTCCATTTTAGCAAAATTTGATTTTAAATTATATTATAACAATACAATTCTTTTACATATTAACATGTTTAAAGATCATATAAACAGAATGAATTTAAGATGGCTCACTCTTAATTTTTCAAAAAGTAGTGAAGATGTAAATTCTACTTCCATTGTTTTCTCTTTCTGAAAGATTGATTAATGTGCTTCCCAGGGTTGTAAAGAATTGTCTTTAAGTATGGTAATATAATTCTTTATGGAACAAATGAGAGTTTCTTGATTTTGATTAAGTCTATTTTTAAAAAATTACAATCAGAATACAGTCATGACAGGAAATATGTGATAACACTGCTGGTGCCAAAGATAACGAAACTGGTTTGGTGATTTGTAGTCTATGTAAAATCATTTGAAAGATCCAATAATTAGTTTTTCTATAATCTTAAAATCACAGTACTTTCAAAATTGACTTTAGATACAAATAATGGAGGAAAAGAAAACTAATAAACTGCTAGTTATGGGAATTGGGGTTTCAAAGATTGATGGGGAAAAACAACATATTAATGTTCTACATAAAAATAACATTTCACATGTCTGTGAAAGATTTTCTTACAAATACATACATTCATCATTAAAATAGCTATAGACTAAGTAGGAGTGTAGTCAAATAATGTTTGAGCAGCAGCAAAATCCTGATTTTTTTATTATGTTGAAGTAACATTTAAAAGCTTTTCATTTGCAAAACTTTTAAATCTATTTTTAAAAGTAAAGTATGTGTATTTATTTTTAAAAATCTTATGCTACAATAAGTTTAAAAAATGTAAAATGGTAGGACCTGCCCCATTTTATACACCTTGTGCTCCTCACAGGCAACTGTTTTTAAGTCATCCAATTGCTTCTTGTTTTATGCATCTTATATTTCTAAATATTAGATTATGCTGCTATTTTTTATTTAACAATTGTAAACATTTCTACTTAGTAGTCATTATAATGGAGAGGGTTTACTTTTTAAACTCCATTCTCAGTCTCACATTCTGACTTTCCCATTTTCCCATCCTCCAATAAATGTATCTTGCTATTTTATTTAAACCAGTAATTACCTCTCTCTCATAATCGATAAAAATATTCACTGAAGAAGTGACTATTGTGTTATCAGTTATTCTCATTTACGATATCTATATTTTTCTAAAAGTTATTGATTGTTTTCTTTTTTCTAATTATTCAGTTGTCTATGTAGCTGCCATTTATTGTTTCCCATGTGCTCTCTGCGATGTTTTCAGAGGAAGGCTGCATCAGCTACTCACCCATTTCACCTTATTCCCAGTCACTCCTCTTTCTCCAGCTCCATTATGGCCACATTGATCCCCAGCCCCGCTGTGACCCCAGCATCACAGGACATCCTTTCACCACTTTTTTCTTTTGGGTTTTCTGATTCTTATGTCTCATAATTTTCTCTTAGCTGATTTATTCCTTCACTTCCAAAGTACATTTATCATGAGTTTTCTATGAAACAGTGTATGTGAGATATTTTTTTGAGTCTGCAGATGTCTAAAAAGTTCATTCATAAATATTTATTTATATTATTTGAAAGACAGAATTACAGAGAGAGAGAGAGGTCTTCTATCTGCTGGTTCACTTCCCAAATGGCCTCAATGGCCACAGCAGGGCCAGGTGGAAGCCAGGAGCCAAGATCTTGTGGTTTTCCCATGTGGCTACAGAGGCTCAAACATAGGGTCATTTTCTGCTGCTTTCCCAGGTGGGAAATCCAGGGAGCTGGATTTGAAGTAGAGCATCCAAGACAGGAACCGTGCCTATACGGGATGCCAGTGCTGTAGGCAATGGCTTAACCTGCATTGCCAAAGCTCCGGCCTTCAAAGAGGTTTTTTTTTTTTTTTTTATGTCATTTATTTTATTTGAGAGGTAGAGTTACAGACAGTGAGAGAGAGAGAGAGAGACAGAGAAAGGTCTTTCTTCTGTTGGTTCACTCTCCAAATGGCTGCAATGGCCGGAACTGCGCTGATCCGAACCCAGGAGCCAGGTGCTTCTTCCCCGTCGCCCATGTAGGTGCAGGGGACTAGGAACTTGTACCATCTTCTACTGCTCTCCCAGCCCATAGCAGAGAGCTGGATTGGAAGTGGAGCAACTGGGACTAGAACTGGTGCCCACATGGGATGCCGGTGTCGCAAAGCGAAGGATTAACCTTGTGAGCCACGGCGCTGGCCCCTCTCAAAAAGTTTTGATTCAATATTTACGCTTGATGGCAGTCCTCATGTATATACCTTATTTGTCAAATTAAGTCTTAACAGCATGAATCCCATATTTTGTATAATGGAAGTATCAGAAATGTAAGAATTATGTGAATTCCTTTACATTACATGATTATGGTTAATTGGAACTGTTTGGTCTTGTTACTGAATTCTTTTTCTTCTTTAATCAAAGTTTGCTTGAGCATTATTAATTTAAATCTGACATTTCCCTTTATGGGAAAATCTCCCTGTTTCCTGAAATTTTTTGAAATTTTTCCTTCTAAAATTTACTTTAAGGAAAGATTTTTTTTCAAGAATATTTACAAGTGAATTTAAAATACTTGGTAGGATAAAAAAAAACTTAGACTATAGTATTTATTCATCTTTTATATTGGAAAAATTTACATGACTTATCTGTTTTCCAATTTAAATGATTAAAAACTTGAGTATATATATGTATATATGAATTATAATTATTTAAAGAACTTTTCTTTAAAGGAGGATATTGTACTGGAATATCATAAATATTCTTAGAAGCTCGATATTACTCAGCCACTTTATTTCTCAAGAAAATATTGTCATGACAATTACAAAATCTTTTCAATACATATGAAGTAGAGAAACTCATATCTAATTCATGCACACATGCAGAAGAGGGGATGGGAAAGAGTATTTAGAGTGGTGAAGGAAGTTTCCAGCGCTGGAAAGCAAATGGTGGAGATACTAAAATTTGTTGTTTCTACTGCAAGCACATTTTGGTCTTAGAGAGTAGTTTCTGAAGATAGAAGTCTGCAATGTTTGAGGAATAAGGGCTTCTTGTTTGTTGAATGTATAAAGTCATAAATAGAAGAAAAGAATCACTACATGCAAGTAATGGTAAGTATATTTATTTGTAGGAAGGGTTATCACAAACTTCATGGAAATTACATATTATGAAAAATATGCACAAATTTCAAAAATTTTAGTAGCAAAATCAACTAAATTATTAAAAATGTCTAAATAGTATCTAATTTGTGGCACTAAGGAGCATAAGTTTGAAAAGAAGCTGTATCAGAACATCATGAATTCTGCTAAAATTGAAGCAAAAACCACACATCAAATTGATGGTGAAATTTGGGTAGAAGAATGGTGAAATAACTGATGTCTCATGATAATGTCCCCAAATAATCAGAAGTTTACTAATGGGTTATGCATTTTAAGAAGGGATGAAATGATATTGAATGGAATTCCATATTGACAGAGCATCCTCATAATTTTGTGAGGAATAAATTCTTCTTGCTTGTGCCATAATTGAAGAGGACACATGATTAACAACAACAACACAGACATCTCAACTGGGTCAGCTCATACAATGCCAACTGAAACACTGCAGTTGAGCAAACTTTCTGCTTGATGAGTGGCTGAACTGTTTTGTTCAGATCAGCTGCAGAGAAGAACAGAAATTTAAATGGAAATTTTTGAAAAGTGGAATCAAGATCTTAATGCATTTCTTCTAAGAATTGTAATAGAAGATGAAATATGATTTGAGTATAATACTGAAGACAAAGCGTAATCAAAGTAATGTCTACCAAGGGATGCATGTGGCCCAGTCAAGGTGAAGGTCAAGAGCAAAGACAAGATCATAGCAAGAACTCTGGGTGTTGCTCAAGGCATTTTGTTGTTGACTTTCTGGATGATTGAAGAGTTATATCATGTGTTTATTGTGAAAATGTTCTGAAAAGTTAGCCAAAACTTTGGCAAAGGCCGGACAAGTCTTTTCCAAGAAGTTCTCCCCCATGATAATCCCCCTGCTCACATTCCTTTCAGCAAACAAGGGCAATTTTGTGAATGTTTCCATGGCAGGTCATTAGGTACCCACTTTATAGTCTTGTTTTGCTTCCCTTTGACTTCTTGTTTCCTAATCTTTTTTAAAAAACATTTTCCTTATATATTTTATTAATTTGAAAGGCAGATAGAGTGAAATCAAAAGTTTGTGTGTACATGCATGTGTGTGTGTGTGTGTTGGAAAAAAGAGGAGGGAGGGAGATGAGCAATGAACAGGAAGGGAGGGAGGGAGGGAGAGAGAGAGGAGAGAGAGAGAGAGAGAGACAGAGAGAGAGAGAGTCTTCCATCTGTTGCTTTATTCCTCAAATACCCACAATAGACTTGGGGGCCAGGCTAAAGACAGGAGTCATAAACTCCATCTGGATTATTCACGTGAGTGTTGATAACCCAAGTATTTGAGTCATCACCTCAGATAGTTGGAATCAAAAAGAGAGCTAGGACTTGAACTTAGGCACTTTGTTATGGCATGTAGGCGTAGCAAGTACAATCCTCCATCCCTATTTCCTAACCTTTAAAATATCTTTAAAGAGCAACCATTTTTTTCAGTTAATAATGTTGAAAATGCTGATTTGACAAATTTAAATTACTAGAACCATCAGGTCTTTAGGGATGGACTACATGACTGGTATCAGGTTAAGCTGCCATCTGCAATGCTGGCATCCTTTATTGGCACCAGGTCAAGTCCCAGCTGCTCCACTTCTGATCCAGTTTACTGCTAATGCTCTTGGGAAAGCAGTAGAGACAGCATAGGTGTTTGGGCCCCTGCTACCCACATGGGAAACCCAGATGAAGGTCCTGGTTCCTGACTTCTGTCTGCCTAGCCCTGGCTGTTGTGGCCAATTGGAGAGGGAAGAGCAGATGGAAGATATCTTTCTCTCTTTCTCTCTCGCTCTCTCTCGCTCTCTCTCTCTTAGTCTGTTCATCTCTGCAACTCTGTCTTGCAAATAAATAAATAAATCTTTTTGAAAAATTCCCTTGAACTGGATGAAGCTTGTGTTGAGAAATAATTGATATTTTTGTCATTTAATGCTATTTTCTGTGAAGTGTTGAAGTCCCCCTGTTTTCCATAACTTAGAAATCAATTTACCTATTCATTTATAAAACTGTTAAGCTTCTCCACTGAAGCAATAACAACACCTACTACTGTATAAAATATGAACAAAGTAACTTGGAAAATTCATGAAATATAAGATAGATAATTGCAAATTTTAAAAAAAATATTAGAAAGCTAACACTACACATGAAGATGCTTTCAATCATCTGTAATTTTAAAAAGCCAAAGTGATGCTCTTTCTGCTGATTGACACTTTCACCCACTTTAATTACTGAGGGCATGAGAAAATAAGCACTATCACATCCTATTGACCAGTGTGGAAATTTGTTCGACCTTTCTAGAAGGCAATATGCATAAAAATTAAAAGTGTGCATACACTCTGACTTAGCAATTTCACCTCTAGTGATATATGCAAAGGGAAATAATTGGAAAAGTGCAAAGCTGTACAAAAATTCTTTTCACAGTGTTATTAATAGCATCAAAATAACAACATCAAATAAAATGTAATTGAGAAAGGCCTGGTTAAATAAATTATGATATTCAGAATATTATAAAGTTATGCAGTCATCATGAAGGTAATGACAATTCTTTATTAATATATGAAATATTCACATTTAATATTATAAAACTGATTTTAGAATCTTATGAAAGTTTGAACTTATTTTTTGGGGAGAATATGTATACCCAAAATCAAATACAGAAGAAAGTCTAATAGGATACATAACAAATTATTAAAAGTAGTTATTTTGTTGTGGTTGGTTTGTGTGTGATTTTCCTTGGTAATCTATAATTTTATGTTTCCTTTTTATCCTGAGAATGCTATTTTTTTATCAGAAAAATATAATTTGTTTATTTTTATACTATTGCACCCACACATGTCCAAATGTAAGAGTAATTATCAAAAGCCAAATTATCTGCTCATCTTTGTTCTTCTTATTTCACCAGATGAGAAAGGAAAGAAATCTAAAAATTTTAGACATTCGCATAAAAAATTCATAAATGTGTATATGATGTGTAAAAGTAGTTCACTGTACCTCATCATTAATAAAAATGCCTAGAAATTTCTTTTCTTAGTAACACAATGCATGATGAAGAAATTCAAATGTGTTAATGTTTAATATCTTAAAATATAGGAGTAATAGAGCATCTATATAATCTTTCTGTGTGCTGCTCAAAATTAATAAAAATGAGATTTAAAAAATATTTTTAAAGTACAAATGAATTCAAAACCCATTGGAATTAGGGCCTCCTAAAGAATGACTTCATGAGATCTATTTTGTAATTTCATTTTCATGGGTGTTGGTAAATACAAATTGTAAGCCTCTACACAGCAAGGACAGCAAAATGTACATCAGTAGCAAAATGTCATATTTTAAGTTTGTGCTGCATTAATGACTTCAAATACTTTTAGCTCCACTAAGTAGTGTTTCATTAAATTATTTTCCAAGCATCTTTGTTATCACTTTTAAAAATAGATGAACAAAGAATACCATTTTAAAATTTAAGCAGCAGCAAGAAGTGGGAAAACTGAACCACCATGAATGCTATTCTTTTCTGTTCCTGCAAAGCCCCTGAGTGGTTCTAATTAGTAAATACATGTGCTTCCAAGTGTGCATTTTTAATAACACATTGAGTGCCAGAGGTCAGCCATTATTTACATAAAAATGGGAATGGAGATGGTAATGCAAAATCAGATGTTAATACAAAAGGCAAAATGTTAATAACAGAAGCTCCTGGAACAAAAGACATTATCCTAGTGCATTGAGTTCTTTTGATTATTCATTCTGTACACTTGTCAGTAGATTTAAGCCACAATTAAAATAAAATGGTATCAGGCTCTTGAAACATCAGGGAGCAGTGATGCTCACACCCTGGCAATATTTACCAATGGAGAAATGAAGTTGGAGACACATAGACCCTTGAGCATGGAGCCTATGATCTGGAAAAGACTGAAAATAGACCAATCATGTATTTGTAATGACAAGAAACTGTACTGATTTAAAGGGTCTGTAGACACCAGAAATTAGTCACAGCATACAGCAAATGTTTAATAAATAAATAAAATTTCACACATGAATTCCCTTTAGGTAGCAACTTTTAGTAAAATGCACATTGTCTTAGAACTTCAGTTTTAGCAATTTCTTGCATTGATTTAGAAGACATTCTTATTTTGAAAGCTCTAGCTTTGGGGGAAAAACATTATCTATCTATCTATCTATCTATCATCTATTTATATATATGTGTGTATGTGTATATATATATATATATAGTAACTGAGTCTAAACAACTGTAACTTTTTCTTCTTTAGTCACAATGATGAATTTCTCTGACAATCATTTTCTAGTCCTATATCCACTCCCAGAATATCATGATGTAATTCAGATATTGGGGTAATTTAAATTGAACCCAGTCTCATTAACAGAGCAACACTATGGATTTGATATGATTAGCATTTCCATTTCACACATGAGAAGTCTGAAATCTAGAGAGACTTGGCCTCCAGGTAAGGTTGGGCCTTAACTTCAAGGGAATCCAATTCCATACCCTGCACATATAACTACCTTACCTCTACTTTCACCTGTAGATTTGTGTGTATATGAATTTACTCATTAAGTTATACCAACTTATTAATTCTAGATTGTTCATATATTATTTTAAATATATTATTTTAAAATGTAATATTTGAAATTATATTTTAAATATTCATAATCTGGATTTTTTCTTTACTAATATTGTCCTTCTCATTTGAGAATTAAATGATTTTATTACACTTTCTTACATTCTTGCTAGATTTCTTAAATTGGACACAAGGTAGACTTACATGCTGACTCTGTCATCATTGTTCTGTGTGACCAGAACAGCTTGTTCAACTGCAAACTAGAATGACAGCAATGATAGCATTGTATACTTCATAGGGCTTTGTGCGAAGTATCAAAAAATCCATTTAATGTACTAGAAGCATAAAAAGTACTGTGTAGAAAACTGCTATTTTTATTATTAGGATGTTGTTTAGTATTAAATGTAATTTTTGCATTTGAAATTTGTCAAAAAAAAATCAGGGAACTCTGTGTAACAAATTGAAGAGAAGTTCTTAGAGTTCCTCATGCTCCATGTGGTGTCTGCTCTTTCTGGTCTCTTTTCAATAAAGCTTCTAAGAATACCATTAGGATTAAAACCATAAAACCACTTTCCTACAGTCATGCAGGTTACACAGAATCCCTGGACTCCCATCCAGGAAGAGGGCCATTTTTCCCAGTCTGAGCGCATCTCCCAACCCTTCTTATATATTCTCTGAACTTTCCCAGCTGCCTCTGTTCTCCAAAAGGCTTGACAAATAAGGGTTACTTCAACAATTTACTTGTACTATTTAGCTCTGCCCTGCCTTTCTTCTTTCCTTGTTCCTTTCTTCCTATGTGAAAGGTAGAGTTATGAGAGGAAGGGCGTGGGTAGGGAGGGAGGCAGAGAGAGAGAGAGAGAGAGAGAGAGAGAGAGAGAGAGAGAGAGATCTGCCATCTACTCATTCAATCTGCACATGGCCACAGCAGGCGTGGCTGGAACCAAAAATTCCATCTGGGTCTCCCACATGGATGGCAGAGAGATCCAAGCACTTAGGTCAGCTGCTGTATTCCGAGGTGCATTAGCATGGAGATAAATTGAAGCAGAGGAGCCAGAACTCGAACGGTGCTCCCGTGTGTGATGCTGGCGTCTCAGGTGGTGGCTTCACCCTCTGTGCCACAACACTGGCCAACATTTTACTGTTTTCTGTATGGAACCAGTCAATGGCAATCACTTGCAGAAGATCCAAGACAGGGCGGGGAAGGGGTTGATATGTTTATTCCTCAAGGACTTTCCTGTGAGGACAGTGTGTGTTAGTGTTTTCTACACTAAGGGTCTTGTGTCTATCAGGTGGCTTCTTTGCACAGTTATTTCTTATTCTTTGAATCCCCTCTCCTGCTTCTTCAGGAATAGGGGAAGAAAAGGCGCCCTGCTGTTAGTTCCTGTGTGGCTTTCATTCACCTTCCCCAAACTTTATGTCCTTGTTCATTAAACTCTCAAACTTTTTGTCCAGCCCAAGAGTGTCACCTGTTTCTAGTCAAGGCTGAGATGCTATACAGTTCAAACTGCAAAATTTTCCATCGTTCCCATGGGTGCCCAGCCTGAACTTGGAACCATTTCTATGTCCTTATCTTGTGAGTCTTTCCTTCACTTGCTTTACCTTTAGGTAGGCTCTGCCTTGAGCATGCCACAGCCCTTGTAGCTCTCATCATACATAGGCAGTTCCCCAGACATGCATGCTATCATGCTTGGAGTTTATGAACAATTTAGAATTGTTTCTTCCTCCATCTTAAAATTCCAGCTTTAGCGTTATTCCATAAGAATAAACCACTTTATACTGGACCTCGTTGCTATCCTGCCATCTAAAACACTCACTGCCATCACTCAGAGCCTCACATCTGGTTTAATGCAACTGGTGTGACTTTCTTGGTGAGGAAGAGTTACAAGCCATGATGCCTGATCTCAACTTTTAATCATCAGTATTAGTTAAGCCTATAAAAATTCCCCAAAATCTTACTACATTCTTTAATTCCTTAACTGTCTCCTCTTACTCATAGATTTGTTTCTCTTCCTCAGCCTCCAATAGGTCCACCCCTATTCTCACACTGAGAAGATAAAATTTGGGCTGGCATTGTGGCATAGCAGGTTAAACCTCTGCCTGCAACATTGACATCTCATATGGGTGACGGTACAAGATCTGGCTTCAAGCTCCCTGCTAATATGCCTGGAAAAGCAGCACAAGACGGTTGAGGCCTTTGGGCCCCAGGAACTATGTGGGAGATCTGGATAGAGTTCCAGGCTCCTGGCTTCGTCCTGCCTCAGCCCTAGACATTGCTGACATCAATGATGTCACCTCTAAGAGAGGAACTGTTTTTATTTGTGAAATGATTGGGAAAGGGGGTCACTGGTGAATTAGGGTGTGTATGTATTTTATAGAACAGTGTGTGTGTGTGTGTGTGTGTGTGTGTGTCTGTGTCTGTGTACAGTTTGCTATTATCTGGTTTCAGGATTTGGAGAACACCTGTTGAGGATCTAACTACTATGGAAATTGTGTCATAGGGATCCTCAAAATCAATGCAATCATTACTACTTAATTTTTCTCATTATCATGTTCTAAAAATTAAAGAAAATTGTCATTTTGTTATAGTATATGTTCTTTTTGTTTTTATTTTTATAGTTACCAAAATTATGCATCATGTTGAGATTTTAGCAAGTTAAGTTTAAAGATGTTATATTTTGTAGGAATATAAATTTTGTAGTGCAAAGGACAAGTTATCAAACAGAAGTAATGGGCCTCATGGCATTGAGAAGTATCCTGTAGGTTAGGAGGTGATATTCCCTTTGAAGCCCAACCTACACTCTCAGAACTGACTCTCACACCCTTTTTCCTTCTGATGACAGTACTCCTACAGGAGGCCTGTTTCTCTTACACTATGTGTTATTTCAAATTGGTTTTATCATTCTCTAATATAAAAAAAATACACTACATTATCTCCCATAAAATTAAAAAATACTTAGGTATGCATATCTAGAGTTTTTATCATATGTTTTTGCTCCATTTGACAACAGAAGTTCCCAAATAATTTTAGATCATGTGCTATTTCCTAATCCTCTCATGTTTTCTTGTCTTCCCCTGGTCATCTTATCTAAGCTCATGATCTTGTCCATCGTCTATATGTGGGTTATTCAGAATGTACTCTTTCAGTTTGTATCTTTGTCCTTAAGTAATGGTTTGCACTCCAACTTACTTGATATCTGTACTTGAAGTCTATTATGTGTCTAATAACTTCTGTCAAACATATATATATTCCTATAACTCATTCCCCATATATGTTCTTCCTATACTTTTCTGCCCCTCAGTGAATTGTTAGATGTTCTTCCATTGTTCAGGACAAGAACTTTTGGGTTACCCTTGACCCTTCTCTTTCTCTTATTCCCCATCAACATGCCACTGGTATTTTCTGTTTAAAGAATCAGCCAGGGACTTCATAGTTAAGCCTGTGGACGTTCATATGTGGAACCCTAATCCTCAGAGTGGTGGTGTTTGGAGATGGGGAATTGATACATGGCTAGGGTACAAGCATGGGGCCCTAAAGAACGGGATTAATGTCCTTATAGAATAGCCATGGAGAGACCTTTCATTGAATCACCATGTGTGCACACAGCCCCCAGGTCTGTCTATGAACCGGGAAATGGGCCTTTTCCTGACACAGAATCTGTTGGCACCTTCCTCTTGGACTCCCCAAGCCTCCTCTGGAACAATGAGAAATGCATTTCTGCTATTTATAAACGGCACAGGTTTTTGGTAGTTTCTTATAGGTGCTCAAATGGAATAAGACAGATTCAATAGAAATCTATGTTCAAAAAGATACACAGAAGCCAACTGCTTTTTATTACCTATGTGTATCATTCTTTCCTATTACAAGCCACATTTAATTAAAATTCCTAAATGGTCTTTCTCTTTCCAAAATTGTCCCTATTTCTCACCCAGCAGACTGATTTCCTGAGCTCAGGTCATTCTTGTTCCTGTCTCGGTGAGAGTAAATTTCACAGTTACTAAAAATATCCTGCATGGCCTTGCCTGCTGTTCACTTCTTGCACCCAACCATGATCCCTGCCCCTCACTTACATTACTCCAGCCCCTTGGCCTCCTGGAATATCCCAAGTATGAGCTGGACTTTTCATTTGATTTTCTCTGAGCCAGGTACATGTAGCATGTCCATTATGATTTATAGTGAATTTTTCTCATTCACCACCCTCTTCCCAACGACAAGTTTATTTAATCTGCAGATTTGACTTTTTCTGTATTTAAAGTTTTATCTTTTCATTAATCCTTTAATTCTTCAGAATCTTAAGTCTTTTGAGTAGGGGGCTTCCCCTGATACAACAGGCTCCATAAATATTTGCTGAAGAAAAGGGCAATTGACCAAAATCAATAATTTGTACAAACTTAATCTTAAATTTGAATTTTATTGTCACTCATTTTAAGCTGTCAATTTGCCAGCATATCTTTATTTTCTAATTCTTTTATTTAAATATGTATTTCCATAGAAGGCATAGTTACAAAGAAGGGAGGAAAGAGAGCTAGAGAGAGAGAGGGAGTGAGATCAATCTTTTATCCATTGGTTCACTCCTCAGATGGCTGCAATGGCTGGGGCTGGTCCAGGTTGAAGCCAGGAGCCAGGAGCTAGGAGCTACATCTGGGTATCCCATGTAGGTGGCAGTGGCCCAAACACTTGGGCCATCTTGCACTGTTTTCCCAGGCCATTAGCAGGGAGCGAAATTGGAAGTGAAGCAGCCGGGACAGAAACTGGAGCCCATATGGGATGCAAATGTTGCAGCCAGTGGTTTACTTGATGTGCCACAATGCTGGCACCTGCTTTCCAGTTCTTACACTGATGATATGTGGAATTTTTTTGGAAAAGTTTCTGTGAAATCAATGTCTAAACAGAGACCATTTCAACAAGTTTCTATAAATGTCTTGAGTTTCCAGGTCTTTTTAAAGATTTATCTATAGTTATTTGAAAGTCAAAGTAGCTATGTGTGTGTGTGTGTGTGTGTGTGTGTGTCTGTGAGAGAGAGAGAGAGAGAGAGAGATCTCCCATCATCTGGTTCACTCTGCAAATTTCCAGAATAGCTGTGGCTAGGCCAGGTGGGTATCAGAAGCCAGAATTCCTCTGGGCATCCCATGTGGATGACAGGAACTCAAGTACTAGGGTCATGATCTTTTGCCTCCTAGCAGTGTTAGCAGGGAGATGGATAGGCAACGTGTAATAGTATGACCTCTAAACAGTCATTAAGATATGGGATACAGTTGTCCAAGCAGTGGATTAACCCATTGCACCACAATGCCTGCCTGTATTTCCAGTTTTTTGATATGTGAGAATCTCATGGTTTCCTACACCAAAAATGAGTACTCACCTAGATTCTGAAGATTATTTGACACAAGCAGAGGATGAAGGAAATGCTAAGGGCTACTACAGTAACATCCCTGGTCATATACAGCTTCTGGCTGCAGGAAGTGTATAACATACAGTGTTAAACAAAGAAGGTTTAATGAAGTTGATTTTGTTCCTTGCTTAGAGCAATAACTGCAAGAGCTATATAAATTGCTAATAAATGGATTCAAGGGGCTTTGGAAATGCAATGAACACATGGAAGAATGATCATGATAATTATATGTAATGTCTGTTAGACTACCTTGGAGGCATTTTGAATCCTGAAAACTTGGAATGAATTTATAACACCTACTTATGTATGACTTTGGGTAAGTTGCTTAAAATTTCTAGGGCCTTGTTTCCTAATTTGCATAATGGAGATCATAACAAGCCTATTTCATGTGGTTGTGTGAAGATTACGTTATTTCATACACATAAAGTACTTGGGACAATGCCTGGAATATCATGACTGAGCTTAAGGTATAAACTTCCTCTCATTATCTCAAATCTATTTTTAATATTTCTAAAGATTAAAGGAGGCATTTAAAATTGTTTTTATCTAAAAGGTTTCCTTTTAAAATAAGGGAATTAAAATCTGTAATTTAAAAACTTTTTTTTCAGTCTGGTTCTGTATTTAATTTCAGAAACTGCTCAAATATGTTGATATTCTCTAAGTATTTGGATTTTGTGAAAGACCACTTCCTTCCCATGGAAATAAAAAATAATGGAGAAAATTAGCACCACCTTAGGAATCAAGATTGTTCCTTAACATACTAATCAAAGATTAGTCCCCTACGTGGGCTAATGTTTTTTACCAATCTGGTATGTACCATGGTCAGCTTTCAGAAACAGAAGGAACCATTGACCAGGGTGGGTCCTTGTTATTACTTGAGAACTTCCATCCTAGGAGATGTGTTCTAATTTTCAATTTGCCTGTTCTGTGAAAGTTTATGACACGGAGGGGCCAGGCTTCAACAAGACCTGGCCATGAATACTGTTAGTGTCAGTCAGGCCCAAGAGCCCAGTGCTACTTGGGTGATTTTTGTTATAAGTAGGCTTTATGAGGAGCACTGGAGATGGATTTAATCAGCCACATGACTTACATTATATGCCAAGTGATCAAAAGTTGAGACACTGCACACAAACTGCCTCTCCTCATTCTGAAAGTCATTTTTATGACATTTAATAATGAAACCATAATTCTTTTATGGATATTCTCCTTTGATCATGTTGTATTTTTCAAGATTTTCCTTGTTTCCAAACTAAGTATCTCTACATATTCTAACACCAGTGGCTTCTAGCTGTGAACATTTCCCTTGGGGGTTAAATAACAAATTAACACTAGTTTGAGTAAAGGTTTCCTAATTAGCTTTTCAAGGCAGTGAGGCCAGGGGAAGAAGCACAGGGCCATGATATACTTAACACTCCACACATGGCTCACTCCCCCTCCTCCCAGCTAATTCCATCCTATTAGTTCAGTGGCTTTGAGACTGGGTTAGCTTTTGTAAGGAAGCTTTTGTAAGTTGTAGTCTTTCTTCCCTAAATGTGTTTGTTGTCAGCAAGCCAAAAGTACATTCACAATCTTCTGTAGGTTTTATCTGAGGGGGATCGAGGTTCACAATCAGAATTCTATTTGCATATAAATTATGACTTGGATATAAGAGGAGTGGAGGCTGAGAAATGCTATTATTTGGAAAGAAAATAGAGGACAATCTGATGTAAAACCATTTTTAAGAGTTTTCCAGGATTGGGTGGGTTGCATTTCTTGTGGCATGACCAGCTGTGCATTCAAGGGAAAATTTTGGCAGACTGCAGTACTCCCAGTCAAGAGTCTGTGTGATATTTAATTGGAGATCAAATTCCGCTGTGGTGTATAAAAAGAGATCAGAGAGATATTATAAAGCTAAATTTCTTTGCCTGTTCTGAGTGATAGAAAAATTCAAAACATTATGGTGCTATCATTGTTTATTTGTAGCCTTACATTAAATTAAAAGCAAATAATTCTTACTAACATAACAAATATGCCATTCATTTGAAACACATATTCTTTTTACAACTATTCGGTTTACTACTTTTCAGCATAGACATAGCACAGGACACAATATTTCTGAGTAGGAATTTAAATGATCAACAGTATTCACTTACAAGGTCATGTTGGGAAAGAACTAGGCATCTGATATTATGATTGTTTATGATAAAAAGTGCAGCTGAAAAGAGGAAATCCTCTACCATGCACCGAGAGATCGACATTCCTAGAAATAGAACTTCATACTCTCTTGAGCAGCCCTCTGTCCTCCTGTACTCACGTCACAAACCCTGAGAAAACTGTGTATAACAAGAGGACTAGTTGAATAATTTGCTTCTGATGAACAAAAGAAATAAAGAAAGAGGGACCTTCAGGGCAAAAATTCACCTTACTAATGAGATAACAGTCTGGCTAAATTAAGTCTCAACTAGCCTGAGCTCATTAGATTTTTTCTTTCTTCATTTCTTTCTTTCTTTTTTTTTTTTTTTTTTTTTTTTTTTTTTTTGCTCCCCCATCTTTTCTCGTCTCTTACTGATTTTCCATATTTAAACTCCAGTGAGAGGATTATTTTCCTATAGTGTAATGATAAGAATTCATACAAGGCGGAGGGTATGTGAAGCACTGCCAGTGTTTTGGGTTTTGTCTTAATGTTTAAAAAGATGTTTCTGAAAAGATATCTGCTTAGAAAGTGATTTATTTAGGAACCATGTCTTCTTTGGCACATCTTTCATTGAACACCTTCAGCCTCTTTCATTCCAAAGGAGAAAGCAATGTGGGTTTCTTGCTCCCCATGTTAGTTCATGAGTACAGTGTTCCACGTGTATGGTCTTCCTGTGAAAGCCAAAGACCAACTAGACCAAGTAGGGTTTTAGGACTATGGATTTCTTCAGGTTTGATCAACCGGAAGGAAGATTATTTGGATAACTTTAGGGTTCACTTCCAAAAAAAGGAACTATTTCTGTTGCATTAGTGATTGTGGTATTTGTGGATTTCACAATTTTTTCTTTCATTTGCAGAGAAATTATTTTAATAATGTGTGAGAGTTTGAGCGGATAAAAATAGTTCACAAATTAATGAGTTATAACAAATAAACCGTGTAGTTTTTAACAGCCTGGGCTCTCAAATTTTCTTAGTGTTGTGAAAGTCTTTTACAGACTCTCATCTTCTGCACAAATTCTCTATTCTTGAGGGTTCTTCCTGTCTTAAAGGCAGTATAGCAACTATTTAGTAAGTGCTCTGCAAAAAATATAGAATTAGATACTCAAGATGATAAAAGGTAAGATGTTTCCTTAAGGCAGTTTATTATGATACACAATGCCTTTAATTATCTGTTTCTTATTTAATTTTGTAATTCATTTTCCTCTTCCAGATTCTATGCAGCATTGATAAGAAAATAGAATGAAATTAAAACAAAACTGACTTCTACTTTACCACTTTGGTGGATTAACTAAAGTTCTTCATTCCCCTGTAAATCACACTGATAGATTCCCAGTTCTTTCCTACAAACCAACACATTTCTACCCCTATTTATTTCCTAAATATTTTATATTTACTTCTACATTATTTTGTGCACTTGTGCATGTTATTGTTAGCATAATTTAAATTTTAATTAATTGTTTAATTTGACATATTCTCTGTATATATTTAGGGAGTACAGTGGATAATTCAATAAATGTATACCATGAATATATATTTGCAATGTAAAATGTCAAGTCAGGATATTTAACATTGTATCTCAAATATTCATCATTCTATGTATTTGGAAGGTTTGGACTCAACTCTTGTAGTTATTTTGATATATTGCATAAGCTGCTGCAGATTTCAGTTACCCTGTAAGTGCCATAGACCACTAGAACTTATTCCTCCTACTTAACTGTATTTTCATACTCACTATCTAACCTTTCCTCATCTTCCTCGTGCTCTACCTTCCCCAGTCTCTAGTGACTGTGATTATACTCTTCTGGGGTTTCTATAGTTTTTGGCATACAAAAATGAGTAAAAATGTGCAATTAGTCATTCTGTGCCTGTTTAATTATTATAACAACATGACCTCCAATTCCATAATGTTGTTGCAAATAACAGGGTTTCATTCTTTTAATGTCTGAATGATCTTCCATTGGGTATAGGTACTGCATTTTATTTATCACTCATCCTTTAATGGGTACCTTGACTGATTCTATATCTTGACAATTATGAATAGTGCTACCAAATATGGGAGTACGAGTATTTCATTGATGAAAGAATTTAATTTCCTTTGGATATATGCACCCACAGTGGACATGCTGTATCATTTGGTGGCTCTACTTTTAGTTTTATGAGAAAACTCTATACTGGTGTCTGTATTAATTTATTTACATTTCTGCCAATAGTGTATATGTGTTATTATTTCTCTACAAACTTATCATCTTTTTTTCTACTTACTAAAATCCTTACTAACTAAGAGGAAATGACATTATCATTATAATTTTATTAGTTTTTCATTAAACAAATGAAACTTGCATGGGAAAAGGCCATTATTTACATGAAAATCAAAATATTTTAGAAAGAAGAGAGAAAGTAAATGAAGTGAAATGAGTACTATAAAATATAGGGGAAAATCTAAATGTATTGCTTTACAAAAGTCTTTACAAGTGGCTACGTTTTAAATAAAAATGAAATTAGAGAGTGCAGACTATTAACTATATATACGATTTATGAAAGAAAGTTACATAGAATTCTAATTCTGGGACTTTGTACTCTAGCAAAGTTTTAACTAAACATGTTTACATATTCTATTATCATATTATCACTAAAATGAAATACTTAAGAAAATTATATATTAGAAAGGTTTATTTAGCTCACAATTTTGGACATTGAAGTCCAAATTCTGGCAGATCCATTGATTTGATCTCTGAGGCGGGTGGCAGTGCTGTAGCACTAGTAGAACCAATAAGCAGAGTGAGGGCGCCAGCACTGTAGCATAGTAGGTTAAGCCTCCACCTGCAGCGTTAAGTCCCATATCGGCGATGGTTCTAGTTCCCACTGATTATCTTGTGATCCAGCTTTCTGCCCATGGCCTGGGAAAGCAGTAGAAGATGGCCCAAGTTTTTAGGCTCCTGCACCCACGTGGGAGACTGGGAAGAATGTACTGGCTCCTGGCTTCATATTGACCCAGCTCCGATCATTGGGCCATCTGGGGAGTGAGCCAGTGGATGGAAGAAGTTTCTCTCTGTTTTTTTCCTCTCTCTGTCTGTAATTATACCTATCAAATAAATAAATAAAATCTTAAAAAAAATAGAGAGAGAGGGGCTGGCGCCATGGCTCGCTTGGTTGGTCCTTCACCTGCGGCTCCGGCATCCCATGTAGGCACCAGGTTCTAGTCCTGGTTGCTCCTCTTCCAGTCCAGCTCTCTGCTGTGGCCCAGGAGGGCAGTAGAGGATGGCCCAGGTGCTTGGGCCCCTGCACCTGCATGGGATACCAGGGGGAGACACCTGGATCCTGGCTTCCGATTGGCGCGGCGCTGGCCGTGGCAACCATTTGGGGGGTGAACCAACGGAAGCAAGACCTTTCTCTTTGTCTCTCTCTCTCTCTGTGTGTGTGTGTCTATAACTCTACCTGTCAAGTGGAAAAAAAAAAAAAAGAAGAGAGAGAATATAGGTCTCCCTTGGTTTTTATAGCCAACTCTTTTGCAAGAACTCTCTTCCAAGGGTGCATCCCTTTGGCCTGAGGCCCTCTCACTAAGCCCATCTCCTGCACACCTCGGTGGGTTATAGTTTCCACCCTTGTAACATCATTAACTTCTGAGTTTGGAACTTAAAGTCCCACATGAGTTTGGGAGCCAAATCAAGTTGAGAACATAGCACATATATTTTCAATGAAAATTAAATATTTCTCTTTTTACAATTTCTCAATGCAATGAATTGCTTAAATTAACTAAAAGATCCCAGTAGCTTAGGGTAATGAATGGTCCATTCTCAGCAAAATGCTTTGGTACAAGCCATTCTCTTTCTGTGTCCCTTATTTTTACTTCATCTCTTTGATCCTCTTCCCTTTTCCTATTCTATGCCTGGCTAATGCTATATATTGAGAAGTTATAAGACATATGACATTTGTGTTCATTTGGAAATACATACTAATCAGGTATTTCTTTTGGTTTAAAGTGATATTTCATTAATTCAAACTATTATTTCATACTAGTTCAAATTATTAGACTCAAAACTCTCCATTATTCTTAAGTATTTATTTATATGGTACAAGTATTATTCTATTTATGAAACTAGAAAATTTGAATAATTACTACAAGTGGTTGATTAATATTCTAATGTATGAACTTTGATAAATTCTTTAAAGTTTTAAACTGCATTTACATATTTAATCCATTTGATTTTCTTATTAAGTACTAGAATAAATCTTCTTAAGTACTTAAATAACACTTGTGAATCTAATAAATTAAACTTATAAATATTTTTACTATTAAGTTCATTTAAGTGTTCCAGTAAGGTTTCTAACCTGAGTAAAATTTTGACTTATAATTACATATAATATATTAATATAAAATATTTGGGGGGAGAACTGTTACTTAATTAAGCCAAATTCTTTTAAGCATTATAAATGCTAATGATACCATGACATTACTTAATGCCCATGACATTACTTAACATAAAATCAGTTTTATGTGTTTAATTAATTTAATAATTTCTACAACAATGACAAATCTCCCTGTGGGTAACATATTTTAACACAGCAAGGGAAAATTATGTCACATTGTCATAGCAGAATAATATCCTCTGCCTCCATTTGTCCAAACCTAATCTCTAGACAGTGCTATATTTATCAAAAATGGCAAAATCAGCTTCTCAGATGTGATTAAGGGTTTGAAATTTGATGAACAGTGTCTTGGTCCTTTTCTGTTTCTCTAATGAAAGATCTGTGAAGGGGCAATTTATAAAGGAAGGGGATATATTTTGGTTCATAGTTCTGGAAATCACAGAGCGTGGTACCAGTGTCTTCTTGGTTTATGTTTAAGACCTCATGGCAGAAAGCAGAAAGGCAAGAACATTGGATGAGACATCACATGGCAAAGAGAGGAAACACAAGGCAGCCACAGAAGTGAACTTGCTTTTTAACAAGCTGTTCCCATGGTAACTAATCCAATCCTATGAGAATGAGAACTCATTCATGTAACCGAGGCCCAATCTCTGCTTCCAAGATGGTGCCATGCTGCTATATTCTCCAGAAAGAATGGATGATGGGTCTTCTTGAGCTTACTGGACACTACAGCAAACAGCTTATATAGGCCAACAGATTCAATAAGTTTCCAATCAAAATACCAAGGATATTCTTCTCAGATCTAGAAAGATGACCCTAAAATTCATATGGAAACATAAGAGACTCAAAATAGCTAAAGCAACCTTAAACAATGAAGCAAAGTGAGAAGCATCACAATAACAAGATTTTAAGACGTGCTATAGGGGATTATAATCAAAACAGCCTGGTTCTGGCATAAAAATAGACATGTAGACCATGAAACAGAATGTAATCATGGGGATGATTCCATATCCACAATTAAATAATATTTGACAAAGGAGCTAAAATCAATACTTAGAGAAAGGGAAATCTCATTCACAAATGGTGGGGGAAAATTGGATCTATACATGCAGAAGACCCCTACATTACACCTCATACAAAAATCAGTTCACAGTGGGTCAAGGATCTAAATCTACAACCTAATATATCAAATTACCAGAGGAAAAATTGGGGAAACTACCAAAGACAAGAGTATAAGCAAAAACTTCTTAGATAATACCCCAGAAGCACAGGAAATAAAAGCAAAAATAGACAAATGGGATTACTTTAAGCTCAGAAGCTTCTGCAGAGTAAATTAAACACTCAACAAAGTGAAGAGGCAATTGATAGAATGGGAAAATATTTGTAAACTATGGATCTGATAAAATATTAATATCCAGGATATATAAGGAGCTCAAGAAATTCCTTCAACCTTTACATAAGGTGCCAACCTTGTCTTTGAGGGCAGAATCCTAAAGCCTAATGACCTCTTACCTTACTCATTTTTAATGATTTATTTATTTATTTTGAAAGTCAGAGTTATGGAAAGAGAGTGAAACACAGGAAGAGAGAGAGAGAGTGACATCTTCCATCTACTGATTCACTCCCCAGATAGTCACAACAGCCAGCTTGGACCAAGCCAAAGTCAGAAGCCAGCAATTTCATCCAGGTTCAGACACTTGGGCCATCTTCCACTGCTTTTCCTAGGCCTTTCAAAAAAAAGGAGTTGGATCAGAAGTGGAGCTGCTGGTACATGAACCATTGTCTATATGGCATGCCAGTGTTATAGCAAGTGGCTTTACCTGCCATGCCTCAGGCCCTCCTTTTTTTTTTAAGATAATGTACATTTTTATCAATCCAGTAAGACTTCTTTTGTTTCAAGATTTATTTCTTTATTTGAAAGACAGCATTTTACAGAGAAAGAGGAGATAGACAAAGGAGAGAATCTCCCATACACTGGTTCACTTCCAAAATGGCTGAGAATGGCCAGAACTGGACTGGTCTGAAACTAGGAGAAAGGAAATTCTTCTGAGTTTCCCACATGGTGCAGGAGCTCAATAACTAGGGCCATCATCCACTGCTTTCCTGGGTACATTAGCAGAGAGCTGGATCAGAAGCAGAGCAACAGGGACTCGAACTGGTGCCCATATGGAATGCCAGCACTGCAGATGATAACTTAACCCATTGCACCACAGTACCAGCCTTGGCCCTACTTCTTAATATGATGGCATTGTGGATTAACTTAAAATATGAGTTATGGAGGGCACACAAACACTTAAACCATAGCACCCTATGTAGAATTTTTTTAAATGTAGTTTTAGGATGTACAATACAGTAAAAATTATCAGAGACTTGATGTACATACATATGTTAGGAGTAAATTTTATAAGACTAATGTTAATGAAATTAATACTAAAATATGATTTGTAATTTAGAAAAACAGATTTATGAAAAATAAAAGGCAAAAGGATTTTCTCCATGATTTTCACTTTTTTTATTAATGGTTTTTAAATTAGATTTAATATGCACGCAATGTTGATCATTCCTTTTTTGTTGTGAAGTAGCAAGAACAGTGAAGAATTTGAGGCTCTGTAGTTTTACTTTGAAAATTTGTATGTTAACCTACCGTAGTTTCATGGATGCTGGCACAAGAGTCCCCTGGACGAGTTTCAAAAGACTTTATTACGCACAGCAGTAGTATTTCTCCCAGTTTTCTGAGCCACAATCCCTATAAAACTTTGCAAAGAAGGCCAGATTGTACTTGCACTTGCAATAGGGCATATTACAGGAAAGAATTATGTAGCTTAGAGAACCTGGATATTTTATAATGACAGAATGTCTTTTTCCTGAGGGCAATCTTAGCTTTCTGATACTAGACAGTATGTAAACTTGGCCCATATTTTGTCATTTCTTGGGTCCGGTGTTTTGGATCACTTGGCCATCTGGCACTTTATTATTTCTAAGGTGATTTTGTTTAGTAAATATTTTGGAAAAGATGATAAGAAATAGTCGGTACCTCTTCTTGAAAGATGTTCATAGATAAGAAAGACTCATGGAGAATTGTGACCCAATAATCATTACACTTGTTGCCTCACCATCTAGGCTTCTGATGAATTTTCCCATGAGTGCACCATTTTTGTTGGCCACTCTGACTAACCTGAACAATAGAGAATGGGAGCAAATATGTTCAATTTTTTATTCACTATTTAATTAAGGCTATTTTCAACAAGAATCCAAGCAGTATGACTTATGATACTGACCTCAATGTGGACCCTGGAGTTCAACATCCACACTCATGTTTTGTTGAACAAAGATGAACCAACATCACTATCTACCTAAGGAAAAAAGGAGATTTTATCTTTATTCTTGTTGATTGGCCTTTCCTTTTGGCAGAAGCATGCCTGTAGTTGCAGCAGGATGTGTTAACAATTTTAAAGCTACTGCCATGATTCATAAAAAAGAAGTTAGAACAAATCTATTATTCATAACACCCCTTGCTAGAGACTTGAGGATGACCTGTATGCAATGTTGTGTCATTGATTATTGTAACGCCCTGGCCTGAGGTGCCGGCATCCCGTGTGGGTGCCAATTCACATCCCAGCTGCTCCACTTCCGGTTCAGATCTCTGCTGTGGCTTGGGAAAGCAGTGGAGGATGGCCCAAGTCCTTGGGCCTCTGCATCGCATGAGAGACCCGGAGGAGGTTCCTGGCTCCTGGCTTAGGGTTGGCGCAGCTCTGGCCATTGTGGCCAATTGTGGAGTGAGCCATCGGATGGAGAATCCCTCTTTCTCTCTCTACCTCTCCTCTCTTTGTGAAACTTTGACTTTCAAATAAATAAATAAATCTTAAAAATATTTCACACAATTTTCTTTTCAGTAAAATGACTCCCTTCTTAAAGATAGTTGTCTACAAGAAACACAACATTAATGAATCACTTATATTTCTGGAGTACTTTCTTTAGTAAATTTCATTTCTATGGTTATAATAAAAAAATTTGGTTGCTTTAAACAATAGAAGCTTATGTTATTACAGATCTTCAGTTCCAGAAGTCCACAATCAAAATGTTGGCAGGCTAATCATTTCTTGTGCAGGCTCCCTGAAACACTCTATTCCAATTTTGGGTGGCTCCATGCTTCCTTTGACCTGCAATTGAACCACTCCAATCTTGTCTTCCCCAGCTGCATTGCCTTCTGTTCTTCTGTCTGTCTTTGGATTCAAGGTCCACCTGGAAAATCCAAGATAATCTCATTAACTCAAGATCCTTAACTAAATTGCATTTTCAAAGATCCTTTTTCAATTAAGATAGTATTTGAAGGTTATAAGGATTAGAACATGGATATAAATTTTGGAGGTCATCATTAAGCCAAGCATACCAAGTAATCAAATATAACCTCCTCTTTTGAGAAACTTCCATAGTTGCTTAAAACTACAACTCTACTGTATTATTTCCTTAAAAAAACTGAAGATCTCTCATGACTGTTTATAAGCTGTAATCACTATGTTTCTGGGAAGGATATAGGTTACTTTCTGGCTCCCTACAAGAAATACAGTCCCAGGGACATACGTGGTATTCCTGGAGGGAAAATGTTGATAATTGCTACAGATCTGCAGATGGGACCTATATTACAAAGGGAATACTAGTTGATGGCACTTCCAACAACATCTCTGCCCGGATAGTAGGTCTTAGTGATTTTAATTTAGCCAGAATGATTGCATTCAGTGTTTGCTTTTGGGAAACTGCCTAAAGGTAGTCAATCCAATCCATCCTATTCTCTTGATGGCACTTGTCTATCCTTGGAATACCTGAGTGATGCCATGGGTGTGGCAGGTATCCAGAGAGTCTGACAGATATTTTTCATGGGAGATGCAGGAAATTGGATCATTACCTGCTGTTTCCAATAAATGTCTATGCAAGATTAGAAGGGATATCTATCAAATCATGGTCAGAGGCATCTGGCAGAGAATGTCAGAAGCAGCAGGCAGTTAAATTTCATGCACTTGCAGAAGTTGAGGCTAGCCAAGTCAGACTGCTTTCATTCATGAGAAGCTTCCAGCTGTGGTTCTGAAAAAGATCATAAATGACTCTTCCCATTCCCAACCCTATTGAAGTCTAAAGTATTTTCTCTCCAGGTACCATGATTTTAGTTCTTCATGAAATCCTGCATCCTAGCCCAGTAGCTATAATTTCTCCTTTTTTCTAATCATCTACTCACACTCAGACATTTTGTCCAGTCTGATCAGGGGCAAGATAGTCAAGGGGATTTTATAAAATGTACAGAAACTCATTACATCCTCCACCTTGACCCAAGGGGACCACTCTAGGGTGGCCCTAATAAGCAGTGTACTTAACCAAGTATTCATCATGACCTTGAACTCTGTTAACTTAACAAGAAAGCACTAAAGGCTGGATGAGAATACAAATAAACTGAATAGAGCAGAAATCAGAGCAGCTTGGTATGAGGGAAAGAAAAATGAATTTTCACCAGGAATGGTCAAGGCATAAACCTATTTGTAAAAATATGTATGTTATCTCCCACCCTGTTCATACAGATGACTAACAAAATAAAAAGTAAAGATCTTGCTATAGAACAGGTTTAGAATTATTAATTATGAAGCATTACTTTTGTATTTCCTATTAATTTCTCTCAGTTTAATGTATTATGGAGAATTACTTAAAACAAAGTTCTAAGTATAAATGAAATCAATAGATTCTATTGAAAGAGCAATTTTTATATGAATATAACTAGAATTTGTTTCACTTTTTTCCCCAGTATTGTGTATTTTTAACATTGTACATGGTCAGAAATGGGACAATAGCTACTATCATTACAGTTGTGTAATCATACCATATTTTCAGCTGCATGTGCATTTTCTCTTCAAAATTTTATAATTAAAATTATTGATAATATAAAATATACTGGAAAGAATAAGTGTCAAACATATTCCATACTTTCCATATTTCCTTTAATCTCTTTCCTACTGAAGCTCATGCTTGTACTTTGAAATCTTGTTCATTTTTTTATACTATAAAACAGAGTCTCAGCATTGATCATTCAGGATACTGTAGACTTCTTTTCAGCTTAAAAGGGTAACCACCCTGAGTTTTGTTAGATGGAGTGGGTGGTAATATATTATTAGAGAGACTTTGTGATATTAAATAGCCATACTGCCCACTCAAGCACTGCTCAGGGCCTACACAATGTGCCACTTAGTAGTCTCATGCAACTTGACCTGGGAATTTCCATCTCTGGCCAGGAATTACAAGGTCACTATGATAATAGAACCTAAAAACCCTATATATCCTACAGAGAAAGTCACCTTAGCACAGATGTGATTGTCCTGGAGCTTAATACAAAGCTCACCCTCACCATAGTAGCTTACACGCCCTTCATGAAAGAAACACCTGGTGACTGACTGAGACTGAATACAGGAGTAGGAGAAGGGACAAGAATCCCTAAATTTCTGAAAAGGATCTTTAGGTAGAACCCTTAATTTGGTGGTTATCTGATCCCTGCCTGTAGCAGGTCCATGGCACTGACAGGCTGCCACCATTCATCCAGGAATAGCACGTGAGAATAACCTGCTTCAACATCAGACTGTGTCAAAGACTCACCTTAAAGTCGTACTAAAGGGAAACATCACTCTTGGTGAAGTTTGTCCATGAGGACCATTGGAGCCCTGTGAATCTGACAGAGTATTAATGGAATTACAAGATATTTTTAGTCTAGCTGGAAATAAAGTAAATTGAATAAAAATAAAGTAATGCTTAGAATTCTAGAGTAAACTTTTGTGAATTGAAATGAACATTTCCTGTGTATATTTTTCATTTAATTTATAATTATGTTCATATAATATGGCATGTAATCTTCACCACTACTGTATAATACATTAGATGAAAAATTTTGGAATAGTTCCAGAAAATCCTACAATTAGCTCTGATGAAAATGTTGGTATTCGGGCCGGTGCTGCGGCTTAATAGGCTAATCCTCCGCCAGCGGCGCTGGCACACCGGGTTCTAGTTCTGGTCGGGGCGCCAGATTCTGTCCCAGACCCCTCTTCCAGCCCAGCTCTCTGCTCTGGCCCGGGAGTGCAGTGGAGGATGGCCCAAATGCTTGGGCCCTGCACCTGCATGGGAGACCAGGAGAAGCACCTGGCTCCTGCCTTTGGATCAGCGTGGTGCACCAGCTGCAGCGCGCTGGCCACAGCGGCCATTGGAGGGTAAACCAACAGTAAAGGAAGATCTTTCTCTCTGTCTCTCTCTCACTGTTCACTCTGCCTGTCCAAAAAAAAAAAAAAAAAGAAAGAAAAGAAAAAGTTGGTATTTGTAGCTACTCATACTATTTCTAAGCATTTATTTTTAAAGTGATTTGATAGTGTTGTCTCATATGACGTTAAGGCCAAATCACAGATTGTACAATAGTTAAGTCAATATATGTTTCTGTTTGGAGCAAAGACACTGGCAGAATCTGTTTCTTCTCCAAATGCCCAATACAACCCACACCTCATCTATGGAAACCAGGTGTCAATACTCCTTAACATGGAGTTAATTCATAGCTACTTAAACATCTGGTCCCTTTTCTGAGTTGATCTCAAGAGCTGGTGAAATGCAGCATCAAATGAGCATGGTTGAATTCAGTAAAACAATTTCACTTAATTTTTGCAGTGGAGAAACTGACATATGTGCTTCTCAATATCCTTTTTCTCTGAACTTAAAATATTTTGAGAACAATCATCATATTTTTGGCATGTGTTAAGGTACCAGTGACCTTATAATCATGCCAACATTGCTCTTGGCTCTTAAACTTCTGGAGCATTCCAAGATTACAAACTGCAAAAGACAAACAGCAAAAAAGACATTTCACCAATCTGAGCTATTTCTTCAAAGACACACAAGCATCAGCTGCAGGTTTATCAGAAGAAAAACTTCCTGAAATCCCCATCTCTCTGGAGCCATGGACAAACATATTTTTCTGTTGGAAAAGACTGAAGATAGACAACAGTATTTTTTTAGCTGAAGAGAGAAAAATAAACTTTGCTAGGTACATAAGTGATAATTCTCCCCACCTCTAGTATGCATGTTTACACACACACAAATATTTCACAAAGAGGAGAAAAAAATACTATATTTTTTTCAGGTGATAAAATAATACAAATAAATTGTATAAATGTGTGTGATATCACTTTCATCAAGAATATGTGATTTTCTATGTCTCAGGTAAATAATTAAGAAACAATGATATGAAAATCAATTTGCTATGAAGAAACAAAAAAGACTGGAGTTGCTTGATATTCAAGAATTTGGGAATACACACACACAAACACACACACACATCCAAAACAATGACAATGGCCAAGAGAGTGTTCTTTTCATGAGGTTCCACATCAATGAGTAGTATATTAGTAACTACAAGAAAGTAAATCTGACAGTGTTTTTTTTTTTCCAAACAAGGACATATATATCAAAAATCAATTAAAACTCGATTTTTTAAATGCAATACTTTTCAAGGTTGACTTTTAAAAGAAGACTCAAGGTTTAATAATGTTCTTAAACCACAATGTAGTTCTTTCACAGCAGTAAAACACTATAGGCTTGGAATAGAGACCTGGGAGTGAAGGGATTTAGTGAAAGGAGTTTCTCACAGTGGACCAGGAGGAAAGGTTTGTGAATAGCCAGATTTATGTGTTAACTTGACAGGTCCATGAGACCCAGACATTTAGTTGAGTACCATTTGTATGGGTCTGTCAAGATTTTTGGATGAGATTCACAACTGAATACGAAGACTTAGTAAAACAGGTGGCTTCCATCCCATCTGTTGAAGGTCTGAATACAACAAAAATTGATCCTTTCAGGAGTGAGGGTGAAGTCCTCCTGCTGGAACAACAGTCTTTTCTTGCCTTTGGACATGAAATAAAACCTTAGTTCTTCTTGGTTCTCAAAACTGCTGCCTCTGTGCCTGGGATTTACATCATCAACCTTCCTGCTCCTGAGACTTTCAGATGTACACTGGGATCAAATTGTTGGCTCTTTTGGGCCTCCAGCTCACCCACTTAGATGTGGGGATGTCTTTGCCTCCATAATTACATGAACTATTTCTTGATAATAAATATACTTCTAAATCTCTTTTTGTGTCAATCTATTTCTCCTGTTGGTTCTCTTTCTCTGGAGGACCCTAACTATTACAACAATGTTGTTCACTTTCAGTTTTCACTTTTTTAAATAATTTATTTTATTTCTCTCTTTCTTGCAGAGACTGTCATAGGCCCTTGACATCATATGGAGCATCAATACGTTAACTCAGACAGTAGAGGAAAGTTTCAAGTCTTGCCTCTAATATAAACTTGAATTAATGATTATTTTTGCTTGGTTGCTTCTTTGATTTACCAGTGATTTGTAAAAATGAGATAGATTACAAAGCAAAGATATAGGTAATGTTCCATTTATTAACTTAATGCTTACTCCTATGTGTGTACATATATATGTGTGTATATAGACATACATGTATGTATATAAACATACATACATACTAGTGAGCCATTTCACACTGGCCTGAATGCTTATTCATTCTAGAAGTGTTTCTTCAGTGCCTTTAACATGTCTAGCATTGTCCTGGGTGCTAAAAATGTGGCAATGACAAAAGTACATTATACTCTCTGCCCCATGGTACTTATGTTCTGAAAAAAGCAGACAGTGTGGTTTAGTGATAAGTTCCTCCAGTCTGGAGGGCATAAGACTCAGAATCAGATATGATTAGAAATCAAAATATGGCCGCTCAGAAGCTATGTGACCTCTGAAAAGTTATTTAATCCCTTAAGGTCAAATGTATTCTATTCGATTTAAGACAATCATATTGTTTGAGGAAATTTGGGTAATATTAAGAGGATATCTTTTAATTTGCCATTTATATTAATAAACTCTGAGACATCATAAACCTGGGGCAGATACATCAGCCACTGTTGGTGGGAATGTAAACTGGTAAAGCTCCTATTCCTCAGAAATATAAATATAGACCTACCATATGACCCAGCCATACCACTCCTGGGAATTTACCCAAGGGAAATGAAATCAGCATATGAAACTGTTGTTTTTACTCTCATGTTTATTGCAGCTCAATTCACATTAGTTAAGACATGGAATGAACCCAAATGCCCATCAACTGAAGACTGAATAAAGAAATTATGGGATAGGTACACTACACAGTGGTAAAATAAATCTGGTCATTTTCAACAAAATGGATGAAACTAGAAAACATCATATTGAGTGAAATAAGCCAGTCCCAAAGTGACAAATACCACATGTTCTCCCTGATTTGTGATAAGTAATAGAACACTTAAAAGCCAATCTGTAAAAGTGAAATTGACATTCTGAGAAGCGATGACTTTGAACAGCCCTTGTCCTGACTGTTGAACAGTTTTATTTTTTTCATACTACTTGCTGAGCTCTTAACATACGGTTAATCATATGTGTTACGTTAGTGAAAAATAAGAGCAGGGATAAGAGAGGTAGGAGGAAATGGGTGGGTAGAAGGCACAGTGGGAAGAATCAATATGTTCCTATAGTTGTAATTATGAAATGTATGAGGCTTGTAACTGTAAAAATGTATAGTTCTGCATACATCCCTATGGATTTATTTCTAAGGGTACAGTTAAAAAATTTGCCATGGGATGCCAAGTCTCCATAAGTGGGGTGGTAAAAATATCATTTTAATGGTTAAAGTGATCATAGGGCTAGAATAAAGTGTTAAAGTGGTCATATAGATAGGATTAAGTGCTAAAGTGATCATACAAATAGGATTAAGTGTTTGGTTATAATAATACACAGAATTAAAAAGAGGTGAATGCTCCAACATGGAAGCAGTCCATACAGCAGACTCATAGAAAGACAATCACTTTAAGTAGCACTCTGGCCTCATAATCAGCCATTAAGGCATTCTGGTCTGACTGAAAAGTCCATGGGAGCATTTCAGACATGGAAAGCCAAGACACTATGGCAAGAAATATCCTACATAAAGGACCTCTGGGTGAGAAACCAGTGGAAAAAAATTGGTGATCAAAGAAGGATGTTCAGAATTTTCTCTGAAAGGAGGAGAGACCTTCCACTTTGCATATGACCTTGTCTAAATATTGAAGGAGTTTGTGGTTTCAAAAGGCTTCCATAGCCTAGGAAGCTTATGTCAAAAGCATTGAGTGATCACTGACATCATATGTAAGAGTGTTGCTAAATTAACAACAAGAGTCACTGTGCACTAACTTTGCACGTAGGACATCTGTCCTCAAAGAGTTGCATTATGAGGGTTAATAGTAAAGCTTGTTCTCAAGGTTTAATTCATTTTAGTGTATTAAGTGGAGGATATTCTTATGTCTCATAAGTTTTAGATAAGCTTAAGTGCCCAACTCCATTGCCTGTTTCCTTACGTGCTTCAATTAGTGATAAAACTTATTTCAAAGGGAAAAAGGTATATTATCACAATAATTAAAAGAAAAATAAGAAAGGAGGCAGGAAGAAGGGTGGGAGTGAGAGAGGCAGGGAGAATGGGGTGAGAAGTATCATTATGTACTTATAACTGTTCCATTTATATAAACAAATTAAATAAAAATGAAGCAAGTTTTTTAACCATATTTTCCCCTGTACCAAAGGTTACATGGGTAATAAATGCAACCATCAGCCTTTGTTTCCTACCCCTGTTGTGATAAGGTCATTTTCCTTAATAGTTTAACTTATTGATGTCAGATTTCAGACACCATGTTTGAGGCAGGGTAGACAAAGACGTGTTTCAGGAGATTATGTGGCACATGATAAAAACCCAATAACTTTCTAAATTGAATTATCTTTATTCCTCCTGAGTATTTTTGATTGGCAGATTTTCGAGTGAGTTGCTGAACACAGCAAAAAAAATTCATATCATACCATTGGTATTAAAATGAATTTCAGTATTTTCTTTTTTATAAAAATTTGTTACATCATGAACACAGAGAGTATCATTTCACTCTCAACAACAATGGAAAACAAAAATCAGCAGTGTAGAATGGATATAAATATTATATTTGGGATATTTAGTGGCCAACACATTCATTTTTGGTGAATTATAATTCTTGTGTTAGTAAACTCAATAATTCATATGTTATATTATTGATTTACAAGTAGTTTAAAAGCTTAATGTATTGGCAAAATTTCTAGACATTGTGTGTCAGAAGAATTTTTTTAAGATTGTTCTTCTATATTCCCCAAAGTAAGTCTCTAAAAATAGTCTCTATTCAAAACTTCAATGTCCTTGACTTAATAACAATTTCATTGTGCTTTTTTACATCAAAATGTCATGATTTATGTCTTAACTACATACAATAAACACCAACAAGATGGTAATATTTTGGTGAAACTAAAGAAAGTGTTTTTTTTTTTTAAGATTATTTATTTGAGAGGTAGAGTTATTGAGAGAGGGAGAAACAGAAAGGTCTTCCATCTGCTGGTTCATTCCCCAAATGGCTGCAAGTGCTGGAGCTGGGCCAAGCCGAAGCCAAGGGCCAGGAGTTTCTTCTGGAGGCTTAGCCCACTACATCACAGTGCTGTCCTCAGAAAGCAGTTTTTAAAAAATGGCCATAGGTGTTTGGTTCAAAGCCTTCTTTCTCATACTTATTATTGTATAGATGTCAATGCCGTGAGGATTTGTTTTAATTTTACTACCACATCCTAAAAACCATGTCATGCAAATATTACAAATATTATACATATGAAACTACAATTAAATAGAAGAAACTGCAAAATGTTTGTTCACGATTATTTGAAATGATTAAGGTGAAATGTTGAGAGGAGCTTCCCCAGGCGATCACTTCATGTTATTTTGATGAGTAAGAGAATAAGTAAGAGAGAGTAAGATTCAGGATTTACAATCTTTTTCTGTAAGACTCATGAAGCTTTCTTTCTAGGCATATGTCACCAAATAAGTTGTCAGCCAATTTACAAAGTCACCACAAATTCACACTACCCCTTTCATATGAATTATATTTTTGCAAATGGCATTCACACCATATGCACAGTGGATTTTTTATATACAAACCAAATTATTTGAATCACAAGCCAACAAGTGATCATTCCAAAACATAATTTCATACATAAACAGGTTTGCAACAATCCAGAAGTTAATCACACTCAAATGAATTCATTAGCTAACCAACATATTTGTGATAAAACCCCAATCTGTTAGGCACACAAAATTGCCTGGAATTGGATTGTGTTGTTGATAGAACCATACGGTATTTTTTCCCCCTCAAAGCAAATTTGGAAGACCTCGTGTTATGGCTTTTCATTTGATAATTTTAATTTCTTTAGAAAGAATTTCTTCCCAAACATTCATTTGACTGGCCATTCCAAAACAGCACAACTGAAAAAAGCTTAAAAAATGAATTACATTTTGTCAAATGCTGTTAACAATTAATAAGATAAAATGTATACATATTTTGCTTGTTTAAATACTACTAGCATTAGCTACTATTTTACTAACCACTGAGGATGTGTCTAAATGCAAGAAATGATTACTTCCAAGGTTACCATCCACCTACATAGGTAAATGAGCCATTTATGATTAAGTTAGGTGGAAAATATAAAGACATGTAATGAAATATACATAATAAAGTAATAAGGTAATGAAATGTACATAATAAAATGGAAAAATATAGGATTATTAATGTACTGATATGTTTTCACAAGCAGTGCTAGAGAAAGTAGAACTGATTTTTGTCTTTGGGAAAATGTTTTGTTTTAATACAGAGAATAAAAGAAATGTACCCCAAATCTGGATAACATACATTTTTATTCATTTATTTATTTTGATTAGAAATAGGGAGGAGAATGAGAGATGAAGAGAATAGTTAGGCTGAGAGTTAGGTTTTGTTTGGGAAAAGCAGGAGCTGTGGTTGTCTTTAGAAACAGGTCAAAATTGGGAAAATTATGCAAGGGAGATTAAAATGGTAGGCTGTTTATAAAATGTAGATCTGAGACATCACATTTTAAAAATAGAAAGCAAGTCTTTTAAGTGTAATTTTGTAGCAATGTATATAGGTAGTGGGCAGCCACAAGAGGACTGTAAGACAATACAAGTTTTAAAATAGAGGAAAACTGATATAAAAGAAAGAAATAATCAAAACATAGACACTAAGTGTGTGAATAGAATTTTGCTAAATTAGAATAAAGAAGTACAAACCAATGTATAAAATAAACATTCAAAGATTTTGTGTGGTGATAATATCTCAAAGGAGTACAAGTATTCAAGAAAGTGATGAGAATGATGGTATAAAAATGGAATGGTGTTTTTAACAGAGGAAAGGACTATAGACGATGTCAAGTACAGATGACTGAGCAAAGAAGGTGGTGATGGATTTAGGTAGTGAGATATTTAGCTTAACCACTGAAAGCCCAGAAAAGTTATCATTTTATTGAGGTGCAATTCATCTTTTTATTAGTAATAAGCATAACAACCCTGTGCTTGATCTCTAATCCCTGCTGATGTGGTTGGATTCACTAAATTAGTTCTTTTGAGACTTCCAGGATGCTTTTCATGAATTCATTTGGTTATGAAATTATTATCAAAAAGACACTGCAGATTGTATCACAAATATTCAACTGTTGAAATCGAAGTGGATACATACAGAAGAATAGAGGGTGGCCAATACATTTGTACATCCCACTGTCATCTGTAAACCCATACTGCTAGTGGACCAATGTGACTTTGCTTTCTAAGAAATTGCTCAAAGCAGTAAACAATCTGGTAACAAATATCTTTCATTTCTTTCAGTCCGTGGGGAATATCAAATTCTTCATTGAGTAACAGAAAGCAAAATCCATCACAAATGGAAATATTAAATTTCCAAAAAACATGACTAGGTAACTGAACTTTAACATATAATTTTTTTGGTTTTATAAATTTATATATTTATTTGAAAGTCAGAATTATAGGGAGAGACAGAGAAGAGAGATCTTCAATCCTCTGGTTCACTCCCCAGATGGCTGCAATGGCTTTGGCTGGACCAGACCAAGTCAAGAACCAGGAGCTTTTTCTGGCCTCCCACGTGGGTACAATGGCCCAAGCATTGAGCCATCTTTCCCTGCTTTACCAGGCACATTAGCAAAGAACTGGATTGGAAGTGGAGCAGCTGGGACTCAAACTGGCACCCATATGGATGGTGGTGCCTCAGGCGGTGGCTTAACCTGCTGTGCCACAGCACCAACCCTGAACTTCAAACTTTGAAGATCAATTTCAGGTGGATACCATATAGCCCCCTTTTCATGATTTTCCAAATGTTTGCAGGATTTACGGCACAGTAAAAGTTTATAATAAAAATTATACTACATTTTGACAATGGTGAGACAATTTGGTTCCAATACTTCCATTGAACAATATTCATCTGAAAACAAATCAATCACACAAGTATTTTCAGACATGTTTGCTATAGAGACTGCCTGAGCAAAAACAGAACAGAGAGATAATTAAAAAGAAAATATCTATAAAAAGACAACATAGATTGGAGATACCAAAAGGAGATTAGATTGTCAGCGCCTAGAATTCCTGAGGAAGGGCACCACAGAATTGAAACATATATTCCGGAAAATCAAATATAATCTGCTTATTTCAGGCCCAAGGAAAGAAGAATGTGTGAGTCGAGTTCTAAGAGTATCTAATGAAGCTTGAAGATAACTAAATAATACTGGAAAGGAAGTCCTTCCACTGCATACCAGTGCTAGAGATAGCAGTAGTTAGGTGGAACTTCTTTCCTCCTTCTGCATTCTAATCTATTGTCCCCTACTTTGAGCTGAGAGAATATTAATAATCAACATACTCTTTCAGTCACTCATCATCAAAATACATTATTCCACACGAATTTGAGTTAATCCAACAAATCAAACAATGTGTTTATATTTAGCAAAGTGTAACTCTTCAATGCAAATATGTCTCACTTTGTGATCAAAGACTGGGAATACAAATTCCCAACAGTCATAGCATCCACATTTTGGGCTCATTTGTAACACTTATATTCATCTTCTCCTTGTTTAGTCACCATTCCACAAGAATATCATAAAATCTGAGTGTGGCACTGAAAAATCAGCCAACAATCCATATATCAAATAATAAAGAAAATGGAGTGGAAACTAGAAAATATTGGGAATGAGAAGGGACAAGCAATTGGTATATTATTTTTGGATCAATATTGAATTGAAAAATATATCCTTGAAAGAGTATGAATGGCTGGTGCCGTGGCTCAATAGGCTAATCCTCTACCTGTGGCACCGGCACCCTGGGTTCTAGCCCCGCTCGGGGCGCCAGATTCTGTCCCATTGCCCCTCTTCCAGTCCAGTTCTCTGCTCTGGCCCGGGAGGGCAGTGGAGGATGGCCCAGGTCCTTGGGCCCTGCACCTGCATGGGAAACCAGAAGAAGCACCTGGCTCCTGGCTGTGGATCAGCGTGGTGCGCCGGCCACAGCACACTGGCCGTAGCAGCCATTTGTGGGGGTGAATCAACGGAAGGAAGACCTTTCTCTCTGTCTCTCTCACTGTCTAATTCTGCCTGTCCAAAAAAAAAAAAAAAAAAAAAAAGAGTATGAATGAAACACTGAGTAATTGAATTCATTGAATTCTATTCAAAAATTTAGCCAATGTGATCTAGTTTTGTCTTTATTTTCTAATTTGATGAAAAAAGTATTCACTGTTCTAAAGTGAATACATATTTTACCATTTGAATGGTTGTGATGTGATTATTTTGTTATGTTTCTTACTAATATACAATTTCCATTGCAGAGAAATGGAAGAGATACATGTAATCTTTCATATGTGACATGATGAGTTTGTGATGAACAATATCTGTTTTTCCATTTTGACTACTACATTCTTGAATGCTACCTGAAAGATCAACTTTTTTAAATTTACAATTGAATTTGTAATAGGTGTGTTTGCATGTTTCCTGGTACTTTGGTTTCACTTTCTTTTTTTTTTTAAATTTTTTTTTTTATTTTTGACAGGCAGAGTGGACAGTGAGAGAGAGAGAGAGAGAGAGAAAGGTCTTCCTTTTTGCCGTTGGTTCACCCTCCAATGGCCGCCGTGGTAGGTGCTCTGCGGCCGGCGCACTGCACTGATCCGATGGCAGGAGCCAGGTGCTTCTCCTGGTCTCCCATGGGGTGCAGGGCCCAAACACCTGGGCCATCCTCCACTGCACTCCCTGGCCACAGCAGAGAGCTGGCCTGGAAGAGGGGCGATCGGGACAGGATCGGTGCCCCGACCGGGACTAGAACCCGGTATGCTGGCGCCGCTAGGCGGAGGACTAGCCTATTGAGCCGTGGCGCCGGCTAACTTTCTACATAAACTGGCAACAATTGCCATCCATCATAGTCTCTAGTCCTAAAGTTAGGAAATTTTCATATACTCAGCAGCATGAGTAGTAGAATTATGTAACAGAGAACTAAAGGCCAAAGCATATAGGCTAAAACCTGGATAATTTCTTTCATTTAATGAACATCTGAGTAAAATACAATGATATCAGACATTATTAACAACTCATGTCAGTCACTTATTTAATCTGTCAATAGTGAGTTTTGCTGTATGGTTATAAAAATATGCCTCTGCTATAGACTTTTCAGGGCACACCCACCTCTGGGAGATCAACAACAACAGAAAATCTTTCTCACTTTTGAACTCAGTTTAATTTCAAACCACACAACCATAAATTCTTCAATCCTGGGAAGTAATGATCACAGAGGGAGCTCATCCTTTCATCACAGAGCTGAAGAATTATTTTGCTTTGTGCGATTCTGCTGGATACATTGTGACAGATCTTCAATTTCCATTTATTTTCTAATCAAAAAGAGTCATTTCCTTGGCCCTGGGACTGGCCTGAGCAGTTCAGGAGGAAGGAACAGAATTAGCAGGGGCAAAGTGTGTGATAGTTGAAATGTCAATTCTCTCCAAATTTTCCTGAAAAAATGAAAATGGAAGTTAATTTCTTTATCTCTGTACAGAGTGCAAGCCATTTCTATGAGAAAAAAAAAAAAAAGCCAATGGCTAACCACATGATTGGTTGAGGACTCTGAAGGTTTTTGTTGTTCCTGGGAGAATTCGCGGGCAAGATTAATGTGCCTTGGACACCTCCTTGATAGGAAGGGAAAATAAGAGGACTAACACATAGACAGAAGATAGGAAAAATGCAGAAACTAAACAAACAGTTTTATCTAGTGAGAAGTGACTTGTTCGGCATTCAAGAGGTCAGAGGTACCTGTGTTTTGTGTTTGGGATTTATTCCATATCTCAGGCTAGGTTACCTCTTGTTTTCCTTATTGTAAGCCTTCAACCTTGAGGGATATTGATGTTGGTAACCATCCTTATCCATCTTCACCTCTTTCACTTCATCTTCTCTGGTGATGAAAATGGCAGTCTTTGAGCTCTTACCACGTACATGCAAAACAAAGTGTAGAAAGTGTTCCATGTCATCCCCACAACAATATGAAGCAGCTGCGTTTATGGTCTCCAAATTTGACATGGGGGCCAGTGAGGCTAAGTGAGTGATCCAAGGACCAGGGCTTACATTAGCCCCTGCTGAGCCTCTGACGGAGAAAAAAATGTGGTCCCTCTAAGAAGTCACGGTTCTTAGCATGGATTTTGGGTTGGTAAACAAAGCTCTGGCCAGCTCTCACACTGACTTACTCCCTTGGCCAGTGATATCCATACAGTGAACAACCTGCATGATCTCCCTACAGAGGTCTTTGGTAGAACCAGAATTCTATTACTCCAAAACTTGTATTTGTCACTGCTGAATTCTTCAGATTCCCAAAACTCTTGTGAAGACTTCAAATCTCAGATCGGTTTTCTCTCCTTCCTCCAGATTCCTTTTCCAAGTGCCTCTTTCTGAATTGGGTCACTCTCCACATTCTCCCATCACCTCTTAACAGATGTTTCTGACAAGACCTCATCCTATTGATTGTGACTGCAGATTTTCCTCGGTGACCTGTCAAGAACTCTATAGTGAAGATTGTCTCAGAACTCACCACAGAGACTGTCACATATTAAGATTTCAATAAGCATATGTTGTGCAAATAGAGTTCCATTACCCAGTGGAAATCTGGTAACTGTATGTCAGGAGCTAACAAAAGTTGAATATGAATCAGAAAGTGTGGAATAACATAAAAAGGCCATTTGAGAGAAGTATTCCTTCTACCTGTCTATCCCAGTTGAACACACATTGAAGAATTGACATAGGAGCTTGAATGGCCCATGAAGCAGAATTGAAGGCATTAAGCTTTCTCTTCACTTTCATGCTCCACAGAGATTTCCCTTTTATGCTCTATTTCAATTTGTTTGCATTCTATGTTTCATTGAAATAGGTTTTATGCTATCACATAAATGAGGCCAAAATAAATATTGACCTCAACATATAAACACTTTAGACTGAAAACAACCTAAAATACTCTCTGGCCCACATGTATTTTGCTCTTCAGCATGACATTTAAAAGAAAGATAAGAAAATGGAGTGTCAGTTTTTTAAAGTCACTGCTCAGTTGACATTTCTAAATAGCAGAGGATTATAACAATATTAGATATAGCTCAACTAATCATCTTAGAATTTGACCTCAGTTCATGAGCATATTTATTGCAATCACATGTGATCAAATCCTATGACTTTGTAAGAGTTTAAAATACTCACTAATATGTCTGTGAGAAATGTGAATTAAGTGTTCTATACTTATGTTTACATATGCTACATTATATTTAATACTTTTATATATCTAAAATTTTGTCTGTTATTTTAAAAGTCAACCCAACACATCAGTTAGCTAAAACATATGGAATATGCCTAGGATATGTCTTTCAAATCATTGAAATCTCTTTGATTCCCAATCTATGGGCACAATAGCAGAAAGGTTAAAAAATAACAGTGAAATTTCTAACAAGTTATTAATATTTGTAATTTAGTGGACATACTTCCCATAAAATAGAAAAAAAATATCTAAACCTTGGTGGATGTACACAAAGTCAGAGCTATAACCAACTTGGAGAAATTTAGGCTACATTTTAAGTTTTAAGTCTTTACCTTCTAAGTGGTTTCTTATTAGCAATGTAAGAATAAATGGCTTTAGCAAGCAGTATTTCTTTCATTTTACTTATGAAACTTAGGAATCAAACTCTTTGTGCACATTTAGCGTCACTAAAATATATGAATAACTGTCCAATAACTGGCAAAAGCCAAATATATAGATTTAAATATATATAACATATTATATATAAACATACATATAAATGGCAACATATAATACATAGTTTATTTATCCTGTGCACTTACATAAATATTACTGCATGTTAAGCACTGTTACCATGCTTTATCTAATTTGATTCTCACAGTAACCCTCTGGAGTAAGTTCTATTATTATCCTTATTTTACACATTGTAAAGCAGAGCCATCAAGAGGATACCCTGCCTACAGTCATACAATAAGCAATAGTCTGGATTCCTACCCAGGCAATCTGACAGCAGAATCAATGCTATTAAATTCTATTCTATTTTACCCACTTAGAGTTGTCTAACATCAAAATAATATTATTAGAAGCAGAAAGCTATTTTTAGAAGAATGTTTAGAAATAGAAGGAAAGATGACACATGTACATCTGAATATGTGCCTCAACTCCGAGGCAACTCCATAGTCTATTTCTTGTGAATAAAGCATGGTGTCTATGCATGATGTCTATGCAATGGGCTGCTACTTCAGCCAAAGCTGGAATATAGAACTGACTGGTAGCTCGGGCTTATTAAGGCACTTGTTCACATGTACTCCCGAGGTGTTTCTCAGAAGCAAAGAGGCAACCTGCCTCTGTGAAGTAGTGAACAGCACAGAATGTCTGGGTTTGAGGCCTGACTCTTCTTCCTTTCACTGGTCATGTGACACAGAGCATATTGTTTAATCTCTTTATATCACAACTTCCATTTCTGTAAAATGAGGTGAGTATTAAATGAGTTAAGGTTGACAGAATATACAGAAAAATATTTAGCACAAATTAAAGCTATAAACTTTTTAAAGTAAACAACATAATTTATGGACATCAAACATGACTTTGTAAGAGTGTATCAGGTTTGGCGAGAAGAAATGATTTTAGGATCAATTAATATCTGTTACTCCAAGCCTTTGCGGGTTCACTTCATGAACACACGTGTAGTTACTAGGAAAGAAGAATAATCTGTAACTTAAATCTGTAAGAATGACTTTTAGCAAGAATTTAGTTGAATTGGGCTGAGAGGTAAAGAAACTATTTTAAACATACTATAAAAGAAAAAAAAATAGCATCAGTTTTAACTACAATTTACCAAACACAACAGCAGTCTATTGAAAAGTAGAATACCATGAGGGGGCGTAGGTGAAGCTGGTTGAAGTGTTAACGTGATCAGGAAAGTGGCTGGGAGACAATATTGCACAGTTAGTACTAGCAGCAGCAGCAGTGTACAGGGGTATGTAGTGCATGTAGGAAACAGAGTGGCTCTTCCCTCAAACAGTGGGGCTGCAGTATGTCAGGGTAAGAAGTGGAGTGGTAGTATAAAACAAGTTGGAAGAAGTGGGACTTCTCATGCCTCATTAAAAGAAAAAGAAAAGCTAGTGTGGAAACCCTAGAACATTGAGGCACTAAGTCTTTACATGGAAGATAATGACGAACATGGATTAAAAACAGGGCTCCCCCATTTATGCAGCCCTCAGTTGTATGAGTATGCAAATATATACATGCAACATTTTCAGCTAAGATCATTAACATCATACTTATACCCATCAAGTCTCTATATATGGAAACATACCCCCTTTGAAGTTTAATTTTCCAAACCAATTTTCTAACTTGTTCTCATCTTGTCACCCAGGTACTAGATACTAATGTAGTTAAAGACCTGACTTTGTAGTTCAATTTATCTGCCCTTGAATAATGTATTTCAATTTATGAGGGCACTTCAAAAAGTTCATAGAAAAAGGGAAATGAAAAGTTTATTTTTGGTTCAAGATATTTTGAAATCTGTGCATCATTTTTGATAAGCTTTGTGAAGTTTCTTTGTATTCTCTAACATTTAAGTCTGAAAATATTCGATGAGAGTAATGGGAAAAAAGAAAATTTCCTTAATATATGCACTGGTGTTTTTCAGTTCAAAGAGAAAAAAAAAGCAAGATATGAAATAAGGTAGAAAAATTTAAAAAACGGACAAATGTGAGATATTTCTAAAGACTAGAGATAGTGAACACAAATGATTCACAATAGCTCAGCTCTAGAAAATAATCATTAAGTAGTCTTTGAAAAGTGTATCTCTTGATCTTGGGATCTTTTGAATTAAAAAATACCACACTGTGAATTATGAAAAATGTCCTTTATGTAACTGTTTGTTTAACATTTTTCTCATATATTAAGTTTTATCGCTAAATGACACTCTTGGTTTCAACTAAAATGATACTGGTTCCTTTCTGAGTTTGATGAGAACTATATGAATGACCTGTGTGGCTGCGTACCTGAATTCACCCTTCACTTAAAAATCTTTCACATGATTTCTCCCCCAATAAACAAATCACTTGAAATATAGTGAAGATAACAAACACCACCCAAGAAATATTACTCATGATCACGCTGTTCAAAGGCAAATATATTTCCTATTTTGACATTTCCCTTCAGCTTATTACCTTTTAGATGAAAAATAACAGTACAGTTCTTTTATTTAAAAACAAACAAAAATTTCTAGGAGATGACTGGAATTTAGTTGCTGTCACCTGGGGCCAAAAGGCTAGAGGTTGTAGGCTGCTCATCTGCTGGATCATAAGTGAAACACAGAGATACACTGAGTGAGCAAACATTCAGCACCCACAGGGCTCGCATGTCTGGATGGTTGGGGGCTGGTGGTCTGAGAGCTCTTCTTCCTGTTACTTTATCACCCACACATCAGTGATCTTTATAGAAATGTTCAATAAGCCAGACTAGTACAAATAAGTTGTTAAACCCATTCTTATCAAATTGAATCAGCATAGAACTAATCTTTTACAAATTATTTCAGAGAGTTGACATTTTATGTGCACATTAAAGCTTCCTGGAAAAGGCTCATCAGCCTGGAGAGGGGCACAGTGGATTCCTGTCAGGCTTCCACGTGGGGCTTATTAAGCCTTGTGTCCCTTAGCAGAGAGTGAAACATGGTCATTGTTTACTGACTCAACATAGAGGACGCCGAAGACAAAAGCTGCCAGAGAAAATGCAATTGTGTTTTACACAGAGCTAGATCAAATAAGTGTATTTAATACTAACAGCATTAAATAGTATTAATAGTCATTAGTATTAAATAGTATTAATAGTCAACATTTTGACTTCGGATAAACGTGTAGATAACAAAGATCCAACATGCTTTAAATGGTTGCTTTTGTCAATACTGACGGATTTGCCTTATGAATATTTATTTCAATTATACACTTTTAAAAATATTTATTTATTTATCTGAAAGGCAGAGTTATATATAGAGAGAGAGATGGACAGAGAGAGAGGGAGGGAGAGCTCTTCCATCTGCTGGTTCATTCCTGAAATGGCTGCAACAGGCAGGGCTGAGCCAGGCGGAAGCCAAAAGCCTGGAACTGCATTGGGTGCCTCGTGTGGATGAAAGGCCTGAAGACTTGGGTCATCTTTCACTGCTTTCCCAGGCACATTAGCAGTGGCTGTGTCACAAATGGAGCAGCCAGGACGTGAAGTTTAGCTTTGAGTGAACGCATTGTGACTCCCGGGATTCTTACCACACACTGTGCTCGTCGCCACAACGTAGAACTTATGTGTCAGGAATACTTCAGAATTCTCTTTCCTGCATGTTGTGATGCAAATATTTTCTACTTTATATCAACTGCATATTATACAGTAAACCCATTAATCCTCTGAAACTAATTTTTATATTGATACACTCAATAAACACTTTTGTGGAAGCAGTTTTATCTCTATTCTTCTATTTCAGAATCACTAAACTAATATGACTCCTTGATCACTATATTTAAATATATTTTTCATGCCTCACTGCGTTATTTTTTTAAAAGATTTATGTATTTATTTGATAGGCAGAGTTACAGAGAGGCAGAGGCAGACAGAGAGAGAGGTCTTTCATCCTCTGGTTCACTCCCCAAATGGCTGCAATGGCTGGAACTGAGCCAATCCAAAGCCAGGAGCCTGGAGTTTCTCCCAGGTCTCCCACATGGGTGCAGGGGCCCAAGCATCTGGGTCATCTTCTACTGCCTTCCAAGGCCATGTCAGAAAGCTGGATCAGAAAAGGAGCAGCCAAGACTCTATCTGGCACCCAGATGGGATGCTGGCACTGCAGGCTGCAGCTTTACTCGCTATGCCACAGCGCCAACTGCCTCATCACATTATAACTTCAAGCAACACTGAATATACTCACTTACTCATAAGTCTCATTTCTGTAACATTTTCTTCCTGTGATTATCTCCCAACTCTGTCCCATATGTCCCTGTCTGTGGCCAGCTCTTCGCTTCCTACCAAAGTTTTGATTCCTCAAGTGCGTCCCAAATCTTTTCTTCCTATACTTGTTCCATGGGAAATCTCACCATTACTCACAACTTTAATTATCAACTATTGGCATGCTTTCTAGATTTGAATCTCAACCAAGACCTAGCCTCTGGACATCATATCTATTTAGTCCCCAAAGTCTCTGAGGATATGTCTTGGATGTCAGAAACACATCTCAGAGTTAAATCATCCAACAGTAAAATATCTTTTTTGCATATTTTGATTACTCTGGCAAAGTAATTCCTAAACAAATGTTGATCTAGTATTAGTTTCATGGACAACTGAAAAATGATGGCTTAGATAAGACTGTTTGGGAAGAGCTCAAGTAAGAATATTTACTTATACAAAAAACACTTCAATTGACATCTCATCTGGAGAATCTTTCTGCCAAACTCATTAACGAAGGATGCATTGCCAAGGTGTTCTGGGCTTTGGCAGTCTCAACACTTTAAAACTTCCAGCCCGATTTCCTTTTAAGAATTTTTAAAAGTGACTCACTGGAAGAAATATATAGACATGGATAATTCATAGAACTGTAAATAGGGACAGTCAATAGTAATATTGATAAAACCTTCTTTTTTTACACAACTGAAAGCTATAGTATATATAATGAATGAGAGCAACACACATAATGAAAATATTAAGTCCACATTTTAATCTAAGCATCCTCAAAGGAATTGGCAGAAACTCTATATTCTATTAGATATTAGTAATTATAAATTATTTCAACATCGTTTAACATCATTGCCTATCTTATGAATTATAATAATTATACTAAATAGGAAATATAAATTACATTGTTGGAATTGAGAATATGAGCAAAGAGGGAGAACTACCATTGCTATGTTTATATGATGCAACTAGCTTTTTGAAGATTTATTTATTTGAAAGTCAGAGTTACAGAGAGAAAGGGAGAGACAGAGAGAGTGAAACCTTCTATCTGCTGATTCACTCCCCAGATAGCTGCAAAGGCTGAGGTATGCCAGGCCCAAAGCCGGGAGCCAGGAGCTTTTTCCCAGATTGGTCTTAGGATATATATATATTTGACAGGCAGAGTTAGACAGTGAGAGAGAGAGACAGAGAGAAAGGGCTTCCTTCCGTTGGTTCACCCCCCAAAATGGCTGCTACGGCCGGCGCTGCGCCGATCTGAAGCCAGGAGCCAGGTGCTTCCTTCTGGTCTCCCATGCGCGCAGGGCCCAAGCACCTGGGCCATCCTCCACTGCCTTCCTGGACCACAGCAGAGAGCTGGACTGGAAGAGGAACAACTGGGATAGAACCAGAGCCCCAACTAAGACTAGAACCCAGGCCGGCGCTGCGGCTCACTAGGCTAATCCTCCGCCTTGCGGCGCCGGCATACCGGGTTCTAGTCCCGGTTGGGGCACCGATCCTGTCCCGGTTGCCCCTCTTCCAGGCCAGCTCTCTGCTGTGGCTAGGGAGTGCAGTGGAGGATGGCCCAAGTCCTTGGGTCCTGCACCCCATGGGAGACCAGGAGAAGCACCTGGCTCCTGCCATCGGAACAGCGCGGTGCGCCGGCCGCAGCGCGCTACCGCGGCGGCCATTGGAGGGTGAACCAATGGCAAAAGGAAGACCTTTCTCTCTGTCTCTCTCTCTCACTGTCCACTCTGCCTGTCAAAAAAAAAAAAAAAAAAAAAGACTAGAACCCAGAGTACCAGTGCCGCAGGTGGAGGATTAGCCTAGTGAGCTGTGGCGCTGGCCTTGGTCTTAGGATTTTCAAGCACAGCACTGGCATCTCTATTTTTACTTCCTAATTGTAAGATCAGTTAAAAACGTTGTTTTCTGGTTACAATATATGTGTTTTATATATATATATATATATATATATATATATATATATATATATATAAAATTTAAGATAAAAGCATTTTTGGTAATTATTTTTGGGTGTATGTTACTATCTTGTATTTAGTCTTTTTTTTTTTTTTATTTGACAGGTAGAGTTGCAGACAGTGAGAGAGAGAGACAGAGAGAAAGGGCTTCCTTCTGTTGGTTCACCTCACAAATGGACGCTATGGCCGGCACACTGTGCCGATCCGAAGCCAGGAGCCAGGTGCTTCCTCCTGGTCTCCCATGCGGTTGCAGGGCCCAAGCACTTGGGCCAACCTCCACTGCCATCCTGGGCCACAGCAGAAAGCTGGATTGGAAGAGGAGCAACCGGGACTAGAACCCTGCGGCCATATGTGATGCCGGCACCACAGGCGGAGGATTAACCAAGTGAGCCATGGTACCGGCCCCTTGTATTTAGTCTTTATTGGAAATTGCTACCTGGTGCATGCTCTTTATTTGTTTATATTTGATATTTGAAATTATTATTACTCCTTATCAGTAACGGGTAAAGCTGCTGCCTGCAGTGCCAGCATCCCATGTGGGTGCTGGTTAGAAACCTAGCTGTTCTACTTCTTATCCAACTCTCCGCTATGGCCTAGGAAAACATTAGAAGATGGTCCAATGGACTTGGGACCCTGCACCCATGTGGGAGACCTGGAGAAGTTCCTGGCTCCTGGTTTCTAATGGGTCCTGCTCTGGCTGTTGTGGCCATTTGGGGAGTGAGCCAGCGGATGGAAGATCACTCTCTCTCTGCCTCTGCCTATGATTCTCTGTAACTCTGACTTTCAAATAAATAAATAAATCTTTTTAAAAAAGATAACATTCTTTTTCTATGTCTATACATACAATTTTTGATATGGTTTTGACTTACAAGTAAATCTGAATAAACATGATGTTTTAAAATATTGAAGCATTGTGGAATGGCTATGTTAGGCTGTATAGTATATGCCTTATTTCACATACTTTTTTTTAGTGTAGTGAAAACACATAAAATCTACTTGTTGGCCATATAATATATTACTAGTAATCACATACCACAGGCATATTGCCGATATCTACCCAATGCTTTCAAACATAGCCTCTGGTAACCACCATTTTGGTCATAGTTCCTGTGAATTTGACTTGATGAAATTCCACATACATAAGATATACAGTGCTTTGTTTTGGGACCTGGCTTATTACACTTTGCAGAACATCCTCTAGGTTCATGCACATTATTGCAAATCAAAAGATTGCATTCTTTTTTAAGGTTGAATATATCACATTTATCTGTACATCAACTGATGGGCATTTAGTGCTTCTGGAGTTACCTGTTGTGAATAGTGCTGCAATGAATAGGATGTTGCCAATATATTTTTGACATACAGATTTCATATTCTTTGGGTGCATACTCAGGAGTGGGATTATTGGATGATAAGGCAGTTCTATTTTTTAAATTATTTATTTATTTTAATCTGTGTGTAAAGGAGAGTGACAGAGAAAGAGAGAGAGAAAGATACACAAACAAACAGACATGGAGAAGAAAGAAGGAGAGAGAGATTATTTTCCATGCACTGGTTCACTGTCCCAAATGCCTGAAACAGCCAAGGTTGGTCAAGGTGAAGCCAGGAGCTCAGAACTCTATCCAGTTCTACAACATGGGAGGTAGGGCAGCAAGCTCTCCAGTCACTATTTCTGCCACGCGAGATGCATTAGCCAGAAGCTTGATCTCCATACTGTTTTCTATAGTGATTGTACCAAGTGATGACCTAACAGTATACAAGGATTTCCTATCTTCAATTTTTCTCCAACATTAGATATCTCTCATCTTTTTAATAATAGCTCTTGAGATACATTGTTATTAACATGCATTCCCTCACTGAAATGAAGATGGACTTTTTTTTTTTTTTACTCACTCTTCATTTGTATGTCTTTTTTGAAAAATATGTCTATGTCCTTTGCTCATTTAAAAATGTGTATTTATTGGCCGGCGCCGCGGCTCACTAGGTTAATCCTCCGCCTTGCGGCGCCGGCACACCGGGTTCTAGTCCCGGTTGGGGCACCGACCCTGTCCCGGTTGCCCCTCTTCCAGGCCAGCTCTCTGCTGTGGCCCGGGAGTGCAGTGGAGGATGGCCCAAGTGCTTGGGCCCTGCACCCCATGGGAGACCAGGAGAAGCACCTGGCTCCTGCCATTGGAACAGCGCGGTGCGCCGGCCGCAGTGCGCCTACCGCGGTGGCCATTGGAGGGTGAACCAACGGCAAAAAGGAAGACCTTTCTCTCTGTCTCTCTCTACTGTCCACTCTGCCTGTCAAAAAAAAATGTGTATTTATTTTGATTTATTTGAAAGGCAAAAACAGAGAAAGAGTCAAGGAGAGATACCTACAACTGTTGTTTCACATCACAAATCCTCATAACAGCCAGCTTGGGGCAGGCTGAACCTTGGAGACAGAAACTCCATTCAGATCTCAAATATAAGTGACAGAAACCCAAATACTAGAGCTATGATATTCTGCCTTAGATGATGCACAGTATCTGGAAGCTGGCTTAGAAGAAGAGGCAGGACTCAAATGGAAATGCTCTCATGTGAGATGTGGGCTTTCCAACATTGGCTTAATGGACTGCGCCTCAATGCCTGTTTCCTTTACATATCTTGTGATTAAATGTTTTTATTGTTATTGAATTGTTTGAATGCCTTATAAATGCTTGGGAGTTAGCTCATCAGACATATTTTATTTTATTTATTTATTTTTTGACAGGCAGAGTGGACAGTGAGAGAGACAGAGAGAAAGGTCTTCCTTTGCTGTTGGTTCACCCTCCAATAGCTGCCATCGCCGGCGCGCTGCGGCCAGTGCACCGCGCTGATCCAAAGGCAGGAGCCAGGTGCTTCTCCTGGTCTCCCATGCGGGTGCAGGACCCAAGCACTTGGGCCATCCTCCACTGCACTCGTGGGCCACAGCAGAGAGCTGGACCAGAAAAGTGGCAACCAGGACAGAATCCAGTGCCCCAACTGGGACTAGAACCCAGTGTGCCAGCGCCACAGGCAGAGGATTAGCCTATTGAGCCATGATGCCAGCCCCAGACATATTTTAATAGTTTTATTATTTAGCCTTCTTCTTTAAGATATAAGTGATGTACACAGCACCACTATACTTTTAGATTATTCTGAATTTGACTACATTATTACTTTATCAGTTTTTCTGTTGCTAATTGGCATGCTTTTCTTTCAGTTGAAGAACTCTTATAGTATTTCTTGCAAGATGAGTGAACTTCCTTAACCTAGTGAACCATGGCGCCGGCCCTCTCCTCCTTCTTTCCTAATTCTTTTTAAATTTTTGCAATGAAATACTTCCAGTTCATTTTGTAGTCATAAGCTTAATCCTCCACTAAGTAAAGAATTCAACATATAGTAAGAAGAAAAAAAAAAACACTGTTTCTGTAAATAATAAATCTCAAAATGTCAATTTAGCTCATACATTGCATTTCTTGTACTCCATTAGTTACCACAGATTGGGGAAAACATGATATTTATCTTTTTGAGACTGGCTTAGTTCACTAAATACAATGGTTTTCATTGCATCTATTTTGTTGCAAAAGACAGTATTTCATTCCTTTTTATGACTGAGTAGATTTCCATAGTGTATGTGTACCACATTTTCTTGACACAGTCATTGGTTGATGGACATCTGGATTGATTCTGAACTTAGTTATTGTGAATTGAGCTGCAATAAACATGGGGGCATGAATCACTCTTTCATGCGCTGATTTTATGTCATATGAGTAAATTCCCAGGAATGGAATGGCTGGATCATATTTTAGGTCTATATTCAGATTTCTGAGGTTTCTCCGTACTGTCTTCCACAGTGGCTGTGCCAGTCTACTTCCCACCAACAGTGGATTAGGATGCCTTTTCCTCACATCCTTACCAGCATGTATTGTTTCTTGATTTCTGCAGGAGAGCCATTCTGACTGGTATAAGGTAAAACCTCATTCTAATTTTCATTTGCTTTTCCTTGATGGCTATCGGTCCTAAGCATTTTTTTCTGTTTTTTTCGCCATTTGAATTTCATCTTTTCAAAAATGTCTGTCAAGCCCTTTGCCCATTTCTTAACTGGATTGTTTGTTTTGTTGTTATTTAGTTTCTTAGGCTCTTTATTGATACTGGATACTAATCATTTATCTGGTGCATAGTTCTCTAATATTCCTCCCTTTCTGGTGGCTGTCCCTTCAGTTTGTTGAATGTTTCCTTTTCAGTGCAGAAGATTCTCAGCTTGATGTGATTGTATTTGTCTATTTTTGTTTTTATTTCCTGTGCTTCTGTGTTTTTGCCAAGAAGTTTTTGCCTATGACAATGTCTTGCAAAGTTTCCCTGATGTTTTCCTCTAGTAATTTGGTGGTATCAGGCTGTAGATTTAAATCTTTGATAAATTTTGAGTTGGTTTTTCTATAAGGTGTAAGCAGAGGTCTTGTCTCATACTTTTGGATGTTGAGATTCAGTTTTCTCAGCATCATCTGTTGAAGAGACTATCCTTTTACCTGAGATTATTTTCAGCTCCTTTGTCAAAGATTAGTTGGTTGTAGATGCATTAAATGATTTTTGGGAATATCTACTCTGTTCCACTTTTCTATTGTTCTATTTTTGTGCAGGTATGAGGCTGCTTTGATTATAACTGCTTATGTCTAGAAATCTGGTATTGTGATGCCCCCTGCTTTGTTTTTGTTGTTTACGATTGTGTTAGCTATTCAGGGTCTGTTTTGGTTCCATATGAATTTTAGCATCATTTTTTTTTCTAGTTCTGAGAACACTGTCACTGGTAATTTGTGATTACACTGAATCTGTGCATTGCTTTTGGTAGTATGGACATATTGATGATATTAGTTCTTCCAATCTATGAATGTGGAAGATTTTTGATTTTAATGACTTCATCTATTTCTTTATTTAATGTTTTATAATTTCCATTGTAAAGACCTCTCATTTCCAAGGTATTTACACTTTTTTTTCTGTTTTGTTTTTTGTAGCTATTGTGAATTGGACTGGTCTTACAAGACCTTTCTCAGCCATGGCATTGTTTGCATATACAAAAGCTATTAATTTTTGTGTGTTGGTTTTATATCTTTCAGCTTTAACAAACTCCCTTACGAATTTCAGTAGTCTCTTACCAGAGTCTTCATTCCTTATATATATAGAATAATGTCATCATCAAACACGGACAATGTTTTATCTGCCTTTCTAATTTGTATGACTTTGATTTCCTTTTCTTGCCTAATGGTCCCGGATAAAAATATCAGAGCCATATTGAATAGCAATGGCAAAAGCGGGCATCCCTGTCTGGTTCTGCATCTTAGTGGAAAAACCTCCAACTTTTGCATCTAAGTTTATCGGGGACATTGATCTATGGTTCTCTATCATTATTGTGTCTCTTTCTGGTTTTGGATTTAAGGTGATGGTGTCCTCATAGAAGGAATTTGGGAGAATTCACTCCCTTTTATTTGTTTTGAATATCTTTGTTAGAAATTGAATTAGTTTTTTAAATATCTAGTAGAATTTAGCAGTGAAACCATCTGGTCCTGGGCTTTTTGTTGGGAGGGTTTTTTTTATTATTGATTCAATCTTTTTTTTTTTTTTTTTTTTTTTTGACAGGCAGAGTGGACAGTGAGAGAGAGAGACAGAGAGAAAGGTCTTCCTTTTCCGTTGGTTCACCCTCCAAAGGCCGCCACGGCCGGCGCGCTGCGGCCAGTGCACCGCGCTGATCCAAAGGCAGGAGCCAGGTGCTTCCTCCTGGTCTCCCAGGAGGTGCAGGGCCCAAGCACTTGGGCCATCCTCCTCTGCACTCCCGGGCCATAGCAGAGAGCTGGCCTGGAAGAGGGGCAACTGGGACAGAATCCGGCGCCCCGACCGGGACTAGTACCTGGTGTGCCGGCGCCGCAAGGTGGAGGATTAGCCTGTTGAGCCACGGCGCCAGCCTTGATTCAATTTTTGTCTTGGTTATTGGTCTATTTAGGTTTCCTATGTCTTCATGACTCAATTTTGGTAGATTGTGTGTGTCCAGGAATCTATCCATTTCTTCTAGATTTTACAACTTATTGTTATATAGCTGTTGTCAGTGTTTGTTAATCTTGATGATTCTTTTTATTTATGTTGTATCTGTCGTTACATTTCATTTTTCATCTCTGATTTTATTGATTTTGGTCTTCCGCCTCTTTTTTTTTTTGGTTGGTTGGTACAGTGGTGTATCAATTTTGCTTATTTTATTTTTTTTAAAAAACGAGCTCTTGGGGCTGACACTGTAGCGTAGCAGATAAATCTGTCACCTGCAATGGCAACATCCCATATGGGCACCGGTTCCAGTCCCATCTGCTCCACTTCTGATCCAGGTTTCTGCTATGCCCTGGGAAATCAGTGGAAGACGGCCCAAGACCTTGGGCCCCTGCACCTGTGTAGAAGACCTCAAGGAATCTCCAGGCCCCTGGCTTCAGATCAGCATGACTCTGGCTGTTGCAGCAAAAAGGGGAGTGAATCAGCGGATGGAAGACCTCTCTCTCTCTCTCTCTCTCTCTCTCTCTCTCTCTGCCTCTCCTCTCTTGTGTAACTCTGACTTTCAAATAAATAAATAACTTTTTTTAAAAAAGAGAAATCTCTTCACTTCATTGATCTTTTTCACTTTTGTTTTAGTTTTTTTTTTCTTTTAACTTTTATTTAATGAATATAAATTTCCAGTGTACAGCTTATGGATTACAATGGCTTCCCCCTCCCATAACTTCCCTCCCACACACAACCCTCCCCTCTCCTGCTCCCTCTCCCCTTCTATTTGCATCAAGATTCATTTTCAATTCTCTTTATATACAGAAGATCAACAACTTAAGAATCTTTAGAAAATATGTTGGATCGTTGTTTTAGTTTTTAAAATTTTTAAAATTTCTTCTCTAATTTCAATTATTTCTTTTCCCCTATTAATTTTGGGTTTGGTTTGTTGTTTTTTCTACATCTTTGAAATACATTGGTAGATAATTTTTTGATGCCTTTCCAATTTTTTTTTATGTTGGCACAAATTGCTGTAAACTTCCCCCTTAACATTGCTTTTACTGTCTCCATATCTTTTGTATATTGTATTATCATCTTCATTCATCTCCAGGAATTTTTTATTTCCCTTTTGATTTCTCCTATGACCCACTATTCATTCAGGAGTATATTGTTCAGTCTCCATGTATTAGCAAAGTCTGCTAATACTAACTGATAGAATCAAAAAGGGAGAGAACGATCCAACATATTTTCTAAAGATTCTTAAGTTGTTGATTTACAGCTTTATTCCACTGTGGTCAGGAAAGATACAAGGTTTTATTTTATTTATTTTATTTATTTTTTAATTTGTTCAGACTTGCTTTATGGACTAGCATATGGTCTATCCTAAATAAAGTTAAATTTGACTATATCATCCCACTCTTTCCTTGGTTATAAGGTTTGCACATGAGAAATCTGTTGCCAAATTTATTGCAACTCACTTTTTGTTAATTTTGTTATTTTCTCTTACTGCTTTAGGAACTTTCATTTGTCTTTGATTTGTTTGGCAACTTTATTATGATATGTCTCGGTAGATTCTTATTTGGATTAAATCTGACTAAATACTTTAACCTTCCTGTATTGGGATATTTATGTATTTTCCTATATTTAAGAACTTTTCCCCATTGCTTTTTAAAATAATCACCTTGACACATTCTGTATTCTTTTTGATATTATACAAAATTTATTGGCTCTTTTGTTGTTGCTTTACAAATCCTGTAAGATATCTTTACCCTATTTCATTTAAATAACCTGTCTTCAAAACTTCAGTGTTTTTCTTTGGCTTTTTCAATTCTGATATGTATGATTTCTATTGCATTTTCAATTCACATATCATGTTTTTATATTCAAATTTCCATTTTAGTTTATAAATAATTTCTAATCTTGGGTAAATTTCATATTTAGTCTCATAGTTTCCCTCATTTTTGTTGAAATGGTTCTTTAAATTCTTTGATGTTTTTGACATTCCTTAAATAATTACTTTGAATTTTTCATCAAATATTCACATACCTCCATTTCTCTGAAGTCAGCCACCTGGAAAATATACTCTTTAGATTTGACAAATTTAAGAAGTGTTGACCAATTTTCATTTATTTGAAAGACCGGGGGAGATGAGAGAGAGAGAGAGAGAGAGAGAGAGAGAGAGAGATTTTTTATCTGATGGTGCACTCCCAAAATGCCTTCAACAATTTGGGCTGGGCCAGGGCAAAGCCAGGGACCCAGAACTCAGTCTGGATCTCTCATGGGAGTAGCGAGTCCTTGTGTCCTTATATGCTGTCTCCCGGGTTGCACATTAGCATGGATCTAGATTGGAAGTGCCCTAGCTAGGGCTCAAGGTACTCACTCTGATACAGCACCCTGGCACCTCAACTCGCCACTTCAGCACCAAATGCCTGCTCTAAGAGTATGTTAACTTTATGGTGGTCCTGCCGATTCCTGGAGTTCAGAGGTGTGCAGCCACAGCTTGTTTCAGGGTTTTGGAGTGTGAACCAGCTTGCTATGGTGATGGCCCTGGTATCCCAGTATTTGTGAGCAGGTTCAGGGCACCACAGAGCCCATGATGGGCGTGTGGGCACTCAGGCAGAACCATGGATCCATATATAAAGCATGCTGAGAGAAGGGGTGGCTTTTTTCTCCAAGCAGATCACTGGTAGTCATTTCTTGGTGTGGCATGGGCGTACTGCCAAGTCACCCTCTCTGGGGTTTCTCAGTGAAAACGGTTGTTGATTACCTCAGAGGTATGAGATGTTCGTGCCTTACACAGTGGAGTGTGGCACACATGGAGGTCTCTGGTTTGGGGCTGACTCCAATAGCCTCTGCATTTCCTAGTTACTCTTAGCTTTCTCCTGGTGACCTATGCAGGACAGTCTCACAAAGCGACCTTGGCCATGTAGATACTCTGTTTTTTTACACTAATATGTTGCTGCCATTTGTTTCATGAGTCTTCCCAGCCTCTCTGGACTATTCTGGCTTTTGGGTGGGTGCCTATATTTGTTTCTTGGGTCGAAGTTGAGGGCTGATATCTCGTACTCTGCCATCTTGGTGACATCACTGTAGCCCCTGCTAGTTATCTTCTAGTGAAAATGCTTTTATTCATCTCTGGCCTGGACAAGTGATTATTTACTGCTTATTTCAATTTTCACTTTATCCTTACTTTAGAACTTCCATTAATATAATTCTCAGATTTATTTTGAAGTTACCCAAATTATATTATGGAAAACAAGCCAGTATATATTATTCTATAATAACGTACTTTAACATATTAATATAACATATCTATTTACTAGGAATCATTTACATTAATTATTTTATGTAATCAAAGAAACATATTCACAAGGTGAATTTTGTAGACAAAATCCCTGATGTTCATAGAGTTTTTTATTTTTTAATGATTTATTTATTGATTTGAAAGAATTACACAGAGAGAGGGAGAGGCAGACAGAGAGAGAGAGAGAGAGAGAGAGAGAGAGAATCGATATGAATGCTCACTCCCCAAATGGCTGCAATAGCTGGGCTGGGCCAGGCTGAAGCCAGGAGGCAGGAGCTTCATCTGGTTCTCCCAGGTGGGTGCAGGGACCCAAGCTCTTGGACTATCTCCTTTGCTTTCCCAGGAACATTAGCAAGGAGCTGGATCAGAAGTGGAGCAGCTAGGACTCAAACTGGAGCCCACATGGGATGCCAGCACTGCAGCCATCGCTTAACCCACTTTACCACAGTGCCGGCCATAGAGTTTTTTTTATTTTTTTATTTTTTTTATTTTTCAATCCTCATGTTTAAACGTGAAATATTAGAGCTGGAATTCAAATACAAGCCATTATAGTTGAGTAAATATTTTGATTAAATTTCATGAAAGGATTCCATGTCCTATGATACTTTAAAGTAGTTAGGAATGTAATAGTAAGGGAATATTAAATTGTTGGAAATCTTATCTGGTCTATGTGATTGAAAAGCTTTACTTCAGTTTTCCTTGGTTTTTATTTGCGCTAAGAGATGTTCCCCCACACTCATTTTTCATATTCAACTTTAGATTTGGACAACTTTCTACTCCTTAAGTTTTCACAATGCAGATAAGCATATTAATGGTTTGTTAAGTGATCATTCCCCCTGTGACTCTCACATTTCTGAATATCTTGTGAGCAGAAGCCAAGGTGTCCTTAATCTGGACTATCTTTGCAAGTGTATTTGTTATAGTGAAAAGCCTTGGAAGATAGCGATACTGCCTGTGGAGCAAAAATGAGCCATGCTTACTGTCTAGTATAATAAAAATAATGATTACCTCAGGGACAAAGGGGGAAGCAAGTTAATTGTTATCACAAATGTGGATTTCCTAAACTCAGGGTTCCTCTGCTGTTGTCATGCAACCTGCTACATGAGCTGCCTTCCTCGGGATGCATTCACTCTGCTTCCGTGCGACTGCAGACCATAGGGCACGGACATAAGTATCTTCCTGCTTATGCTGCCTCTGTGTTGTGAGTAACAAAGAAATCTGTCTCCAACCCAGGAGTTTTATGAGATCTCTGTGCATCTGTGAAATGAAGTGTATCTTGTTAGTTCACAAGTAGGGTAAAAAACCTAGACCCTCACAGTTCATGAAAATGCTCTAAATTTTGTCAGGAACCGTTTACATCACTGAAATAAACAGTTCCAAACATCCTCACCCATGAAACACCTTTATCCTGTAATATTTGTTAATATTCCACACACTTGTAATATGATAAACACTGGTATATCTAATGCAGCTAAATAGCGTGTTTTTTGACTAAGTGATCTTCCAAAATGTAATTAGGTCAGATAAAGTACTCAGAGAAATGTATTAATATTTCTGGTGTTTTCACTAAACACAGGTTTCCTGTTATTTTATGGAATAGTATATAATCTGATGTATGACTCAACCATGGTAAATAGTTTCAATTTAGTTATTTATCAGACAGAATATATTCCCGTTTCCTGGCTTCTGATTACTGGCAGAACAGAGCCGTGTTGCCATGGAAATGAAGGCTGTGATATATATTTAGAGGAAGGAAGATGAAGTAACAGGTAAGAGAAACACGCAGTTAAAGAAAGCAGGGTGTTGAATCAAATGGAGAATTATATGAGGATATTTAAGGTGTTACATTCAGGTTTGGGATCTTCGCATTTAAGGACTATGTTTCATTGAAAACCACAATGGATGTTATTTATGTGCTATTACCTGCCAGGTATGATGATTTGTATGAAGGATCCTGTCCTTTAAATGTCTATAATATTTTGCTTTTTAAACTGTGTATATAGAGACATCACTCAAATCAGTAATAAAGTGTTTTGCCTCCAACATTTGCTCATTACACTTTCTTAATTATAGCTATGAAACAGTTCCTATCACATGAGGTAAATATTTTTTGTCAGGTGAAATAAAACAAGATGAAAGATGTTGGCAGGATTGCTTTTAAAATTAGGGGCTTCTCTGAAGATGTGACAGATTTTCTGGTGGTACAGCTATGAGAGCTATGTGAAAAGATGCAATCATTTTTGTTTTGAAATTGCTTGTCACTCACTACTCTTGTGACTTGGTAGCAAAACTTTGATTCTTCTGTGACTTTTCATGTCCCAAGATATTAAGGTCCTCTTTTGTAATATTTTTGTATTATTTTGTAAAACCACACATTAAAGATGAAGTAAACTGACAATTATTGTAAAGATCCTTTTCTCAAGTTTTTCTTAAAATGGTGTTGGAGCCCTTGTTTATGATTGGGAATGTTGTTGTTGTTGGAATGTGTACCCCAAAGGTTGTGCTGTAAAGATAACCATCAATATCAAATTAATGTGGTTCCTTTAAGAGGGGACTAGACCAGAGTGCCTCTGTCCTCAGGAAGGGATTCATGCTGATCCCAAGAGGCTTTGAGGCTGTGAGTTTCTTCTCTTGTCCTGGTTCTGCCTCTATGCCAGAGGATGCTGCACAGAAGCCCATAGGCTGATGCGATTCCCTTGGCATTGGACTTGGCAGGCTCCAGAACTGTAAGAACTACATTTCTATTCCTACGAATCACACAGTCTGAGGTTTTCTGCTACAGCCGTACAAGAGTGACTGAGACGAACATCCACATGTTCTTCAAGTTTTCCTTTTATACCACGAGTTTCCTAGATTCCGCAGACCTTGCCCAGTTCATCTAGGAAACACCCCCAAGAAGTGAATGTTCTCAACTAGGAACACAAGTCCACTACAAGAACTCGAGTTGAATAATTTAATTTGCATTTGTGAGTAGACTTTTCTTAAAACATTTTTCTAAATATATTTGAGAATATGAATGTGATTTTTGTGCATGGTTAAACATTTGCTAAATAAAGAAGTACTAAAAACAAAAATAAATATTGTTCCCCGGTTACCATTGAGAGATAATGACTTTTAATGCAGGTACTCCTTTAATTACAATGAGGCTACATCCCAAAGTTTAAAATATCATAAGTCAAAAATGCATTTAATTATCTTAGCAAACATCAAGCTTAGCAGTGCAGGACACTTTGGAGTGTCTGTCCTTTAACCAATACTCTTGTGACCATGGATCTGACAGGAGGCTGCAGCTCACTACTGCTGCTCAGTGTCAGGACAGAGTATTGTAGTATTTGCTAGCCTAGGAAAAGATCAAAATTCAAAAAAAAAAAAAAAAAGTACTGTTTCTATTGAATATATACATGGATTTTGCACCAATGTAAAGTTGAAAAGTCCTAATCAAACAACTTGCAGTCAGACTCAATCTGTATTTTTTTTAATTTTTTTTTCATTTGGCAGATAGAGTTAGACAGTGAGAGCGAGAGAGACAGAAAGAAAGGTCTTCCTTCCGTTGGTTCACCCCCTAAATGGCTACTATGGCCGGCGCTATGTAGATCCGAAGCCAGGAGCGAGGGGATTCCTTCTGGTCTCTCATGCGGGTGCAGGGGCCCAAGCACCTGGGCAGTCCTCCACTGCCTTCCTGGGCCACAGCAGAGAGCTGTACCGGAAGAGGAGAAACCTGGACTAGAACCCAGCGCCCAAATGGGATGCCGGCATTGCAGGCGGAGGATTAACCAAGTGAGCCATGGTGCCGGCCCAACAATCTGTAATCAAAAATAATATAAATGTTGTGTTTGATTTTAATAGTGATTTTTGAATGAAATGCATTATTAACTTTTTTTAGTTTATTATATTCCTCTCAATATTGAGATACTTGACTGCATGAGCCTTTTATGGCTTAGATATCTCTTTAGCTGTGAACTTTTTGCAGAAGCTCTGTGCTGTCCATACTCAATGTCTCTGTGAATGCCTTACTTAATGGCAGTTTCAGTTAGCATGTAGATCAAAATGTGGAATAACTCAAGATTAGTTGGTTCATAAATCTTCTTATTCTTTTAGTGTTAAATATTTACTCAATAATATTTTATTTCCTGAGAAATGAGGGCTTTTAAAATATTTTTTTTTCTTGTTTCCATGTGAATAAATTTTCTGTCACATTTCCAACCTTCAGTTTTGCACATTTCCAACCTTCAGTTTTGCTCATTATTTGGGACACTTATGCTTAACATTAGCTATTGTAAAATTTTCTTATAAAATTATTTGTTATTTTATGTTTTCCCTTCCTCTGTGAGAGGCACTGAATATTATAAAAGTTTTATATTTGCTTAATTCTGATAAAAATATATTATTTGTTAATTTGCATTGGTTTGAATGAGATTGGGTATTTTCACCTGTTTTTTTGGTATTTGTATTTATTCTAATGAATAGACCATTAATATTTATATGTAATTTAAAGGAATTTTGGGTGAACTTATTGCTGCTCAAAATTTCCATATCAATGCAATATGGAAATGCCTGTCATATTTATTGGAAAATCTGTTTTTAGTTTGTCATTTGTCATTTTTTCTGTTTACAAATTGCTAAGTAAACATGTTTATGATATTGTTTGGAACTGGCTCATTAATCTATACTTGGGAAGGAGGTCTTCTAAACTTTAATCAACTATACAGAGAGAAAATTTCAAGTTCTTATCAAATTCTTGATAATATAGTAACAGTATGTGTAATATGGTTTTATTCCAATATATTCCCAGTAACGAATCACTATTTTCAGTTTTATCATGGAAAGTCTTCTGATGTGTTGATATATATGCTTATTATTCTATGTGTTCTTTTGGAAGATATACATGTATATAGGTAAGTATATATGTACATATATCTGTGCATAGCTTTGTTACATATATTTTTATTTCACATAAATGGAAACATGCTATGAACCTAAGTTTATTTTTCACTTCTGTTCACACAGTGCTCTGCATATTGTTTTTACTATGATCAAGGTGATATTTAACATTTAAAAATTATTTATTTATTTGAAAGAGAGACGGAGGAGGGGAGAATGCAATGTTCATTGCTAATCTGCTAGTCCACCCTGTAAATGCCCCTTAACAGCAGAGGTTGGGCCATGCTGAAGCCAGGGACCAAGAATATAATTTTGGTCTCCCACATTGGCAGGATCCCAAGTATGTGAGCCATCATCTGCTTCCTTCTAGGGTGTAAATTAGCAGGAAGTTGGATTGGAAGCAGAGCCAAGACTCAAGTCCAAGGACTCTGCTTTGAGATTTTTGTGTTCCAAGTTACTTTTTAATTACTACACCAGGGCCAACGCTGTGGAATAGTAGGTTAAGCTTCTGCCTGCTGTGCTGGCATCCCATATGTTTACTGGTTCCAGTCCCGGCTGCTCTATTTCCAATCCGGCTCCCTACTAATGACTTGGTATGAGGTTTTTCAAATGAGGAGACAGGACAGGAACATCCATTCTAAGAGAACACCTCTGGGTAGCTATGCACTCCCACTTTTATTTAGAGGGTACCAACAATTCTATAAGCCAGCTGTCACGTAGGCAAGGTTATACATCAACTGAAGGATTTGGGGAAGAGAATTCGGTCTGGTGGTCCAAGATAGGGATTAGAGTAGTATTGTAAATCTTCAGAGACAGGCTCATTTAGATACTCATGTAAATTTACAAATTCCTGAAAATACTCTGGGTACCAATTAACCTCCATTAGTCCCCTGCTGCTCCCACTGCCACATTCCTATAGGGCTGGTGTGCCCATTCCAGGCCTGTTTTGGCGTGAGCAGAAACTGCAGCCTTGCCTTTAATTTCAAGGGGTTGTGCCCCACTGAGAGGCACTTACGCAGTGTCTCTACAGCCAGGGAAAACAGTGGAAGAGTGCTTGGGCCCCTACATCCGCCTGGGAGACCTGGAAGAAGCTCCTTGCTCCTGGTTTTGGATTGGCCCAGCTCTGACCATTGCAGTCACTTGGGCAGTAAGCCAGCAGACTGTAGGCCTTTCTCTCTTTCTCTCCCTCTCTCTGTCTGTAACTCTGCCTCTCAAATAAATACATAAACCTTTGAAAAACATTGCTACACCTATTCCTGCCCCTGATTTTAACTCTTGCATAGTATTCTTTAATGTGCATTCAACATATTTCACAATTCATTTACCCACAGAGGTTCTCATGGCTGCCTTCAATACTATAATTCCTCAAACAAGGTGATAAACTTCACTGCATATATATCTATACACTTAAGTAGGAATTTCCTCAGTATGTATAAATAGCAGGTAATCTGAAACAAAGGGAAATAGGTTTACAATTTCTATTTATACACATTTATAATGCATAATAAATATATCATATGTGTACATATATATTTGCAATTAAAAATTAAAAGACACAGAAACAGAAAAGGGGGGTGGGAGAGAGGGAAGGAACAGGAGAGAGAGAGAGAGACAGAGAGAGACAGAGACAGAAAGAGAGGAGAGAGACTCGTATAACTCTCATCTCCCATCCAGTGGTTCTGCTGAGCTGGGCAGAAACCAGGAGACAAGAATTCAGTAAATTTTGATCCCCCATGTGGGTGGCAGCAACCTAACTACTGCCTCCCCTGGTGAGCATTAGCTGGAAGCTGGAATTAGTTTCTGGAAATAAGAGGTGAAGTCAGGTTCTTTGTTGTGGGATTGGGTATCCTAAATGGTAGTGAAAATGCCTGTCCCAATAGGCTCTGATACAAAACATTTTTGAAATATTGCATAAAGCTTTTCATAATACCTATTTTACACAAAACTTTTTAAATATTTTCATACTTGATACCCATTTTTCCAAAATAAGGGAATGTTTATTATGATCATTTCCCAGTAGAAAGATTATATAAATTTCTCTTGGCTTTTCTTAGGGCATATTTATGAACTATTTTTTTTTTCATTGGTGGAGCACAGATATGTTAGCCATTAAAACCACTAGAACCTAACAGTCATATAGCCTATACAGTTTTGCTAAAGAGAAGGGATTATCTATTTTTTCCCTGAAGTTCTGCAAAAATAGAGTATATGGTCTTTTGTAATAATTATTTTGTAATGGTTAGCATCATCTCCTAGTATTACTACAAACATTGTTTATTTATTCCCTTTAAAGTATGTTTTTCTTTGTTCCTTCCTCAAGAGAATATAGTAAGGTTGTCTCTGTGTGTGTTCAGGTATGTGTTGCATTTATTTTTTGACTCTTCAGTAAGTGGCATATATAGAGAAGGTAGACTGAGAAGTTTCTTGTTTTCTAGTTATAATGAAAAGTAGTAATGGAAAAATAATTAAATGACATTAGCAAGTTGTTAATATAAAGTAATCATAAATATTTAATAAATTATGAACAATTATCACTCATCCTAGGTAAACATTTTAAAATATACATAGCAACTTTCATTTAATACCTTGGAAAAGACTGCAAAGATTTTAGCTATTACTCTTTTTCAAAGATATATGAAATAATAATTATTTGGATACTGGTTGATCTTACAAATTCTTGTCAGCTCTCTGGGAGGTAAATGTATCCTGCTATATGAAAATGTTAAAGATTCTCCTATTGTAAGCCAGAGATTTCACTTCTTATATTAGTCTAAGTATCTAAATATACATGTACATGAATGCTTTCACAGAATTTTAGTTATTAAGTGATGAAGTAATCATATTTTAGAAGAGGACATTGTAAAATACAAGTATTGCTTTAAAGACAAACTCAACAATTAAAGCCCACCTCCCAGGGTATGTCGATTACATATGAGCTGTACATTAGGGATTTTCACAGAGGACCGTGTAAAATTGTTATTCCTGAAGGGCACTGGAATGAAGTTTTACATCCTTTCAAGAGCTTGGCTTTCCTCATCCTATCAGCTGTCAGATATCAGCCTTGCTATCAGACAGGTACTCGTGTTAAAATTGGAAGAACTGTCAGGGACACTGGTCATCATGTGACCTTTTTCTATTATCCTTTTAACCAACGTGTCACAGTACTTTCAGCACTACCCTTGCAAATACTACAAAGCAGCAATGAATATTATCTAGATTTAATAAAATTCATGAAAATACCATTGCAATCTGGCAAAAAATATCAGTCATGAGGAATTTCGATGCAACCTCTTGCAGTAAAGCTGAAAATGTGTCAAAATCGCCAGGGTGAACTTGAATAGAATCTAACCTCAGAAGTTCCCAACATAGGATTTTTGAGGAAGGAGGGTTGGACTTTGAGAATTTAATGAATCTCCTTGCTGTTTTACATTTGTCTTGCCAATGAGAACTTGGTCTGGATTTTTGTTCAATAGAGAACAACAGTAGTTACAAACGTTGCTCACTTCTTGAGAGATGGGCTATATATTTGTAAGCTCCACAAGGGCTCTGATGGCTTTCATTTCAACATAGGTTCAGATCAGAATCTTTTATCAACTTTGCAGTTTTTGGACATTGTCAAGTGATTCTTCACGTATTGTCATTTAGCCTAAGGATAGATCACTTAACTTTTCTATCAATAGGTTCTTCTTTACGGGACATTTTTCATGAAGCAATATTGAAGAATTTTTGTGTGGGTGTGTGTATGTATGTTTCTTCTAGGCTCCATAAAACTATTCTGGAAATTTATTAAGGAAAAGATACTTATCTCATATTTTGATATGCACTAAGCCTTTATAAATGCCATGCATGGAGGAGATTTTCAGCATTTCTTCAAAATGTAGTTTTGAAAAATGAATGGATAAATCTGACTTTTTTTCCTATTGACTTTCCATGCTTATCTGATCTTCAGGGAGACATGAGGCTCTCATACATTATACATACACATGTGCATGTATGTATATGTTAGCACACATGCATGTTTTATATACACAGTCATATATAATGCCATACAGATACGTGTATACTTGTGTGTGTGTGTGTAATTTGGCCTTCTGTATCTGCAGGTTCTACATCTGGAAGTTCAATCAGTCAGATTGAAAATATTCCTAAAAATTATGTACTGAACATATACAGACACTTTTTCTTTTTCTTTTTAATATTTATTTATTTATTTGAAAGTCAGAGTTACACAGAGAGAGGAGAGGCAGAGAGGTCTTCTATCTGCTGGTTCACTCCTCAATTGGCTGCAATGGCTGGAGCTACGCTTATCTGCTCACATGGGATGCCGGCACTGCAGGCGGAGGTTTTACCCGCTACGCCACAGCACCAATCTCCTGACACTTTTTCTTGTCATATTCCCTAAATAATATAGTGTAACAATTATTTACATAATGTTTAAATTAAATTGCATATAATGAGTAATCTAGAGATGGTTTAAATAGGAGGATTGCATTTGTTATGTGAGAAATACTACCCTAGTTTATGTAGTGAATTTGAGCCTATGCAAATTTTGGTATCCACAATGTTGGGTCCTGGGGCCAGCTCCCCACGAATACTGAGGGATTTTGTACCCCTATTTTGTATAGAGATGTAACATATTTCCATCTAGTCAAGCAGTTATGTTTAACCATAACTCAACAAGAGTTTGTTACTCATCTGTGGGCAGGCCACTGACATAGGTATGAGGTAATACAAAGATAAATGAATTTGTTATCTGTCATCAGATTCTTAGCATTCGTAAGTTTGCTTTGACCTATTCATTGGGAACTTATGGTCACCTACTATCCTTGAAAATCCATTCTTTTTGGTTCCAGCATTTTACTATTTCACACTATTGCTTCAAGTGAGAACTGTACTTGTTCCAATGTATTTGAGTATCAGTTCATTTCTGAAAATGAGATTCTGTGTACTTCCAGAGACTATAATGCTACTAAAACATAACAAATTCATACACACATATATAATAATTTTACATAGCTATTGAAACCTTCTATATAGCTCTATGAAACTATTTGGAGAAAATGTCAGTTTGTAACAACATAAACCTATGAAACATAATACAACCACCATGAAAGTGAGATCCACTGTAAGATGGAACATATGCTCTGTTTCAGGGCTCTGTTTCAGGACTTGTGCTCTCAGATGGACTTGGTTGAAATAAAGCATATGTATCAATGACTCAACCATTTCTCAAGAGAAATATCAATTACAGATAAGAATGTCTATATATATTTCATGCTGGGTATAAAAGATTTACATTTTAGAATTTTAGATAAAATACTGATTTAGCTAAGTCTTTAAGTAGTTGGGAGGAAAAAAAAAAACCTAAGGAATACCCAGTTATCATCACTTCGGTTCATCAGAAGATATGAATTTAAAATAATACAAAAGACAGAGGTACAGATATGAGAAAGTTGATAAAATATAACTTTTTTGGATAAGGTGATTAGTAACATGTTCAAAGTGATTTAAATAAGGGGTTAAGAGACAGATCTGAAGGAGACTTACTAATTCAACAAACTTGTTGAAACTAATGAATCACGTTTTTGAATATCAAACTAAAAGGAGAAATGTGCCTTCTCAGAGGCAAACATGTGATGTGCATCGACTGCTGTGAGTCAGGTCTCACCACTGATTCAGCAGACATCATTCTAGATTGGAACGTCTGAAAATGGGAGGTGCACTTACAATCAACTTTTGGAATAACAGTAGAAAACTGGTTCTTGGGATCTTCAAAATAACTTTCATCAAAATAATTTTATTGTTGTTTAAATGTAAAGTGGATATCAATCACCTATTATGAATACTAAATGAGTGACCCACATGATATAAGCTGCAGTAAAGTGGAAGCTCAGGAGAAATTAAACCTTTGTCCTTCAAAGACAAGAAAAAGGCAGTCTTCTGAGTACAGCGGGCGCAGAATGGGAAGTCAGGGCAGAGAGCACTTTTCTGTCTCTTGATACATTTCAGACTGCTCCCTGATATTCAAGCAAGCTTTTATTCCCACTATAAAGAACTCAATTTCTTTATTCAGTCAACTGAATGACAAACAGCTGAATGGAAAACCTCTCTCGGTTCAGGGAATTGTAATAACAACTTGTTGACTTAGGAGAAAAGGTCAAAAGAGAGGTAATTTATATTTTAAGGCAAAATCCCCAAAACTGTGTTCCATGAAACAGTGAAGATATATGAGACATTGATATATGCCACAAAAAAAGGAGTGTTATTCCTGTTAGGAAAAGTCAGATTTTATAATTCTTATATATTCCAATACCGAATTAGTATTTTAAAGACTGAACTATCTTACTATAAGGTAATTTGTTTTCCCTTATTGAACTTAGTCTGTCCTTGGCTTGTTTTCCACAATTTCTTTTAGTAAGCATTCATGAAAAGTTTGCAAAATCTGCAGAACTTAGAGAAGACAAATTCCCTTCTATTTTCTGGTTTCCAGAGAGGATCCAAAGAAGACAACACTCTATTCATCTGTTATAGGGCATTAACTGGCTACACTTTTGGTGTATTTATGTTTCTTTTTGGCTGCCACTAATTATGTAGTACTTTAAGGGTGTCACATTTGACATTCAAGTATTATTGCCTCTCTTGAGACTGGATGAATTTCCCCAATATCTTATATAATCCTTTGCCTTCTTTTAGTCTGATCTATATAAAGTTTTGGTTTATATATTCAGAGATGAAGTAAACAAAGATGTCATGAACCGAAATCAATAAAATACCATTTATATTAGACTAAGACCGGAAGTTGCTTTCAGATGAGAAAAAGCTACAAGTAATGTAGCAAATTCATACTGATAGACTGTGGGGGTGGGGTGAGGGGATAAGAAAGAACAGTTAAAGAAGGAAAACTGAAGCTACCTCAGAACTCAGTAACAAGCTGTTATTGGATCATGATCAGGTAACCATTTTGAGAGCACACTAGTCATAAAAGTGCAAGCATTACCCTTTCACACTTGTCACTATTCTGTGTGGGTGGAAATAGCAAATGTTTATTAGAAGCATACCTCATTTTAGAACTCAAGTGATTTCTTGGTGTTTATTGATTTGAATACAAAAGGAAGCCATTGAAAATAAGAAGAAAAATCTAGTTAAGCTAACATCAATAAGATTTTTATTAAATAAAATAGCCTAAGGCATCCACCAATAGCTTTTGATAGAGATCTATAAATAACAAATAATATCAAACAATAAAAATACACAAGGTTGTTATTACAAAAGGCAGAATTGCCACATAAGAATCATGTAAATTGTATAACTGATTATTTATGTGCATAATATATGCTCATATGTAGTAGTCATGTATAAGGACATAAACGCAAACACATATATGCACACATATACATCTAGATATGTATATCAACATATTAAATTATATAGCATATATTTTGTCTAATGGATAAAAGGGAATCAATAAGCGTTTGTGTGCACATGAAAAATTTTACCCTGCTGTGTTATAAATTCATTGGAATCAGCTTCCAAAATCATTTCTTTTTATCTACATTGGAAAGTATTTTGCTCTGGATTAGAAGTGTGAACTGTGAACCATAAAAGGAGAAAAACTGGTTACAAAAATCTTGCATCTTTTTCTCAATTGTTATGATTTATATGCCCTGTTGAAATTGGCTTATTCAACCTCTATTCTGCTTTCTAATTAGCTATGCTGCATGAATCCATGAAGTTCAGAATCATTTACCTCGAGTAGTCTGCAGAGACTAGATATAGCCTTCTAAAAACATTATAGAAGGTGACTCTTCAGTATCTTTCCCTGGATGGAAACCACAGGCATGATTATAAGATGGGTTAAGGTCATAAATTTGTGTACAAGTAGATTTCCTCTATGCTATCCGTTACTTGGTTCTTATCTTCCTTAATTCAAAATATACTCTTAAATAAAGAATACTTTCTCCTAAAATTATAAATATGAAGTAACATCAAAGAGTTCATTGAATTAAAAGACAAGTTTGCTTGGGTACAAAATATTTGATGCATGATTGCATTTGAAAATACAAGTAGTGGGAGCAGCTATATGAAATGATAAACATGTTTATTCACTCTTATTGGAATTATAGATATTATCTTGTGAATAGAAAATTTAATAATAATAACCAAACAAATTTATGCCAGACACTGCTCTAAATGGTTACCGGTATCAACTCATAGACTCTTCATAAAAACTGTATGTGGCAGCTTCTATTATCTATGCTATGAAGATAAGAAAATTTATTGTTAGAAAAATTCAATGGCTTTCTAAAAGTCACACTATTAGTAACTCCAGGACTCAGGATTCAAACTTTGCCTTCATGTCCTATAGTTTGTACTGTTAACCACCATGCTGATTTTTTTCCTATGTGGTTACATAATCATCCGTGTATTTTCTTTGATGGACAAGAAATACATTTTCCAATCTTAGGCACTGTCTCCATTCCATAAATTTCCCAGTCATCCTATAACTAAATGTGTGGGGTCAGTAGAGATGGGGCTTGGTAATTAAAAAAGAAAAGATGGTTGTTTTAAGCAACTAAATTTTGGGATTGTTTGTTATGAAACAAATGTAATAATAGCTAACTGACACACTCACTTTACTTTCCATAAAATCTTGCAATAGAACTCCTCCAAATATTAGATTCATGAACAAATGTTAGTTTTAAGGTTCAGAAAAATTCCAAACAAGTAGACCTGTTTAGAAACAGGTTAGTACATATGTAACAAGAGACTCATAATGCTTATGTTGAAATTACTTGATAAGATAATGTGAAATGCTTCATCCATGATTTTATTTTGATAAAAATCATAAGTAATATTAATTATTATTAAATATTCTTGATAAATCTCAGGGAATCTTACCCTTTTCCATCTATTTGTTTATAAAAGATTAAAGGCCTATTGTTCTGATGGGGAAACTTAAGATTGACTCCAATGAATTTAGCTCATATTTTACTCCTAATCCTATGACAAACTGCAAACTTTCACCCATTTAACTTTGGTACTCACTTCCTCCTTACCAGGTTGGAGTTTCAAGTGCAATATTTTGTACAGAAAGGCACGACTACTTCACCCATTGATAACTGCTGTGATCATTATCATTTTGTGAGTTATGTAAAGAGAGATTTAAAATTATTGGCAATGTTCCCGATCCTTTTTGTATGATGAACATAATAACAATTGGTAAAAGCTTAATGTAAACTTATAGTTACTGATGTTATATAACTTTATATTAACACATCTGCAGGAGCCTTACCAGTAAGAATTTCCTGGTAGATCAAACAATATCATCTTGTATCACTACTGTGGTTTAATTGAAATCTGTTAACTATTAGATGATCTAGGTAAATTCAGTTATGTTTTGAAAGATAATTTGTATCAAACAATGCTTAATAAAAATCAGCCTGATAGCAAAATTTTCTGATATTTATTCTTACTGATATTACCCTTACTATTAACCTCCATAATCATTGCTTACTTCACCCAAATCAATTGAGATTTGACTAGCAATGGAAATCATACTTTATAATTAATTTACCAGCATAGATTCATCAGTATGGTATCTATTCAATCATATCATTCCATGGGGATTTTACCCTTGCTTATGGTGAAACCACAGAAATGCTTGTCTGGATCAAATTATTTCAACTTTGGTTTATGATGCAGAAAATTGAGGGGACTAGACTACTTGATAATATGCTCAACTAACTGAGGATGTTCTTAAAAGAGATTTCTGGCCTTAACTTTGGACAGAACTTATAAAAAAATGAGTGGTTTTCTTTCCAGATAAGAATTATGCCTAGCTTCCTAACTAGTCAGAAAATATTATCTATTTTACTGTAGGCATACATAAGCATTATCAGCATGCATATCTGACTTTAACTTGTGCGTTAGTCTGCTTTCTACCACCATAACAAAACACCTAAGGGATAAAAATATTGGCTCGAAGTTCTGGAGGCTTACATCAGTATCAGGTGACCTCATTGGTTTGGAGTCGGGAGGCAGTATTCTTACTGGAGGAGTTCTGAGGTACTGCAGAGCATCACTTGGCAAGACAGAGGAGAATGTGAGTCTGTCTCTGCCCTTATGAAGACACAAGGACTCAATCATGGGGGCTGCACCCTGATCTAGTCACTACCTCCACTGCCCTACCAGCACACATGGTAATTGGGTTAAATATCTACCTCTTAGTACCACTATCCTAAGACTAGGGACACAGACGCATGAATTTGGGTGCAAATCATATTTAAATCATAGGAGGCTACAACTCAAAGGCTCAAAATGAAGTGCTTTTGAAAAAGAGAATAAGGATACACAGCAGACTCATAGAATGGCAGATGTCCTAAATAGCACTCTGGCCTCAGAATCAGCCCTTAAGGCATTTAGATCTGGCTCAAGAGCCCATGAGAGTATTTTAGGCATGGAAAGACAAGACACTCTGGCAAAAAAAATAAAAATAAAAAATAAAAAAGGAGGACCTAAATTGAAAGATCTCTGCAAGTGAGATCCCAGTGGAAAGAACGGGGCCATCAAAGAAGAAGGAGGTACCTTTCTCTGAAGGGAGGAGAGAACTTCCACTTTGACTATGACCCTGTTGGAATAAGATCGAAGTCGGCTAACTCAAAAGGTTTCCATAGCCTTGGCAACTCATGACTAGAGCCTAGGGAGATTACTGACGCCATAAACAAGAGTGTCAAATTGTTAAGTCAACAACAGGAGTCACTGTGTACTTACATCTCATGTGGGATCTCTGTCCTTAATGTGTTGTCCAATGTGAAGTAATGCTATAACTAGCACTGAAACAGTATTTTTACACTTTATGTTCTGTGTGGGTGGAAACTGATGAAATCTTTACTTAATATATACTAAATCGATCTTCTGTATATAAAGAGAATTGAAAATGAATCTTGATGTGAATGGAATGGGAGAGGGAGCGGGATATGTGAGGGGTGCAGGTGGGAGGGAAGTTATGGGCGGGAAAAGCCATTGCAATCCATAAACTGTACTTTGGGAATTTCTATTTACTAAATAAAAGTTTAGAAAAATAAAAGAGAGAATAAGATATTTTTTCCAGTTCTATTAAAAACTCATCTAAGTGAAATTCAGGGAAAATTTCTTAAATGTGCAGTCTTTACACTGCTCTCACTCTCTGAATAAACCTGACAATGATAGAGCTAAATGCTTTCCAGATTGTGTCAGTTTTACAAAAAATACCTTCAGTATGTTGCAGCCTTGACTTCTATCAAAGAATGTTTTAAAATAACCAAGTTGAATAGAATACTGCAAGAAAAACCATATAATAAACTATACTTTTTTCATTAAAGGAATGTTGTTGAGTGTGTTGTTCATAGCGGTATTACTCAAGAAGCTAATAAATAAATAAATAAATAAATAAATAAATACAGCATTTTCCTCTACCCTGATGCTTGGAAAAGTTTGGCCTTCACCAAAGAATTGTGGTGCTTTTTCCTTTCTGTGAATGCCACTGGATAACTGACGTGTATCCATTTTGGCTTCAAAATTAAGAGTGAGAAATTTGAGAGTCTGAGTTTTTGTTACTGTTTATTTAGTTATAAGCTTTTATCCTGATTATTCGTATTATCTTCTGTGCAGCAATTATCATGGTCTTTTTCAAAATAGGAAACTCAAAATAGTTTTACACATTTCTCATAAAGTGTTTCCAAATCCCAAAAGATAATATTTTATTTACTATTTGATAGAAAAAAATAACCTCTAACTTAAAGATAAAGGTTTGATTTAGCTCTTCTTGATTCCCTGGGAATGTCTGTTTTAGTTGCCTGAGTCTTGAACATGAATGTTGCAAGTTTATCCTTTTCTGACTCTAATTCCCATCTCTTGTTTTCTTTTCTTCTTCTATGTTTTAAAGTTTTCCAAGATACTATAAATTTCTTCAAATTCAGTTCTGTGTTCAAGCTGTGTTTGGGTCTTTTGGCTCCATTATTCGTATAGATCCTGAGGACATTTTTTATTCCTCCACCCCCACCTTAGAAACCGTAAGTAAAAGGCTATGGCATAAAAAAAGACTTGTCAGTTTTTAAACAATATTTCTTGATAGGTCAAATTGGTAAATGTCTCTACTTAAGGTTTCAATAGCCACTTCCATTAGACTGCTTAAGATTCCTAACTTGGAGTTGCTATAAAATTACACAGTAAGCATTTCTCTTTATTGTCTGCTTGAAATGCATCTCTCCATCTCTCCTTACATCACTGAGGTCTTAATGCAAATATGACTCCCTACAACACTACTGCGCATGCCACCCTGACTCCCTGTCATCCTCTATCACATCCCATAATCTTCAGAGTCATTTTTTAAAGCTTTTATTTAAGGAATGCAAATTTCATAGGTACAATTTTAGGAATGTAGTGGTTCCTCTCCCCGTACCCACTCTCCCACCCCTACTCCTGTCCCACCTTCTATTCCCTCTCCCATCCCACTCTTCATTGAGATTCATTTTTAATAATCTTTAAATACAGAAGACCAACAGAGTCATTTTTAAATTTTTTTATTTAGTAAATAGAAATTTCCAAAGTACAGTTTATGGGTTACAATGGCTTTCCTCCCCCATAACTTCCCTCCCACCTGCACCCCTCACATATCTCGCTCCCTCTCCCATTCCATTCACATCAAGATTCATTTTCAATTCTCTTTATATACAGAAGATCGATTTAGTATATATTAAGTAAAGATTTCATCAGTTTCCACCCACACAGAACATAAAGTGTAAAAATACTGTTTCAGTGCTAGTTATAGCATTACTTCACATTGGACAACACATTAAGGACAGAGATCCCACATGAGATGTAAGTACACAGTGACTCCTGTTGTTGACTTAACAATTTGACACTCTTGTTTATGGCGTCAGTAATCTCCCTAGGCTCTAGTCATGAGTTGCCAAGGCTATGGAAACCTTTTGAGTTAGCCGACTTCGATCTTATTCCAACAGGGTCATAGTCAAAGTGGAAGTTCTCTCCTCCCTTCAGAGAAAGGTACCTCCTTCTTCTTTGATGGCCCCGTTCTTTCCACTGGGATCTCACTCGCAGAGATCTTTCATTTAGTTTTTTTTTGTTTGTTTGTTTTGTTTTTTGTGTTTTTTTTGTTTTTTGTTTTTTGTTTTTCCAGAGTGTCTTGTCTTTCCATGCCTAAAATACTCTCATGGGCTCTTGAGCCAGATCCGAATGCCTTAAGGGCGGATTCTTAGTCCAGAGTGTTGTTTAGGACATCTGCCATTCTATGAGTCTGCTGTGTATCCCGCTTCCCATGATGGATCGTTCTCTCCCTTTTTGATTCTGTCAGTTAGTATTAGCAGACACTAGTCTTGTTTGTGTGATCCCTTTGACAACAGAGTCGTTTTTTAACACACTGCTTTTTTTCTGCCATTATTTGCATGTTTACTTTCTGCTTCTGCCACTTCACTGTAAGCCCCAGGAGGGCAGGGAATCTATTGTTCTATAGATCTCAGCATGTAGATTAGTACTCATACCCTTATTTTTAATATTGTGAAAATATTTAATATTGCAAAACTATGAATTCTGTAAAACAACTGTGTTTATCTCCTTATTTCATTGATTATAAAATAGACATAAAGTCAATTCTTTCTAACTGTCACTTCTAGCTTTTACTCATTGGGACAATTATTATCCAATTTCCTTTATTCCTCCATAACTATCTATATAGAATTATATAAGTAGTACATAATTCTTAGGAATGGAAAAAAAAACTAGTGTTATTTTCATAAATAAATTTTAAAATGTTAAGTGACAAATTGTGTCCATAAATATACTACGGAATAACTTTCCAGATTATTTTAAAAATTGAAATCAACAAATTCTAAAGCAGAATCACAATTCTTTATGGTTAGCCTAGACTGTTATGGATTAAATAATGATGGCAGATTTAGACTAGCATGCCCATAAACAGCAGTGTTAACGGAAGTTTTGAGTTTCCAGCCAAAGTTATGTGTGGTAATGGAGTTTGTGCTATTTTTCCTTACGTTTATTGGTTTCTCCAGAACTTACCCTGTGTTAGATGAGTGGCAATGCTGACTATGACACATTTCTGCCTTTAGTGGTCTATAGGGGACACATTTGCCAATGTCTAGGTTTGCCAAGGATGTTTTCTACTCACCCTCTTATCCTTTTGAAGAGAAGCTCAGGAAACTGTCCGCAATTTTTTCTAGTCAAGGTAGTCTAAAGGGACATACCCTAAAATTGTAGACCAGTGATGCTCCACTAAATTTGTTTGTTTTTTGTTAGTTTTTCAAACTTTGAAGTCTAGAGCAGCAATATAGAGAGAGTAAAAGCAAGATGAAAAGCATTTACTCCCCAGAATTCAGTACTAATGAATAAGGTTCATTGAAAAAAGATGTCTAATACTTAAAGAATACCTCCTTTTAACTATGGTAGCCATTGTCTTGATGGTGTGGGTACCTACCATACACAGAGCTGAAAGAGGAATGATAGAGTTGGTCAGGTGCCCTCTCTCTTCTTCATTTGCTGTCCCATTTCTTGGACCTGATGTCCATTCCATTGTAATCTCCTTAAAGCATAGAATCTGACACCAAGAATACTGAAATTTTGTCTGTGACCAACTATATGGAATATTTTTGCCAATGTATTCAGGTTTTGAAAAGAAAGTCTATATATCAGTGTGCAGGGTTTGATTATTTATGTGTATCATATTTTTGTATTTGTGATAACTAATGATGGTTTACACTTTAGGTACTTCTATTCCTACACATGCTCAGCATATTTGCTGATCTGTTTCTATTTCTGTATTCTTATTTTAAGAAAGATATAAGTGAAAGATAACTTGTGGAATGCACTTTTGATGCAGTGTTAAGGTGCTGCGTGAGACACCTGCATCCCATGTCGGAGTGCCTGGATTCAATTCCTGGCTCTACTCCATATTCCAACTTCCTGCTCATGCACAGCCTAGATGTAGCAGTAAAGGCTCAAGGAGTTGGGTCCCTGCAACCCATATAGGAGAGCTACAACGTGTCCCCAGCTCCTGGATGCGGTCAAGCCCTGTCCTGGATGTTGCAGGCATTTGGAAAGTGAACAGGCCAGTGGATTTTTTCTCTTTCTTTCTCCCCTTCTCTCACTTTCTCTCTCATTCTCTTGTGTTTGTGATTATTCTTGCTCTCTGTGTCTCTTTCAAATAAATAAAAATAAATAGAATATTTAAAAAAACATAGTGTGCATTTTCCATAAACTTTCTGATGCCCCTTCATATTTTCATGATGAGAAATAAATATAGGAATAATCTGACCAGTAAAGTTCTCAATGAGAAATTACCATTTGAGCAAAGTACTGAAGGAAAAGCAAGAAAAGGGGACACTTGGATCTGGTGTAAGAACAGCCAAGGTAGAGAAGGCATCAGGTGCATAAGGCTTACTGTGGTTCAGGAACGCAAAGCAATGAGGGGAAGAAAGGATTGAGGAGGGAGCCAGAGAGCTGGGGACAGGGAAGAAGGCTGCACACGGAGCAGGGCCTTTTTTTTTTTTTTTCAATGGGATGTAAGTAGGGAAACATAACCAAAGTTCTACAGTTTCTGAGAGCCTGACAATGTGCCAGGAAATTCAGCTCTCCACTGCTGCATGAACTAAGGTGAATGTGTACAACTGCCTCTCAAAGGATGCTTGTTTGAGAATGAACTGAATGAAAATGCTTGTACTGAGGGCACTGAGACCTTCTGAGTCTTGGCTTTTCCAACCCTAGCTACCTGAGGATAATGAACTGTTATGATTCTGGGCTCTGAAACTTCCTAACAGGAACTTTATTAATTTTTTGAGGCTGCTGTAACAAAGTGTGTCTAGCTGGGTGGCTTAAACAACAGAAACCTACTGTCTTGAGTTTTGGGGGCTAGGTGTCTGCAAACAGAGATTTGGAATGACTGGTTCCTTCTGAAGGCTGTGTGGGGGTGTCTGTTTCACGTTCCCTTCTAGCTGCTGATGGGTTGAGTATTCCTTGATTTATAGGTGGTGTCATCCCAAGGATCTCTGTATGTGTCTGTCTCTGTGTCTAAATATATTATTTTTAGAAGGACGCCATCTTATGCAGTTAGTGCCTCCTAGCTTGGATATGGTTGGAGTTTGTTTCTCAAGGGGTCTGGTGTTGACAGCTTATTCCTCAATCTGGTGATGTTAAGAGGTGAAGCCTACTAAGAGATCCTTAGGTCTTTGGAGGCTTTTCTTGGAAGAGATTAAGGCAGTTCTTGTGCACCTGTGAATTAGTTGTCTTCAGAAGGTTGTTAACCACTTGGGCCGAGCTCTGTGGGATAGTGGCTAAAGCTTTTGCCTGCAGTGCTAGCATCCCATATGGATGCCAGTTTGAGTCCTGGCTGCTCCACTCCTGATCCAACCCTGTGATATTGCCTGGGAAAACAAAAGATAGCCCAAGTGCTTGGGCCCCTGCACCTACTTGGTAGACCCAAAAGAAGTTCCTGGCTCCCAGCTTTGGATCAGCCCAGCTCCAGCTACCACAGCCATTTGGGGAGTGAACCAGTGGATGGAAGATCTGTCTTTCCCTCTCTCTCTAACTCAACCTTTCAAATAAATAAATAATAAAAAAATATTTATAAAAAAGATGGTAACATCTTTTGGGGAACACAGTTCAACCTGTAACACATTCCAATCAATATCTGGCTTATCTCCTTGTGCTCAAACTGTTCTCAGCGAGGTCATTGATGGCCTCACATTATTATCAGTTCCAATTCTGTTTGCTCCTTTTATTGACAGATCACTGACATTTGATGAAGTTGACCCTACCCTATTCTTTGAAACACTTTCTTCCTTTGGCCTGCACCTTACACACTCCCTTGGTGACCTGCTGTATCATTCTCCTCTTCTTCCCTATATCGTAACGTAGGAAAACCAACGGCTCAAACTTTGGTCTTCTCTGTCTGCACTCACTATGTTAGGAAATTCTTCTAAATCCTTGGCCATCAGTATCTTGGGCAGGCAGACAACATCCACGCTCACAGTTCCAACTCAGCATTCTCTCCCACACACTACTTGTAAAAGCAGGTACCAACATGCCATCTTTACTAGACTCTAATAGCATGTTTAAACCATACATAAATAATTTAATTTCTGGATTTCCTCTAAGTCTTTCTGGACCTGCTCTTCTCATTACCTGTCTTATCTCTGTTAGTGACAACTGCGTTCTTTCCATTTTTTAATTCAGAAAACATGAAATCTTTGATGCTACTATTCTGTCACTCTCCAAGACCAGGCTCACAGCAAATGCTGTTGGCTCCACCTTGTAATTTTACCAGAATTGGACCACTCCCTCCATCACTGCTACTGGAGCTTTGTGCACAGTCACGGTTATCTCTTGCCAGAGTCGATGCAGTCATCCCCTAAGTGCTACAGGGATGCCATCCTTGTACCTGTATTCTCTTCAGAATATCTGCTTCAGTGAGACTTACAAACAAAATAGAAGTCAGAGAGTGCTATTCCAATGTACACAGTCCTGCAGTGGCTCACTTGGAAAATATGCTAAAATGAAGTGCCCCGAAAACCCATGGGGGTCTGCTCTATTCTATCTTGATAAATTCACTTCCTAATTCTCTGCCCTTGCTCACTTTTGGTAACCACAACATTCTCTTTGATGTTCTTAGGTAAAGAAGGAGACTCACTTGGAACACTTAGGCTGGATTCTTACTCTCCCTGTTATGCTTTCTTCCCACATAGCTGCACTTACTTCACCAGCTATAATCCTTTACTCCAATATCACTTCCCTAGCAAATTAATTCAAACATTCTGTTTAAAATAGTGCTATCCAATTTTTCTTCTCTTTTACTCCACAATTTTTGTTTTCCATTGTACTTATTAAATACCGCAGCATAATATTTAAAAATGTGTACAATGATCTCTCATCTCATGTAAGCCATGAAAGACTTTTTTTAAGTTTCACTAATACAGCCTAACTGATTAGAACAGTATCTGCATCACTCATATTGTAGCACTTAGTAGATTGAATTAATGTCTGTTAATTGATCCACAGGAAAAGATGGCTACATTACTCTTTAAGTTGATGAGCATGTTGACATATTCAGAAACAAAGAAAATTCAGATTAAAAGGCAAAAATTAGGAATTCATTTCACATAATACATTTTACAAATACACCCATTTTATATTGATTAATTTTTTATTAATTATTCTTTCTGATGGAGAATGATGTATAGCAACTGTCACAATGGTAAAAAAAATGAAGTTTTTTACAATAGTAAAAAATATAGTAGACTAGAATTTTTCAATGAGCTCTATGTTTACTTGTCTTTTCAGTTTAATATTCATCAAGTAACAATTGAATTACTACTACAGGTTTAAGTAGTTAAGCAAAAGATTATTTGTATTCAAAGCACAGATGTTTAAGAAAATATCTGTGTTCTCTCCCTGCTCTTATTACACGCACACACACACACACATCTATCAGCAACTTGATTTTTACTCAAAAATATAAGCAATATTTCAAGCATTTCTTTTTACTTTCTTTTTCTTTTTTTCTTTTCTTTTTTTTTGACAGGCAGAGTGGACAGTGAGAAAGACAGAGAGAAAGGTCTTCCTTTGCCGTTGGTTCACCCTCCAATGGCCGCTGCGGCTGGCACACTGTGGCCGGCGCACTGCGCTGATCCCAAGGCAGGAGCCAGGTGCTTGGCCATCCTCCACTGCACTCCCGGGCCATAGCAGAGAGCTGGCCTGGAAGAGGGGCAACTGGGACAGAATCTGGCGCCCCGACGACCTGGACTAGAACCCTGCGTGCCGGCGCCGCAAGGCAGAGGATTAGCCTATTGAGCCGCCGCACTGGCCTTCTTTTTACTTTCTACTTGTGTTCATCTCAGTATGTGAACAAAAGAGAAAAAGAAAACAAACCTGGCTTTGAGAACATCAGTAATGCTGCAGAGAGGATTAAATGCTTAAAGAGTCAAAAACAGAAGTTGAGGTAAACAGAGTGGTAAGACTCAGGCAATAGCCAAAATATGTTAGAGGAAGAGAAAACTGGGACAATCGGATTTTCAAATTATCAAGTCCCAGAAAAACTTAGAGTCATCTAAAGCAGGGGAATGAATGACTGCAGGCCGAATTCTCATTCTCCTAACTCTTGAGAAATCCAGGAGAAGTAGTTTTGATGAGCAGGCATTACTTCCCTGGAGTAGAGGAATTCGGCCCCATGTCTTTAATTCATTGAAAATATGTATTTTTTTGTAGAAAGAGGTGGTGTGCCTGAGAGGATTGGAAATGTGTTCTGTATTAAAGTGGGTTAGAGAAAGCGCTCAATATCAGTGTCCTGGCTTCACAGAGGGAGGGCCTTAACCTGAGGCAAAGCACATTCAGAGATCCTTCTGAGGTTTGCTTGATTTCTCCTTGGCTCCTAGAAAGTTAACCTTACAAAAAAGGAAGGCCAGTGTTACTGAAAATTTCTGTGGAAAAAGAAAAGCAACTCTGAGGGCAGAAATATTTTTTTATATATACAGCCGCCATGGTTATCATAATAAAAATGAAAACTGACTGATGAGCACACAAAAGCTGAGCCAACCACTTTTTCCAAATTTTCTAGGTGGTGACTGGTTCTTGCTTCCTTTCTTAAGAATATGTGGCTAAAATCCTAATTCTTAGCATGAAACATTACATCATCTTCATTAATTCAAGCTAATTAACTACTACATTTATTATTTTTATTGCCTTACCTCATTATTATCAAGAAGGCTACAGTTTATTATAATGACAGATTTTTATTTTATTAAAATGAAAGTGTGAGTAATTGAATGTTACGTAAATAATATAGGACTTTCAGCCACTTAATATACTACATTATATGAGGAATTTAAGGAAAATTATTCATACATAAGTAAGCACAATTAAATGTAATTTGTAGCAACTGACTTTAACTAAAACTTGAAAAATATATTTACAAAGCATTTATTTTTCTTTGTTAGCCAATTAATTTTATGAGCATTAGAAAGATATGTTTCATTTATCCAATTTGTTTTTGTACTCTTGAATTATATAATTAAAATTAATGTTTTTTGAAAATGTCCTTAGTACATATGAGCTTGAAAATAAAAGTTTTAGTAAATTGCATGAAAAAGTAATACGGAAAAATATTAGATTTAACCATTTGTGGAATTATCCTTTACTGACTCTATGATATATTTTTTTTTCAATGTAGTAATGTTTAGGATCAGTGCTGTGGTGTAGTGGGTTAAGCCTCTGTCTAGAATATATTAAAATTTAACACTTTTTTTTTTTACAAAATACTTAATTGTTATGTTAAGTATTTAGGAGATATAGATGCCTAGCAACTGAAAAACATAACTTTAATTCTATATTCCTTGGGTAATTTCTAGGGTAGTTTCGGTCTTTCTGGTGTAATATGAAAAATTTGATATTTCTTTAATCACTTTGAAAGATTATTTTGATTCTTCAGTCTGAGGTATTTAAAACATTTTTAAGCACTTCTATGTTTTTAAAGACTTATAAAATCAGTTTTGTAATCAATTTTTCTCTAATTACAAGGATTATAAGAAGTTTATTTTAAATTAAGATTTTTATATAATTGAACAACTGCTGATTTATGCAACTAAATATACAGATAGTTACACAAATGTTGCTCAATTTCATAAAAACAATTATTGAGAAATAATTTTTAGAGAAAATTTACAGATTAAAATTAAATAGAAATTGCTCTAAATAAGGATTATATATTCAAAATCCAATGTACACAAGACAGAGTGCTTCAATTATAGGAGTTATATCACCTGCTTAATATGGCTTATATTATAAAAATATGAGATTCATATTTTGAAACATTGATTCTTGCCTTAAAATTCAGTACTAAAATTAAGCTAGCTTTAGATTTATCTAATAGCTTCTTTACCTAATAGAAGAACTCTTCATTTCTCACTAGTTTTGATTTTGATATTTTACCTACAAAGTATAAAATGTGATTAGTTTCAGGAAATATTAAATGAAATAATACTTGAAATATATAGTACATTGCCTTGAACATAGCAATTACTGTAGTAGAGAAAAAAAAATAAGTGACCACTGAATGTCTTTTATATTTATCTTCCAGCACACACAGGAAGAGGGCATTGTACTTAAGTGAAACTCAACAGTTCCACCTAAAGTAGGAGGTTTTACTTTCTGGCTGTGCAATTGAAGAGCCAGTGCTGTCATTCCATGTTCAGTCTATCTTCCTCTGCTGTAGAGACCGTTCAGGTTTTGTGGTGAGACACCAGAACCATAAAATGGAAGCAGCAGCATCTTGGATTCACTACTTGAAAGGAATTGACCACCCTAAAGGGACACCAGATCTGTGTGACTTTGTGTGGGAGAGAAATAAAGTGTAACACATTGAGACACTAGTAATCTGTCTAGCGAATTAGAAAAATGATAGCCAGAGTGGTCATCAATTGCAATGTTAGTAAAAATCAGTGAGTATGTGTGCACATGTGTGTTTCTGTGTGTGTGATTGAAGGAAATGAAATTTAAATATAAAAATTCTGTTATTTGTAAAGCAATAACAGGAATAGCTCTGTTAAAAATTTATTCATTGGCATTCCTATAACAAATATTGGAAATAAATTCAATTACTGAGATAATTTATTTAAAGTATATTTTATTAACAAAAAACGCCTGCAGTGGAGTTACTATTGATTATCTAAAATGATTTCACTTATAAATGTGTTAAAGTAATCTAAAAACAAAAAACAATTCAAATCAATTGGCAATCTACAAAAAGAGTTAAAGATTTTAAAAGCTATTATTAAAATTGCTATATTGGTCTATTATATTATGTTATATGTGTGTACATATTGTATGTCCACATGGGGAAATTTTATTAAAAGTTTTATTTTAGATGGCTTATAGATAAGATTGTCCATAAATTTAAGCTGCTAAAATCAATCAAAGATACATTTTAATTTGTGGGACCTGAATCTGTGTATCATATGTTTTAAACGTGTTGGTAGAAAGAAACTAAAAACATTTTATATGGTTGTGCTTAAGTTTACTGGTTAAACAAACTACACCATGTTAGATATTTAAGAGGTGTTTTCAAATACATGATTCTTAAAATTTATAGAAGGCATTGGACCTTCTGGTAAATGTTTTCTTAAGTTGTTATCTAATGGTTGAAACGGTTTGCTAAGTATTCATGTGATATTGCTATTTTCAGCAAGTGATCTAGGACTTGCTCCCTCATTTCTCTATTCTAAGCCCAACTTGTTCTTTCATTTCTCTATTCTCTTCAAGGTAGGAAACTAATTCTATTATGAAGGAATCTGTAGGATGCACAATTTAATCTTTAGACCTTATAAAAGAGATGGCTAACATTTTTCTGTAATAGCATAGCCAAAATAAGAACTTAAATAATAATCTCATAGCTAGATTCACTTCGCCATCAGCCAAGTATACAGTAAGTAGAAAAAACCTCCCTTTCAGACCAAAGGGAAAGAAAGTTTTAAAGTGAGAATATAATTTTCCTCATGGGCATTGTCTACCTTAGAAAAACTACTACAGAACATGCCTGTGACTATAGACTTGTAGTTCAGGCCACCGAAGATTAGAGATGGGACTTGGGCACTCCCTTGACTTGCATCCTCTGGTCTGCTTTAACACAAACCCAGGAGGAAAAGAAAGCTAGGCATCAGAAGCAATGGGTGGCAGGCCTATTAATGGCTGATCTGTACAGTGATCTGCCTTCAAGGAGACCCAACAGGCCAGTCCACTGCAGTGGCTTTCAATGTGGTAAGCCTGGGCTTCAGCAGAAATCAGCTTGTGAAGAGCCCTGGCAGCTCTGCCAAGAGTTGGATCACTGGAAATGGACCTGCCCTGGAGTCGAAGGATGCCCAGGTCAGAGCCACAGATCTTATTGGCTCTAAGCTGAAAAGCCCTTCACTCAGCCCAACTTCCAAAGTGACCACTGCAGCTGAGGGGATGGTCAAGTAGGGTCAGCAACATTGCAGGCAGAACTGTCAATTTCTTGTTAGAGATGCCACCTGCCTTTACCTGGCCAGCTCTCCTCCCAGCCCAGCCAAGTAATGAAAGTCAACAGAGTGCCTTCCCCTAGGAGGTTCACACCTCCCTTAGGATATACCCCATGTGAAGAGATAGATAGGTCTGGGCCTCTGAATTTACAAGGCCTAAAGCCCACCAGATTATCATCAAGCCCCTTCTATCAGGTTCTATTTGCCTCTCAATCAGAAAACTTAATTGTAGCTTAGACAGCACCTTTCTTAGCTCCTCTAATAATGACTCTGTCCTTTGTTCTAGGCCCTGTCTAGTGCACTTGGGCCTCATTCCTTTGTAATCATAACCTCTACTCTACCACCGATGGCTCTACTCCCAACCTGTGTGTACTGATGGTCCTTTTCCCCACTTAATGCTGTATAATTGTTCAAACCCGGTAAATGCCACTCTTAGGATCATTGGTTACTATCCTCACTCTGTCTTTTATGACCTTGTCTAAATATGATCAGAGTCGGTAAACTTGGAAGGCTTCCATAGCCTTGGCAACTCATGACGAGAGCCTAGGGTGGTTACTGGTGCCATAAACTAGAGTGTCAATTTGTTGGGTCAACAACAGGAGCCACTGTGCACTTGCTCCTCATGTGGGATCTCTGTCCTTAATGTGCTGTACATTGTGATTTAATGCTATAACTAGTACTCAAACAGTATGTTTCACTTTGTGTTTCTATGTGGGTGCAAACTGTTGAAATCTTTATACTAAATTGATCTTCTGTATATAAAGAGAATTGAAAATGAATCTTGATGCAAATGGAAGGGGAGAGGGAGCAGGAGAGGGGAGGGTTGCAGGGGGGAGGGAAGTTATGGGAGGGGGGAAGCCATTGTAACCCATAAGCTGTACACTTGAAATTTATACTCGTTAAATAAAAGTTAAAAATATAATAAAAAAAACCAGGTTTTGCAAGAACAAAATTGTTCTTAGTTATCCAGGTGAAATCAGAAATGTTATCTAGGAGTATCAGAAACATGGCAGTGTGGGAAAGACTTGCTGACACTAGGAACTTTGAAGATGCAGGAAAGAACCATGGACCAAGAAATAAAATAGGCATCCTCTAGAATGGGAGCTAGATACTTCAATGGACTCCTCCTGAGAGGTTCCAGCAGGGATAACGTCCTGAAGACGCCTCAGTTTTACAAGATTATGCTTTTTTTGAGGCCAGAATACTGATCTTTAGTGAAAATGAATTTTCGCAGTCATAGGCCAGTTGGTGCTAATTTCTTATAGCAGCTTTGGGACATTAACACATTAGTTCGCTTAAATAATTGGCTTTACTACTATACCAGAACTAGCCTCCATAATTAGATTCTTAGCTTCCCAAGAGTCTGCATTCTTTAAAGAAACTAAGGTGATTCCTGGAATTGTGAATTCTTCCTACTCAAATCATGTGCTGACTTTCTACTGGCGTCACAAATAAATTCAAGGATCTCAGCCAGACCCAGACGACCTTGCACTTTCTCACTCAACCTCTCTGACATCACTGCCCATCCACCTCCTGCATTTTAACTTCATTCCAGTGATTTCGGTCTTCTGTTGCAATCTAAACATTGAATATTTATTTCTGATGTCTACTCTTTGCTCTTGTGGATCCTTTTGTCAAGAACACTCAGGCCTCCAAATGCAATATGATTGAATCATCCTTTAAATCCCTATCTCTGAACAAATATCATCTTTTCAATACTATCTCTGACCACCCAAGCTAAGTTCAGCCTCATTGCTCGTTATTCTCTTTCATTTTCATCAGCAGACATATTATGATCCAAAATCACGTTGGTCATTTTTTGATTTTATGTTAATTTCTTTATTCCACATACTACAAGCCATTATGATATAAACATTGGAAGCAAAAATTCTATTCTTTGTTGTCATAATGATGGTGTTTAGAATAGCATCTAACATATTGCAATACTGCATATATATTTTTGAATGAATGAAAATATGAAGTCAATTAAAACTTGAATTATTAAGGTCATACATGATTATGCACTAAAATATTTTCTTCTCAGCATGTTAAGTAAATTCATTATACACCAAAGATCATATTGTCACTTTGCTGATCAGGGTAGAAAATGTGTGTCTCCTAATGTAATCACAATTTACATAGTACACTTCCCTAACTGTAGTGACATCGAAGCTTACTCTCTCATGGGAATTTCACACAAGATTATCATCTTTTGAGCTATAGAGTTTTCTTTTTTAACGAGTTAGAGTATTTATCCATGTTTTCTACATAGAATCTATTTCTTTCATTCAGTCTGTGATGGTTGCTCTCTGCCCAGGGTGCATGTGGCCAGAGAGCTGAAAACTTTCGCTCTAAATCAGGGATGATGAGAACAGCTATAGCATAGGTCTCCATATATGATCTCAATGACTACTTGCCTGACTTTAATTCTCTTTAAAAGAATTACTAGTTGTTTGACCTTGGGCAAGTTACTTAAACTCCATGCCATAGTTTCCTCATCTACAAAGCTTAATAGCATTAGCAGTTTCCTGTAGGTTTATGCTAAGAATTAAATGAAATAATATATATGAAGAGCATACAGATGCATAGAAGACATTAATTAGATATACACTTATCAGGAAATTACAAGTCATCTTGATTCCATTGGCAAAAATCCTTTAACTGTCTTACATTTTTAGTATAAATGTGTACATTTTTAGTATAAACATTTTCTCCATAAAAGTGTACATCAGGAGTGGGTGTTGGTGCAGTGGTGAAGTTATTGCTTGGGACGCCCTCATACCATATCAAAGTCACCAGGTTAGTATCCTGGCTCCATTTCGAATCCAGCTTTCTGCTGATGCACACCCTGGGGGAGCAGGTGATGATCAAAGTAAATGAGTTTCTGTCACCCATGTGGGAGATCCAGATTGAATGTAGGCCCCTGGCTTTGGTCTGGCCCAAATATATCCCTTTTTCATTCAAATACATACATAATTATAATTAAAAATCATAAATATTATCAGTGGTAATAAAACATCATTTATATTTTAAAATATTCATCTTTGTTTTAGAGGAAAACCTACACATACACACAAATTCACATGCACACACATGCACAGAAACAGGTAGACTGACAGAGAGGTCCCACATATTCGTTCACTATTCAAGTGCCTGAGATGGCTGGAGCTGTGCCAACCCCAAGCCAAGAAGTGGGAATCCAATCCAGGTCTGTCATTTGCTTATCAGGGGCCCAATTATTTGAGCCATCACTGCTGGCTCTCAATATATTCATTAGGAGGACTCTGGAATCAAGAGCCTGAGCTGGGATATGAACCTATGTAATCCAAATAGATAGGAGATGTCTTCATTGGCATCTTAATTGCCAGGACAAATACCTGTACTGGTATTTATATTTTTATAATTAACAGATACACTCAAACCAAAGTACCTGTTTTTGATTTTAAAGCATTGCCTAATTTTAACTGTGTGATTTTATGTAACATTAATATTGTATTTACCATATCAGCCTCAACATTTTTCAGTTGCTTCAATGTTTTATTTGGCACTTTGACAGCACAATATGAGAATAGAGTGTGGTACTCAAGATATGAGAATAAGTAAGTTGACATTTCTGCTGTGGTAATACTAGAAGATAATATCTTTGAACTCAAAACCCATAATAATATGCAAAATTCTAAAGAGCAGTTATCATCCACTACCACTAAAGAACTATGATGAAAACGTTATTCACGTCTTTTGTTTCTTGAATACAAGGTATTTACAGTTATTTAAGTACTATCCTTAACTTACAACATGAATTTTAAAAAATCTAAATCAATGCTGTCACATCCTTAGATGACTCAATCATTATTAAAGGGATATGAGCTAATGCAAATAATTATAATATCTAGAAAATTAAAAAAGTATTCATGTGGAACTTACAATTTTAAAAATGCACAGTATACTGATTAAGTCAAATTCTTTGTCAAACAGGCTGATTTGATTTGTTTTATTCCAGCGTCCTCTCTTTGGTTTAAAATTTCTTTTCCATGATTTGTATATAGACCTCTCACTTCTGCTGCATAAAATTATAATCGTCATCCACTGACTGATGTTATGATTTTACAGGCAGAGATACTGAAGTAGGTACATTGATGATACCTAAACACTTGCAGAGATTAATAATTAGATTAATTATTCTAGTATTGAATTTATTTATTTTTCTGGCACAAGTACACCCAAATTAAATTGACTTATTCTAACCATTCTGCATAGTGATTGAAAGCATAAGGTTAGTCACAGGTTTATTTTAGGGCTAATTTATTCTAATTGGTTCCCTTGGAAGAACAACTTGTCAAAATAAGTGGTGTGATTGGTTCTATTTCTATATTTTTCTGGATGTGTTATGGATGAAGAGGGTGATTATGACTGGGCATAAATACTCCACACAGTCATGTTCAGAATCTTGGGAGCTTAGTATTTTCATTAGTAATTCTTCTCCCCATTGTCCTCTCCTCTTTGTCTTCCTCCTGCTGCTCTTCACTTTCCCTTCCAGAGAAATGAGCAGCAGAACCCCAGCGATTACCTCAGGATAATTTAGTGAATCATAGCACACACATTAAATGAGTACATAGTAGGAATTATTTTGAGAAAATTAATTGTAAAATGAATTAGATCTATATGCACTCATTTGGAAAGAAGACCACAAAAAGTTGATAAAAACAGACAGATCACTGTACAAATTGTCCCTGAGTTATGAGGATCAACTTATGGCTTCTTGGTACAGGAACAACAGAAAGTGTACTTCACATTTTGAATTTAGATATTTGCGGGCTAGTGTTACAACCCTTGCTCCTAGTGCTGGTCAGTGACAGCAAACTACAGCTCCGTTAGTCACGTGATCATGAGGATAAACAACTGTTATTCCACCGTGCACTGAAGACTACACACTCCTGTTTTCAGTACTTCTACCTGCATGAAGAGAGTATTCCGCTATTACTTTGAAGTAAAGTGGAGAAGAAATGAAAGGTTTTGAATAAAAGATAAATATCTAGGCGTACAGGTGACTGAATTTTCATGTTTCACTTTTCCCCCTTTTGATTAAAGAACATTCATTTTCCCTTTCCACCACTTTATATTGTGTCCCTTGTGTGTTTTGGGGGGAAGGGGCTGAATATGTGCAGATAACTTCTGTTTTGTATTAATATGTCAGTAGATTAAGAGGAATCACAGTTGGACAGAACGCAGAGTTCACTCCTCAGGGAAATTTGGTTATGAACTGGACTTAGTGACTGGGCATGAATATGGGTTGCTAGACTTTGAGAATTTGAGAGTATTTTCCTTGTGTGAAAAGAAGGCACAAATGGACATTTCATGCAAAGGTGTATGGAAGGTAACATAATTCATTAACACATATGTGTTTTCCATATTGTTCTTTATTCGGTTCTATTGTTGAATTTTACAAGAAAGCAAATATAGGGATGGTATAATTCTTGAAAAAGGTTGATGCGAAATTTGTTGGTGAATTTCTGATGTTAGGATCCACAGGTAGACTTTCTTGTAATACTGAACTATATATTTATAATGATAAATCAGTAAACCTTCATATTAAAGAATCTGTTGATCTGATCATCTGCATGTGCCCTGGTTTGAATATATTGCACCAAATTCAGGTATTAAAAACTTAGTTGACAATGCTACAGTGTTAGAGGCAGGACATTTAAGAAGTAATTTGCTTCTGAGGGATTTTCCTTCATGAACGGATTAATGTTATTATTGCAGTAATGGTTTGGTTCTTGCAAGGAGATTTTGCTCCCTGCCTTCCTCTCTCTATCTAGCCTTCTTTTACCATTTTGCCTTATGTCATGGGATGATGTAGCATGAAGGCCCTCTCTATCTGTAGGCTTCTTGCTTTTTGGACTTCCCAGCCTCCAGAACTGTAAGAAAAAAAAAATCTGCTCCATATTAATAGTCTTAGGTGTTCTGTTATACCAGCAGCAAATAAACTGGATCAGAAAAATGCTACAGATAAGTAAGACTTTCTATGAAAAATATCTGAAAATGTGGAGTCATCCTTGTAACTGAGTACAGGATAGAGTTTGAAGAATGTTGGAGAGGTAGACTAGAAAAAGCCTGAATTGCCATGAATCGGGTTTTAATTATCTCTTTGATGAGAGTTCATGGAAGAAGAGCTATAGTAAAATTAGGAAACTTAGGAGATACTTAAGTGGTTGGGATCAGAATGTCAGCAGAAATATGGGTGACAAAGGTCATTCTGATGAGGTGTGAGATGGAAATGAGGAACGAAGTAAAGGCATCCTTGCTACAAGGTCTGAAAGAACTTGCGTGAATTGTGTCCGTGCCCAAGGGTATGGAAGATAGAAGTGAGGAGCAATGGACTGTGATATTTGGCAGAATAAATTTTCAAGCAAAGCACTGAAGCAGCTGGGTGACCATTTAAACCACATACAGTACAATGCTAAAGGAAAGAAATTATTTAATGACATTTAAATTAAATAGCATTTATTATTTAAAATAATTACAATTAAAAGGGAAACTGAGTGGAAAGACTCTGATAATTCTCAGCCTGACCATGTAGAGGGTAAAAAGGCATCTTTAGGAAAGCAAAACAAAAGTGGGAACAAACAAACATATGAGGAAGAGACTGATGTGAATAGAAGGAATCCAGTTTCTATTCAGTAAGGGATAATGACCTTGAAGGAATTTCACAAATACGGAGTGTGTAGAACTGCAGGGCCACTAGTACGTAATTCCAGCCTGGGAAAGCTGCAGGTATGAGACACTCCTGTGAGAGTCACCTAGAGCACTGAATTCAGGAATGTCTGAGGGCCCAGGATCCTGAGAGCCCAGCTCCCACCTCAAGGCATCCAGGAGGCAGCACATAGAGTCAAACATCATTCTGCGGGTATAAGGTTTCATAACCCTGATGGGTTTCCATCTCATTTGGAACCAGTTGCCCCTTTCTTCTTGCCAACTTATTCTTATGTTATGCTTGTTATGGCATTATATTTTAGAAACTCATAAGTTCTTATTTTTGGGGGTGGGATGGTGTGCTAGAAAGAAATTTGCCTCAGGATGAATTGTGCCTTGAATTGCACTTGTATGTGATTTCATTGAGACCGTAGAGTTTGGATGATTGAATTGATGCTAGAACTTTGGGGGTTACTGGCATACAATGCATATATTTTGCTGATGAGATGCATGTGTTTGGAGGGGGTCAAGAGTAAAATGCAGTGTCTTGAATGTATCCCCCAAAGTTCATATACTTAAAACTTAATGTCCTTACCAAAGATGTTTGAAAGTGGAACATTTTAGAGGTGAATAGGTCAGGGGGACTTCATCCTCATACATGAACTAGTGCTATCATCATGAGAGTGGGTTTGTAATCAATGAGGTTGACCTTCTCTTGCTCTTTCTCTTGCATATTGTTTTACCCTTGCTCCTTCAGAGGATGATACAACAAGAACATCCTTAGCACTTAGATACCCTCTGTTATCAAATTCCTAGTCACTAGAACTAGGAGCAAAGATGATGATTATTACTATCCTGTGCAAATACTTAGTCTCTGGTTTTTGTGGTAGCAGCATAAAATAGGCTAATAAAGAATGGCTCTTAGATTTACTTGATAAGAAGATTATAATCAATTTTTGAATGCTGTTCATATTTGTGTAGGATTGTCTGTTTTTCAGTTTAAAAATCTGTCAGCTTGATATTTAATCATGACCATAACTTAATATTGCTTTATAAATTTTTATACTCAGCAGTGTTGTAATGTACACTAGAAGGAATTGCTTCACTTTATTTTTGTGATCATAGTATCCTTGCATAAATAGACATAAATAGAAGACAGTATTTCTGTGGTCTGTTACTTCTGTACATTAAACACTGTAAAGTTATACAAAGGACTTTATGCCATTTTTGTAAACAAACAAAAATACGCCATGGGTCCCCAAGAATAAATAATATTATCTCTGTGAATTTATTAAAATTTAGCATTAAAATATTTGTTTCATTTTATAATCATTTATTATTGTTAAAGGAAAATGCACATTTAAAACATTCAAAGAGGTAGAATATGATTTATAATAGGTACTTATCACACTTTTAAGCAATTTTTAAAAATATTTATTTATTTACTTGAGTGGTAGAGTTACAGACAGTGAGAGGGAGAGACAGAGAGAAAGGTCTTCCATCCTCTGGTTCACTCCCCAAATGGCCGCAATAGCTGGAGCTGAGCCAGTCTGAAGCAAGGAGCTAGGAGATTCTTCCAGGTCTCTCAAGTTCAGAGGCCCAAGCACCTGGGCCATCTTCTACTGCTTTTCCAGGACATAGCAGAGAGCTGGATCAGAAATCGAGCAGTCAGGACTAGGACCGTTGCCCATATTTGGAAGTGCCCATAGTTGGAAGTCATAATCATTCATTGATCTCATTTATGTCAAATGTTAAGGTATGAAAGACTTTAGAATTAACTAGAGCCTCAAGGAATCTGTTGGTATTGTATATGGGTGAGAGATAGGAAAGATAGATAGATAGATAGATAGATAGATACTGATAATAACAATATGTGGGGCCATTCACTTTTCATTTAGTTGAAGAATTTTTTTTTTATATTGAGCTTTATGCTTATTTTTCTAGGCCATGCTTGTGAGGAACAAAGAGAAGTAGAAATCTGGTTAGCAGCAAAAATGCCTATCAATTTGCAGTGAAGGGGTATCTTTTAGAATAATCATTTTTCCATCACCAGGGTTTCTGATCTTTTGTGGGAGTAAGCAATATTTTTGGTTGATACTTGACATTTTATTGAACATAATGACACTTGAATCTTTTATTAATGAAATTATTCAAAATAAATCCTTAATAAATATTTAAGGTGATAAATACAATCAAATTAATGACTGTACAAACCTAACACTCTTGGTATTTGGAATGCCATTATTTTGTAATTAATAATTAAATGAAGGTGAAGAAAGTGACTTGGAGCTAATTAAAGCTAAATGAATGGTAAAAAAAAAAAGTCAAGGATTTACAGCATGGAAAGGTAATTTATTTTTAGTAGCATTTGTTTCCTAATAGAATCATGATACCTACTAAGAAGAAGACTATTTTCCTTTAATAAGCTTATTTAAATGGTTAAGGAAAACAATCAATCATGTCTCCTGTGAGTGATTTCAATTTACTTAGTGTAGCCTGTCTGGTAAAACAAACAGTGTGTAACAATCTTAATTCAATGAAAGTCTTGGTGAATCTATTCACTTTCTAATAAGATCAAGAAATGAATTATATACAATGGATTTAATATGCCAAGGACAGAAAGAAAGCATATATATTGCATGAAATTATAGCATGCTGTTCATAACATTTTATTTGAAAGGGTATTTACTAAATTTCTCAATTACACAGAGATAGCATACATTTTGAAGTAAAATATGAAATATAGAATATGAAATATAAAATATGAAATGGATTAAAAAATAAGAAATATTATGACCTCTAAAACAATCATTCACCTAATAATTTTAATTTTATTTGACACATAGGCTCATGCTATTAAGCTCAAAAATGTACAATTGTTTATTATTATGTATTTGGATATATTATTCCAAAATAGATTTTCATACTTTTTATAAAATAAGTAGTGCATTTGTTTATTTTACAGAAGGTACCATTGTGCAATTTATATTTTCAAATAACTGATAGATTCTTCTTAATCTAAATATGAATCTAAATCTTCTGCTCAGAATAGCCAGCCTTTTGAGTAATATATCATGATTATACCTTTTCACCAAAGGTCTATTACATGAACACTGCTGCCTTGTGACTGTTGTGATGATGAATGGGTTAATCCATCATGAATATTAAATTCACTTTTATTCCTCAAAAAATTGTATACTTGCTTAACAATGAGACATAGAAAGCAAAGTGGGCTTAGCTCCCCTGGAAGAATTTTTCAATTATTAAGAAGCATATAGAATGAATATTTTCATTTACCAGGAAACTTCAGCAAGAATTATGAACACTCATTTGCTTGAGGCAAATGAGGCAGTGTCATTCTTGCATCCAAAGTGTTGTACAAACATCTTGAAGATAGAAGTGTATCCAATTACAAGAAGTTCTCATCAACATTCACTTTAAGTACCCAGCATTTACACCAAATATTCTAAATGCTAGTACTTGAAGAAAATATTTTAACAAAACCTATTTCCTAACTGTAAAGAGTATTCAGTTGAAGTAGGAAACTGACCTTTATTTAAGTTAAAAGAATCAGTCATACAGAAAAGAATCATGATTTAGGGGTTGATCCATGAGCCATTCTTTCTCATATATTGGAAGAAAAATCAGAACCTGTGCTTAAGTGGAACCAGAAAGATAGCAATAATTTTTGTTCAATATGTAGCTCTATAGGGAATGCTCAGGTACACCAAACTTTAAAAAGACTATGAAAAGGACATAAAAAACCTTAAATTAATCGTCTCATGTCCTCTAAATATCTCTGGAGAAGCTAATGTACTAGAAAACTCCCAGTGGAATATAAACACATCCTATATTATCTGTGGGTTTTCGATATTTATGTAGAATAGTACAAATTTAAATTATATAAATAGAATATCATATATGAGATTACATTAAATTTACATATATTCAGAAAATCAGGCAGAAGGAAAACTGTATTAAATGATAAAATTTGGAATATATTGACTTACTAAAAGAACTGTGATACATCACTCTTTATTTAAATTCCTTTAGTATTTTTCCGAAGCTCTGAGACAAAGTCTTTCAACTTAGCTAGTAAGACTCTGCATGATCTTTCTACTTATCTATTAATCCAGCTTCAGGTCAAAATACTTTCCCTGATGGGAACCACCTGAGAACCATGGCCTTTTTTTCTCCCTTGAATGTGATACATTTCATTAAGTATTAGCGTGTTTTTGATTGACACATAATAATTGTATAAGAGGTCTCATGCATTCAAGACTTCATGAAAAATTCTCCCTTGATGTATTCCTTATCTTTCACTGATCTCCTAATTTTTCTTTGTTTTTGATCTTGTAGAATTTGAATATTATATACCTGAATTAACTCCTCTTGGTTTATATACATTGCAGACCTCTGTGTTTTAGGTTTGGCAAAGCTGAACATTCTGTATTTAGTCTAGTCTATGGTGCTGGATGGGTCAGCTGGCAATGACTTTGATTAGACAGTATCTGCATTTGGGTTTTCTAGAAAGCTGGGCCATTGCTCTGATTAGGGTGAGACTGTTGACCAGGCTCTACAGTTAGATACGACTGTGGGATCAGCTCTACCATTAGAGTGGCTGACAGGGGAATGCATTCTGATTGGGCCAGAATGGGGGTGTAGATTCTCTTGCCTGGTGATATTATGAATTGAGACCTGCAGTTGAACAGGGATGCAGGTTGGGTCCTGAGGTTAGGTAGAGTCACTGCTTGTGGTGGACAGTATTGATGTTATCTCAGTAGAAAGGCACAGGTGAGGTTTAGTCTCCCTTCTTAGGTGGGATGTTAGGGTGGGCACTGAGGCTGACCCAAGTGCTATTTAACCTCCAGCAGATGGTATAACCAACTCTTGTTCTTGGCCAAAATGAACTGGAGATTTTCATCCTCCTTGGTCAGGGTTTGAAGGTGGGCTTTGCAGCTGTACTGAGAATTACTCACACTCCCACATGTAGCAGAACGAACTCCCGATCTTTGCTGAATTTGCCACGGTGAATGTTTCTCTGTCTGGTTGAGGCTTTGAGATGTGTCTAAGGCTGGACCTGGAGGCTGTCCAGGTACATATTCAAGCAAGGTAGAGGTTTCTACACTTTGTGGGAGCATCGATCTTGGCTTTGAACTGTGCTGTTGGCTGGTACCGCTGAGCTTGCAAGTTCAAGTGCTTGTCCCTCTGCGTCTCCCACTTTGCTTTGTTTCTTCCTGGCTCCAGTTAATCTAGCTCTACCTACCACAGCCTGTGTCTCTCAGTAGGTGAGACCAGAGTAGATTTCCTGGGAGAAGCAGGCATCTTCTTCCATTTCCTTTTCCCACTGTAGATACCACAAACCCCATGGAATCGTCTCCTTTGTGTCATACTTGGGGTGACATTGTCAGTGAGACCATTCCTCTTAACCTCTTCCAAGATATTCATTTGATTGTGTAGCCCATTTACATGTCTCAGTTTTATTCCTAAATTCCACAGTTCCCCTGAGATGTCTTGTTTGTGAATAGTTAATAGATGAAGTGTCTTTAGGGATGCAGAAAAGAAGGGTTAAAACCGTAAAAATAATTTTTAGGAAAATGAATGACCTCTGAAACAAGATGTCAGAAAAAGACATTGCAGGCCTCACTCACTTTTTTCCTTCATCCTTCTCTTCTGTGTTACCATCCTTCTTTTCCTTGGAAGGTTAAAAAAAAAAAAACACTGAACTTTTTAAGTTTTTTTTCCAATATATATTAAGTCAGGTATAAAACTATGTTTTTCTAGAGGAATAACTAATTTTCCCAGAAGGGTTTTATGTGTAGTCTGCCTTTTTAACCTTGATCAGCAATGTCTTCAGTATCATGCTTCCTTTTCTTATCAGTTGCCTTTCTGGATTCTTTTTTTTAGCTTCATAATTCTACTTACGCCTTCATTGGCTTACTTGCTATTTTGAATTATAATAGCTCTTCTTGCACACTTAATTTTTTTTATTTTTCATTTATTTGAAAGCCAGAGTCTCTGTGTAATTCTCTCTCTTGGCCTCTCTCTCTCTCTCTCTGTCTCTCTCTGTCTCTCTCTCTCTCTCTCACACACACACACCACACACACAAATACAGAGTGAGAGAGGGAGAGAGAGAGAGAGAGAGAGAGAGAGAGAGAGAATCTTCCACCTATTGGTTCACTCCCCAAAGGTCACAACAGCTGAGTTGGGAAAGACTGAAACTAGGAGCCTGAAACTCAATTCATGTCTTCCATGTGACTGGCAGTGACTCGACTACTGGATCCATCACCTGCTGTCTCCCAGGCGCCCTTTAGCAGGAACTTATATTGCAAGCAGAGGAGTTAGGCCTCACACCAGGCACTCCTCTATGGGATGCTGGCACTCCTGGTGGCCTTTAAGAGCTTGTCAAACACCCACCCATCTTCTTGCCCTCTTGATTATCCATGTAAAGTATAGAAGCCCCTTTCCAAACTTTGTTAATGGTACTAATATAATTTTTGTTGGAGTTTCAAAATTTTAAATAATCAACACTGCTTAATCTTTTATATCTCATTTAAGTCACTTCTTTCAGTTGAAATATTCCATTACATATTCAAGAAGGTTATATCAATTTACTGTATTTTGTCGCTTAAATATAGCTCTGCTTTGTAAAATTGTGTTTATTTGTCTCTGAGATTATTTTTTCCTTAATCAATGATAATATTAGTAGTAGTAAAATAACAGTAACAATAATAAAAAGCAACATAAAATAACATAAACACTGATACTTAGTCAACTCACAAATTCAGAACAATTGAGGCAAAGCAATATATAGTAGTGATTTAAGTCACTTTCATGGCAGACAGATTACCCAGGGCAGATGTATAACATCCAAAGACATTCTAGGAACCTCAGACGGGAAACCACATGATTAACTTGCTCCTAAGATTTATTCAGATAAATATAAGTCTATAAAAGTGTAGGGACATTAATTTGGCACATTGGTTAAAAACCTACTTAGGGTGGTTGCACCTGCATGGGAGAGTCTGGCTTCCGGTATTGTCTCTGCTTCCAATTCCAGCTCTCTGTTGATGCACATCCTGGGAGGCAGCAAGCTGTGGTTTAAGAAGTTGTGTCCTGCCACCCTCATGGAGACTTGGGTTGAATTCCAGGCTCATGGCATTGGCCTGGCCCAGCCCCAATTGTCATAGCCATTTGGGGAGTGAACCAACATGTGAAAGATCTCCATTTGTCTCTGTCTCTCTTTCTTGATCTCTCTGTGCTTCCAAATAAATAAAAGTTTAAAACATCAAATAAACAAAATCAAGTTAAAAAGCAATTATAATGCATTAAATCTTTATGCTGACTTACTTCTTAAGAGCTAGCTCTCTATTATCTAATATTATCGTTTGAGTATAAAAGTACATATTAATTTGGTAAAACATGTAAGTATATTCCCAAGGAAATTATTGCCCTGAAATTGAAACTAAAGACTTCTTATTCCTTTACTGTGTAGAACAACTGTTACTTTGTTTACCACAATTGGCAAAAAAAGACTCTAAATAATAGCGACAGGATGGTAGAACTCTCCACACAGTTGAATTCCTGGGATAAGGCTTTTCAGTTTTACTCATTTTGAGAACATTATTTCCCTTTAATTCCTTGCCCTAATCTTCTGATCTAATCAGATTTTTGTTTGTTTCTGAAAAGCAGATCAAAGGCCTATGTCTAGAAACGACCATTTATATTTTTCCAGACAGTCTTCCCCTAGGGACACATTTTCCTACTAGCTATTTTTTTTCGTATTTTTCTCAAAAATGGGTCTTCCTAAGTGGTACCAGCTTGCTTGGCTGCAAATCTTGCGCTCACTAGTGTTTCTCTCTGGACAATTTTGACTTAAATGGCAAAATGAATATTAAAGAAAGTTAAAGAACAACATTAATACACAATGAAATGCAATAAGGATGGAGATCTTTTTTAACATGCAAAAACTCATATAGAGCTGCCAAAGCTAGTTACACTAAAAACAAGTGAGAAAAATGTAGATTGCCTCCTGAGCTTTCAAAAACCATCAGACACTCAATACGTAGTAATGACTGAACATATTCTCTGTACTTAAAGCCTATATAAAAAGAAGTGTCTAGAGAAATTTGAATTAAAGAAGATTCTGTGAAATTTGCCTAAGTACAGAATGCACATCTATTTTGAATGTTCATGCTTTTATTTAAGACAAGTGGCAGATAATTTCACAGCTGTCAGTTAATGCACATAATGAATGCCTTATAAAAGGAAGAAAGCATGAAGTTGTATTCATGCCCTCCAAGTATGTAAAATAAATTCAAAAGGATGTCAAGATCTAGTATGAAATGAAAAATGCAAGAACACTTTGGTTTAGCAGTGTGTAGGGGTGGGTTGGGGTAGAGATGGGTGTGAACTTTCACCCCTTGTATCCCTATAAATTAAAATAATAGTAGAGTAGTTCAGGCACTACCTTCTTTAATTATTGGATTTTTGTATCTGCTTCTCAGGAATTTAATATATGGCACTTTGATATGGGGGTGACTTTAATTGCTTTGAAAAAAAGTTTTTCTAGGTTTGCTACTACAGCCTAACATTATTTAGCTTTTAGAATCTGTGGATGCTTTTCGTTATACAAGATGTGTAAGGACATTCTCTACCTGGGGGAAAAAATAAGGTACAGCGATCTTAAAAAATTGCTTAGTGTTAATATAGAGTTGACATAACAAGTGTAAAATCCACCCACTTATTCTCTAGTGATGGCAGTCCATGACGTTTTACAAGAATTACTTCGTTATTTATGAAAAATCAAATCCAGGAGATCCAAGATGCCTGAACAGTGAAAAGTCACACTGACCTCATCCATAGAAAGATACAAGAAAATCAAAGGAAGGACCACATTCTTAGGGGACTAAGATAAATGTTCAGTGGATAATGGACAGAACAGAGACTCCGCTGGGCAGTGAAGAGAGAGGACAGACACCACGGCCAGCCATGCTGCCAGCCACCCTGCATCTCTGCTACTGGCTCCCAGCTGAGAAACACTTTCTTGCCAAGATAAGGCAGGAAGAAGCTGCAGGTGCCCTGTTACTGGCAGCTTTATTTATTTTTTAAAGATTTATTTGAGAGGTAGAGTTACAGAGAGAAAGTGAGACAGATAGAGAGGTCTTCCATCCTCTGGTTCACTCCCCAAATGGCCACAACAGCCAGAGCTAGGCTGATCAAAAGCCAGGAACCAGGAGCTTTTTCTGAGCTTCCCACATGGGTGCAGGGAATTAAGCAATTGGATCAACTTTTAATGCTTTCCCAGGCCATCAGCAGGGAGCTGGATTGGGAGTGGAGTAGCTGGGACTTGAACTGGCACCCATATGGGATAACAGCACTATTGGCATAGGTTTAACCCACTGTATCACAACGCCAACCTTTATACTGGCAGCTTTGACTGGAGAGAAGTCCATGGTTCCCACAGGCTTTGAGTCCAGCGAAGACAGGGCTTTGAGTACCTATTTTACTTCATGAAGGGAGGCCTCTTGCCTCCTTCCTCTACTCTCACCAAAGTGCCAGATGCAGTTTGCTGTGGTGGAATGGCTGCTGAGCTCTGCTCTGATTTCGGGGATAGTGCACTGTCCTGGTATTGTCAGAGGCCACTTGAGCCAGGTGTAGGATAGCTTCTAGGGTGGAGAGTGGACCCTGTGCACCCTGTGACTGCAGGAATTCTGGGCATAAACCATGGAGCTAAGACGGTTGCATGTTGCAGCTGGTTTTTCTGTGCACCCACTGAGTTGGACTGCAGAGACTTAGAGTTCTTTTCACACTTGAGGTGGAACTCACAGTGGGGTCAGGAGACGTGATGAAGAGGAATCAGTTTTCTGGGTGGTGTACACACTTGAAATGTTGAGGTATACTGGAACTGTGAGCTCACTCTAAGCTGTGATTCAGTTAGTTCACTCTGGCAAAGTGAAAAGCTAGGACTATAAACATACCAGCCAGCTCCATCATTCCCTAACCGAAATGTCTGTAGCCAGAGGTGTTCTATCAAGTCACTCCAGAAATTTACCCCACTCAGAAACTGTGGCCCCACTCAGCACACACCCATAGAGTTCAAGTTTAAGTGATATATATATGCACATATATATATATATACACATACACATATCATCCAGAAGAGATAGAAACAAGAGAATAGTCAGATGCACAAAAATCAACATAGAAACACAAGAAACATGAAAAAATGCAATATGACTATCCAAGGGAACATAATAATACATTAATAACAGACTGTGGCCAGTGCCGTGGCTTACTTGGCTAATCCTCCGCCTGTGGCGTCGGCACACTGGGTTCTAGTTCCGGTTGGGGCACTGGGTACTAGTCCCGGTTGCTCCTCTTCCAGTCTAGCTCTCTGCTGTGGCCTGGGAGGGCAGAGGAGGATGGCCCAAGTGCTTGGGTCCCTGCACACATATAGGAGACCGGGAGGAAGTATCTAGCTCCTGGCTTCGGATCGGCGCAGCACTGGCCGTAGCGGCCATTTGGAGGATGAACCAACAGAAGGAAGACCTTTCTCTCTGTCTCTCTCTCTCACTGTCTAACTCTGCCTGGCAAAAACTAAAACAAAGTGGACTTGGAAGAAGGGGAGATAGATGAAATGCCAAGAAGAAATTCAAACGAATTGTAAAATTACTCAAAAACAGAGAAACAGTTAAAGGAAATCAGTACATGACATGAATTAGAAATTCAAAAATTGAGATTTGAAAAAAAATATTTGATAAAGGAAACAATGCAGTGGAAAGTCTTAACAACAGACTTGGTGATGCTGAATAGAGAATGTCTAATCTATGGACAGGTCTTTTGCAATATTGTCAGACAAAAAAGTTAGAAAGACTGAAAATAGTGTTTGGGCTCTATGGGACACCATCAAATTAAAAACACACATCTTAGGAGTTCCTTAAGGTATAGAAAAATAATAATGACTTAGGAAACCTATTCAGTAAATAGAATATTTCTCCAAGTTGTAGAAAGATATGGACATCCAAACTCAGGAAGCACATAGAGTTGCAAGGAGGTGTGATCAGAGAAGCTCCTCAACAGACACATTGCAGCCAAACTTTCAAAAGTAAAACATAAAAAGAATATTCTAAAATTTGCAAAAAAGAATTAGCTGGTCAAATTTAAAGGAATTACCATCAGATTGACAGTAGATTTCACAACAGAAACTCCAGAGACCAGGAGAAATGGAGAGATATTGTCCAAGTCATAAAAGAAAAACAAAACAAAAACAAACAAACAACAACAACAAAAAAAAAACCAAAGCTGCCTACCAAGAATACTTTAGCCAACAAAGTTCTCATTCATAATTGAAGGTGAAATAAAGACTTTCCAAGACAAGGAAAAATTGAAGGATATTTTACCACCAGGATAACCTTACAAATGATATTTAAGGATGTACTATGCACAAAAACATAGAAAGACAATCACCAGCATGAAATAATGTGAAGGCAGAAAATCTTGTAAAACAATAAAAGAGATTCAAAACTAACAAGAGTAATATATATAGCAAAATGTCAGGACCATGTCATTATTTACCCATAATAAAATTGAATGTACTCTGACTGAATTTTCCAGTTAAAAAATTCAGATTTTCTGGGGCTATTGCTGTTGCATAGTCGGTAGATCTGCTTCCTTCTATCACAACATCTCATATATGTGCTGGTTCAAGTCCCAGCTGCTCCATATCTAATTCTGAACCCTGCCAGTATACCTCAGTATACCTGGAAAAGCAGCAAAAGAAAGCCAAAGCGCCTGGGCCCCTGCACTCATGTAGGAGACCAGATGAAGATACTGGTTCCTGGTTCTTGGTCTTGCCAAGGCCTGACCATTGTGCCATTTGGGGAGTGATTCAGCAGACGAAGATCTCTCTGTCTCTCAGTGTCTCTCAGTAACTCTGCTTTTCAAATAAATAAATCTAAAAAATAAAATACAGGAGGAGCTTAGCAGGCTAAGCTTCTGCCTGCAGTGCCAGAACCCATGTGTGCTGTGGTTTGTGTCCTGCCTCTGCTCCTTTTCTGAACCAGCCCTCTGTTTATGGGCAGTACTTGGGCCCCCGCAGTGGTGTGGAAGACCGAGGGGGAAGCTCCTGGCTCCTGGCTTCACCCTGACCCAGCCTTGGTCACTGTGGTCCTCTGGGGAGTGAACCAGAGAATGAGAGATCCCCAAAATTGTTAATGGATCTAAAGGGAGACATAAGCTCCGATATAATAATAATGGGGATTTCAGCATCCCATTTTCATCAAATGACATATCAAGAGGGCAAAACATCAACAATGAAACAACAGAGCTAATCTAAACTATAAACCAGATGAATCTAATAGCTATCTTTGAACATTGCATTCTGCAGCTAGAAAATACACATTCTTTTTTTCTCAAGTATTCAGCAAAATAAAACAAACCAAACCAAAAAGTAACAGAAGGAAATAAATTTAAAAATTAGAGATGAAATAAACAAAATTGAATGAGCTGTGATTAAAAAAAAAAAGATATTCTTCTATCATTGGCCTAACTAGAAAAAAAAAGGGGGGGGGAGCGGCACCATGGGTCAATAGGCTAATCCTCCGCCTGCGGCACTGGCACACCTGGTTCTGTTCCCGGTCGGGGCGCCTGATTCTGTCTTGGTCGCTCCTCTTCCTGTTCAACTCTCTGCTGTGGCCCAGGAAGGCAGTGCAGGATGGCCCAAGTCATTGGGCCCTGCACCCACATGGGATACCAGGAGAGGCATCTGGCTCCTGGCTTCAGATCAGCATGGTGTGCCAGCCGCAGTGGCCACTGAGGGGTGAACCAACGGAAAAGGAAGACCTTTCTCTCCGTCTCTCTCTCACTGTCCACTCTGCCTGTCAAAAAAAAAAAAAAATAATAAAAAGAAGAAAGAACATCTCAATTCTTCTTGAATTATTGAAACCAATTCACAGGAAGGGAACCCTTCTAAACTTACTCTATTGGGCCAGCATTCATTAAATCCAAAACCAGGTAACAATTCATCAAAAAAGAGAACTATAGGCCAATATGCCTGATAAATATAGATGCAAAGGTTCTCAACAAAATACTAGGTATTCAAAACCAACAACGCATTAAAAAGATCATCCATCCTGAATAAGTGGGATTTTTCCAAGGATGCAACAATGGCTCAATGTGTGCAAATAAATAAACTTGATGCATCATATCAAAAAATGGACGGATAATAACCATACAATCTTTCTCAATAACTGCAGCGAAAGCATTCAATATTGTTTCATAATAAAAACCTTAACAAAACAGATATGGAAGGGTCATAACCCAACACAATTGAGGCAGTATGTGACAAACTGACAGTCAGTATCATACTGAACAGAGAAAAGCTGTAAGCATTCTAAGAACCAGAACTAGACAAGGATGCTCACTCTCTCCACTATTATTCTATGTTTTCCTGGAAGTTTTAGCCGGAGCCATTATGTAAGAATAAGAAATCAAAGGGATACACATTGGAAAGGAGGAATTCAAATTACCCCAGTCTGTAGATGGCGTGATCTTCTATATAGCAGGAAGAAAAAACTCAGCTAAGAAATTATTAGAGCTCATAGGAGGATTTAGAAAAGTTGTATTATATAATATAAACACACCATTGTCAATAGCATTCTTTTGTAACAATGCTCTATGTGAGAAAGAATTTGTAAGATCAGACCTCATCACAATAGCTACCAAAAAGTTAAATACCTTGGGATAAATTTGAGGATGTGGAAGATCTCTACAATGGAAATTATAAAACATTATAAAATAAATAGGAGAGGACAAGAAAAAGTGGAAAGTCCTTCTGCGTTAATGGATTGAAAAAATTAATATCAAAATGTCCATGGCACCCAAAGCAATTTACAGATTTGGTGTGATTCTGATCAAAAGCCCAAAGACAGTCTTCACAGAACTAGAAAAAACAATCCTAATATTCACATTAAAACAAAAGACACCCAAATAGCCAAAATAACCTTAGACAATAAAAACAAAGTTGGTGGCATTACAACGCCAGATTTCAACATAAATACAGGACTGTTATAATCAAAAGAAGATTGTATTGATACAAAAATAGACATGTAAACCAATGGACAAAATGGAAACTCCAGACATTAGCCTACATATCTACAAACAACTATCTTTGATAAATGAGCAAAAATCATTCCCTGGAGAAAAGACAGTCTCTTCAACAAATGATGTTGAAAAATTAGGTTTCATGTGTATAAGTTTGATAGAATTTCTGAACCTTATGCCCCATACAAATAATCAACTCACATGCATCTAAACCTAAGACCTAAAACCATCAAATTGCTACAGGAAAACATAGAAAAAACACTGAAATACTTTGACCCACACAAATACTTCTTGCATAAGAACCCAGAAGTAGAGACAATAAAAAAAAAAAAAGACAAATGGGATTGTATCAAGCTATGAGCTTCTGCACATAGCAAAGGAAAAATTAGCAAAGTGAAGGAGCAACTGTAGGAATGGGAGACTTTTGCATTCTATACATTCAATGAAAGATTAGTATCCAGGATATAAAAGGAGCTCAAGAAACTCCACTACAACAAAATGAATAATCCAGTTAAGAATTGTAAAGGATATGAACAGGCATTTTTCAAAGAATGAAATATTAATGGCCAAGAGACATTTGAAAGAGTACTTAGGATCACTAACATAGGGAAATGCAAATAGAAACCACAATGAAGTGTCTTCCTACTTCTGTTAGAATGGCTGTTATCCAAAAATCAAGAAAATAACAAATGCTGGCTAGGTTATGGGGAAAAAATTGTCTTAATACACTCTTGCAGGGAATGCAAATTTGTACACCCATTATGCAAAACAGTATGGAAGTTCCTTAGAAAACTTAAAATTAGAACTACCATATGACCCCGCTATCACACTCCTGGGAATATATCCAAAGGAAATAAAATCAGCTTTTGAAACAGACACCCATTTTTACAGCAGCTCTATTCACAATAGCTTAGATATGGAATCAACCTAGATTCTATAAACTAGTGATCGGAAAAGAAAATGTAATGATGAAATATCACTTAGCTATAAAGATGTTAAATGCTTACATTTGCAACAAAATGGTTGCAACTGGAGATATTATGCTATGTGAAATAATCCAGATCCCCAAAGACAAATACTTCATGTTTTCTCTTATTCCTGGAACTTTATATAGAAAGGGTATAATAATTGTATGTGTGTGTCATGTCATTTGGTTTTTAGTTACAAATATTGCTTCATTTAATAATAGTGTGTAAATGACAATATGCTTTTCTTTACCACATTAAAAAAATGGTGGCATGGAACAATGAGGAAACTTAGTATACTAGTAATATTTTGTTTTAGTTTAGGTGTTGGTTATGAGTGTGCTCAGACTATGTGGTATTTAAATAAAATGTTTTAAAAGTATAAATGAAATCCTTATATTTTATCTTTATTAGTTTAATGATAATCATTGTGTTAGCTGGTGCCATGGCTCACTAGGCTAATCCTCCACCTGTGGTGCCGGCACCCAGGATTCTAGTCTCAGTTGGGGAGCCGGTTCTGTCCCAGTTGTCCCTCTTCCAGTCCAGCTCTCTGCTGTGGCCCAGGAGGGCAGTGGAGGATGGCCCAAGTTTTTGGGCCCTGCACCTTCGTGGTAAACCAGGAGGAAGCATCTGGCTCCTGGCTAGGGATCGGCGCAGTGTGCCAGCCATGGCGGCCATTTGGGGGGTGAACCAACTGAGGGAAGACCTTTCTCTCTGTCTCTCTCTTGCACTGTCTAACTCTGCCTGTCAAAAAAAAAAAGATAATCATTGTGTTAATTCAAAAAGGGATTGAAATTATGACACACAATATCTATGATATTAGACTTACTTGAACTTTTTAAAAATAAGCCCCAAATTTGTGCACATGCTCAACATACAATGGGATTGGTCCTCATACTCCATTGTAAATTGAAATTATCTTATGTCAAAAATGCACACAGTGCAGCTAAACTGCTGAGCAAGACAGTTCAGCAACATAATACCCTGTAGGGTGTGGGTTATTTCCCCTCATGATGGAGTGACTGACTGAGAGTTGGGACTTGCCATTGCTGTCCAGCATCTTGACTGCAAATTGCCAGCCAATAAAATATGAAAATTCATGATTTAAAACATGGCTTCTTCTAAATGCGTATCACTTTCACACCACCATAAATTCAAAAAGTAAGTTGAATCACTCTAAGTCAAGGGACTGTATATGTTCGCCAAAGCAAGATTGCATACTAAAAACATTGTATTCCATTCTATGGGTGGATAGAGTACAATTTCCCTTTTATTCAAGGTCGTTCTATATGGTTTGCTTCTATACACATCTCTGAACATCACTATAGCTCTGTAGTCTTACTTCACTTTTGCCTTGGTGTTATGATCCAGCCTAATGAGGACGCACACTACTATCAATCCATAATATTATTTTAGCATTTCATTTGATTCTATAGAAAATTTATAAACAAGTTCAGTCTATACTAAAACAAACCTTTTAATGAAATAGCGTAACACTTACATTTCATTTTAGTAGGCCAGTTTCACTTCTATAACCTAACCAAGCAACTGTCTATTATTGTGCCAAGTCTTTCTTGTTTATAGCTATTTAAGTATCCAGAGCGCAGGCATATTTATGTTAGTCCCTGAGGCACCAATTCCATAAGGTGAAGTGCTGAGGACCAGGTTGCCTTCCAGGAGATGAATCCTGTGCTAATAGTAACTGAATCGTTTATTAAAAAGTCAGTATTCCTTGCCCTTGTTCCAGAGGTAGCCACTGTCTCTAATATTAAAGAGAATAAGCTAAGCTTGCCTTTGTTCTGAGAAAGATCCTACTTCTTAGCTTTTAGATTTCTTGCTTTACAGATGCTTTTGAAAAGTTAAACACAAGCGAAGGGAGTGCTTTATCCTGCTTGCAAAACAAGGCAGAAATAAGGGACGCATGAAGAGTTATCTTCCAACAATATCAAGAGTTATGATAAAGCACACTGTATAAGATGGTATGATCTTGAGTGAAGAACAGCCAACTTAGCCAAGGAACCATGTCAGCAACATATGTGCATATGTAGTTATTTCACAAATGTGCCTCTGTGGTGGCAGTGTACTTTGGAAACAGCATTGTAAACCAAGTGTTCTGTTTAATAGAATATTGAATGTGTGTGCATTTGTGTGTATACAAACATGTTATATATGCCTATTCACATATATATCCATACATGTATATATATATGAAGAAAAACACACATTGCTTTCTATACTATATTCACACACATATGCATGCATGAACAAAAATATATAAGATTTTTAAAAATTCCAGGAGGCCGGTGCTATGGCATAGCAGGTAAAGGCCGCCGCCTGCAGTGCCAGCATCCCATATGGATGCTGGTTCAAGTCCCAGCTGCTCTACTTCCTATCCAGCTCTCTGCTATGGCCTGGGAAAGCAGTAGAAGATGGCCCAAGTCCTTGGGCCCCTGCACCTATGTGGGACACCTGGAAGAAGTTCCTGTCTCCTGGCTTCGTGTCAGCGCAGCTCTGGCCATTGTGGCCATCCGGGGAGTGAACCAGTGGATGGAAGACCTCTCTCTCTCTCTCTTTCTCTATCTCTCTGCCTCTGCTTCTCTCTGTGTAACTCTGACTTTCAAATAAATAAATAAATCTTTTAAAAAAGATTCCAGGTGATAACTGAGTAGAACATTTTCATGATTAGCACAGAAGAGAGAAAAACTTGCAGAGTCACGGAGGCTCTCATCTGTTTCCTCCTTTGGTAACTTGTCAGATATATGACTCAGCAGATATGAGTTAGTTCAGTGTAGAAGGGGTTGATACCAGTGAATCGGGTTTCAGAATACCCCCTTTTATTTCTTTTTTTCAAAGTTTTATTTTAATTATCTGACATGCAAAGCAACAGAAGGAATATGGAGAAGGCTAAGGTGAAGACAAGGGCAAGTGAGAGGGAAAGAGACTTTTCACGTCCTGGTTCAGGATACTTTCCATCCCTTGGTTCAGGATACCTTCCATCCCCTGGCTCACTCTCCAGATAGCTGCAATGGCTTGGGCAGGCTGAAGCCAACAGTTTTAAACTCCATCCAGCCTCCCAGGTGGATGGTAGGGGCCCAGATACTTGGGCTATCATATGTTGCTTTCCCAGGCACATTAGCAGGGAACTGTATCTGAAGTTGAGTAGTTGGGACTTGAACCGGCTTTCTGCTTAACCCTCTGCCCCACAACACTGGCCCTAAGGATGCCCCCTTTTCTTTTTTTGCTTTTAAGATTTATTTATTTATATAAAAGGCAGAGTTATAGAAAGGCAGAAGCAGAGAGAGAAAGTCTTCCATCTGCTGGTTCACTCCCTGAATGGCAGCAACAGCAGGAACTGGGCTGACCCAAAGCCAGGAGCCAAGAGCTTCTTCCAGATCTCCCTCACAGGTGCAGGGGCCCAAGGACTTGGGCCATCTTCCACAGCTTTTCCAGGTCATAGCAGAGAGCTGGATCAAAGTGGAGCAGCTGGGACTCGAACTGTAGACCATATTGGATGCCGGCACTGCAGGTGGCGCCTTTACCTGCTATGCCACAGCCCCGCCCTTGATATCCCCTTTTCTAACCAGTTTCTCCCCAGTCAGATCTGTGTCTCCCTGCTTCCGTATCCCTAATCATAAACAGTATTACGGAAGCAATCTCCTTTTCTTCTCAACTTTTGGCAAGTGGGTACGCTGAGAGACAGATTTCTGCCTGTGGTGCTCTGTGAAAGGATAGCAGGAGATTATGGTCACTTTATTCCTACTTTACTTGTTAGATTTCTCCTAGTGAGTCCAACTTTATATGGACTATTTTTTCATGTCTGCGACTTCTTTTTAAGGTAATTGTTGAACAAGAAGGGTCATACTTCACTCTTCCAGATTTGGTGAGCTTTTGGAAGAGTTGAACATGGTCCGACATGGATGGGTATAGTTTCTTTCCGGTGTTGGTCACTGGTCACCGTCTGCTCTGAGTGAGTGCACTTGATGTAGTCAGTTAGCACTCCTGCTCTAATGAGGCCGCTGAGATATCAGTTCCTAGTACACAAGAAGTCAGATTTTTTTTTTTTTTTTTTTTTTTTTTGGACAGGCAGAGTGGATAGTGAGAGAGAGAGACAGAGAGAAAGGTCTTCCTTTAGCATTGGTTCACCCTCCAATGGCTGCTGCGGCCGGCGCATCGTGCTGATCCGAAGCCAGGAGCCAGGTGCTTCTCCTGGTCTCCCATGCGGGTGCAGGGCCCAAGGACTTGGGCCATCCTCCACTGCCTTCCCGGGCCATAGCAGAGAGCTGGCCTGGAAGAGGGGCAACTGGGATAGAATCCGGCGCCCCAACCGGGACTAGAACCCAGTGTGCCGGCGCCGCAAGGCAGAGGATTAGCCTGTTAAGCCACGGCGCCAGCCAGAAGTCAGATTTTTTTTAAAAGATTTTACTTTTATTTATTTGAAAGACTGAATTATAGAGAGGTCTCCCTCTCTCTGTGTTTTGGGGTTCACTCCCCAAATAGCCACAATTGCTGGAGTTGAGCTGATCTGAAGCCAGGAGCCAGGACCTTCTTCTGGGTCTCCCATGTGGGTTCAGGAGCCCTGCTTTCCCAGGCTGTAGTAGAGAGCTGGATCAGAAGTGGAGCAGCCAGGACTTGAACCAGTGCTTCAGGCCAGGGCTTTAACCTGCTTTGTCACAGTGCCAGCCCCCAAAAGTCATTCTTTTAATGGAGTTACTCAGTAGCCATGTGGTTGCCCTAGCCTACTATTCGAAATGGTCTCAGAGCCATCTTCTTCATCGCTTGAGGCCCCTAAAAGAAGCAGCTTGGCAGCAAAGGTCTGTCAATCACAAAGCCCCCAAACAAGTAGTTTATTTAAAAGAGGGGCCTATTTTCTGTACATTAAACAAAAAATCTTGGAGGCCTCCATACTTCATCTAAGCATAGTTTTTGGATCCTGAAGGTCAGAGGTAATTTGATTAGAGAGACAATGTCTCCTAAGGAATAAAATGACCATTGTCTTCAACAGTTTGAATAAGATGGTTAAGTTCAAAGGAAAGCCTGACAAAATCAGGACTATCTGTCTTTTGGTTCATGCTGACCATGGGGGAAATTATCATGTCTTATATCTAGTGGAGAATCATGTCTAGTTGCCTGTTAGGCAATAACTTGATATGCTGATTCAACAATTCTCATCCAAGTGCAAGGAAACAGTAACAGCAAGGCACTTCTGCAGAAGAGTAAGCTAAGGGCCATGGAGAGCAGACAAAATCAGCAGATACAAAGGATCGCTAGGTAATGTGCTGCTGTTTCACTCTATCATGTCAATAAGCCAAGTTTTTTTGGGATTAGAAGTAGGTAGATAACCCTGACAGGTTTGAGGGCAGAAAAATTGGCAATCCTCACCTGCCCTCATATACCCAGGTAATGAATCATTTGATAGGCTCTCTAGGCCACATGGATTTCACTTCTGAAGTTAAACAGCTGTTTATGTTTGTGATCAGCATCTCACTGTGGTAGATTTGGTGGAGGGAATGTGTTTGCAGATACAGGCAGTTCAACAAGTCTGATAGAAAACATCTGTTTAGTTTTATTGATGAGTAAGAAAAACCCCTTGATAGAATAGAAATTAACTCCACAAAAGGCCTAATCTCACCTCAATGACATTTTAGTACATATTAATGCACTCTAAAGGAATTTTCCACTTCCATATTCCTAGAATAAATTGCACAGAGAAATTTAATTGCAAAGGAATCTGAATACTGAACAATGAGAGCAATTGTCTGATGGCTACAATGACTTGGAAGACATGGGGGTTTCTCATTTTTACATCTCTCCACACAGGAAAATGTCGTATTTACCAGCACAATTGGTAGTAGAATTTTTTGAGTTTTGATAAAATCTAAAAAAGGCAATATAAAAACATTTCTCTTGAGAAATTTTGAGATTAATATATACTACATATCTGTATATATATATATATATATATATATACACTATGAAAATTATAAAACTTGATCAGGCAAAAGGAAAGAAACTTTATTTATTTATTTTTTATTTGACAGGTAGAGATATAGATAGTGAGAGAGACAGAGAGAAAAGTCTTCCTTCCATTGGTTCACCCCTAAATGGCTGCTATGGCTGGCGCTGCGCCGATCCGAAGCTAGGAGCCAGGTGCTTCCTCCTGATCTCCCATGCAGGTGCAGGGCCGAAGCACTTGGACCATCCTCCACTGCCCTCCTGGGCCACAGCGGAGAACTGGACTGGAAGAGGAGCAGCCGGGACTAGAACCCGGCACCCATATGGGATGCCAGCACTGCAGGCAGAGAATTAACCAAGTGAACCACAGCACCAGCCCCCAGAAGCTTTATTTTTAAAGTATTTATTACTGAATGTATAGCCACCATTTTCCTCTTCTCCTGAAGGTTACTTGTGATGACAACATTCAGACTTTCAGATTCCTGTGTGACTCATTATTCCACAGTTTACTCAATGTGGCTATCCTCTGTGAAGGAATCAGTAAACATGTTTGTGATCCAGTTGGAAGAAAACAATCTCTGTTTTCCTGCTATTTCAATGAGTGGTCATTACAAACCATGCCAAATGGTGACTCATATTGAGAACTCTTTACAATATAGAAAATATGTCTTCCATTGATACAGAAACACAGCCCATACAATGAAGACAATTTCCTCAATTCTAATTTTATTTGTAAATTAACTTTCAAGACCTGGAGATGAACCAAGGGCACACAAATAAGGAATATAATAGAGGTTCATTTGCTCTAAAATTCTGGAAGGAAGCAGAAGAGTAAGTCAATAGGTCTGAGTTTGCTCTTTGGAACACAGAAATCTATCTGATACTGGAAACTTACACTCTGGGATCTTGCATTATAATAGGACCACTGCCCACCCCTGGGGACTTCTAATGTTATTTAATCATATAGATGGTTTGGATATCTTTCATAAAATATGTAGTATTTGGTGGGGCAGTGTTCCTTTCTTCTAGAATGTTGGTCAGGGTGAATATCATCTATCTACACACCGCTTGGATTATGAATGATAGTATAAGAATATTGCACTACCATTTTTTATTTTTGGTGAACCTTATTTTGTATTTCCACTACATAATTCAATTGTATGTATAGGTGAGAATATATACAAGTGAGGACAAAACAAACAAAACTACTAACCATAAAAGAAATAATGACCAAATGGAAAATTAAGAATTTTTGTTCATTTAAGGAGAATCATTAAGAAGTGAGAACAAAAGTGTGAGAATAGGAAAATGACTTACAATATTTAAATCCAAAAAAGACTCATAAGAATGTAAATAAAATTTACAAATAAACCCGAAAATAGTAGACAATCAAATACATATTCACACCCATGACTAACTTATAGGGTGCAGGTAGTGAGATTTAAAGTCTGAAATTAGTGGATTTTTGAGGTTAAAAATGTAAATTTTCTTGGGTGGGCCTGTTTAATCAGGTGAAAACAGCTGAAAAAGATACTGCATCCTTCCAGAAGCAAGAGACCCTCTTCTTTGCATTAAATAAGCAAGTTTCCCTCTGTTCTACAACTTCAAGTAAACGAATTCTTCCAACAGCTATGAAAGCTTGGAATAGGTCACCGATTCATAGATGAGAACCCCACTCTAATCAACACCTTAATCAATATCTTCTGAGAACCTGAGCAGTGAGCCCAGATAAACCAGTCCTAGGTTTTTGACTGATTATAACAATAAGGTAGTAAATGTTTATTGTTTTAAGGGGCTGATTTTGTGGCAGAAAGAAAATAAGCATTAATTTATTTTCTCTGCAAAAAAATACAAAATCTGGAATTGAAGTCAAACTCCTCATGTTATTAGGAGAGAGAAATCTACAGGAATAAAACAGGACAAATTTTATCTTGTGCTCTTTCTTTTTGCCTATATCTTTTACCTTTTCTAACTAGGAATACACCAATTCATTTGTATTATTGGAATATGCTGGATTTTCATTTTAACACATCTACAATTAATTCTTCCATATCAGTTGCTAGAATGTTGTGAAAATGCTGTCCACCAAAAAGTAAAATACTGAGCTAAAGATTAAAGTTTAATGAATATCAATAAATAAAGATCAATATGATTACATTAATCAATAATGCTGTCATGTACATTTATTTTATAAAAACTAACAATTAATTCCCTAAAGAAATTTATCATCATTATAAGGGTAGTGTTGTGTGAAAATATTGAGCACATCTACCCATATATGACAAAACACAATGCCATTTATTGACAAGTGATAATGAGTTACTTAAACTATATTTGTTTCATTGAAATAAAATGAACTGAACAGAAAATCCATTAATAAGCATTCTAAAATAAATGAACATAAACTGCACCATTAAGGAAATAAATCCAGTTTAAAAATAATCTACTATAGAGGAACTTGACTCATTGATGATATGAATGAAAAACATTTGAATAAAAGATAATTTTAAAAAAAGTTGGGAATCAATTATTTTATAGAGACATGTTCCTCAAAATTATGCCAAATTGCATGACTTCTGTTTGTTTTTTTTTTTCTGAAAATATCCTTTTTCACTCAAATGTGTATGAAAAATTTTATGGGTTGAGAACAGCTTAAGAAAATCACATGGAAAAATTCATCAGGATATATATATATATATATATATATATATATATATATATATATATATATTGTCGATGGTGGTCAACACATTAAAAATGGTGCCATGTATTGTGGTTCAAAGTAACTTAATTATTCTTCCGGGATAAATGAGTATAACATGTTCTCTAAATGCAAAATCCTTTGAAAGATGCCATAGGCTTAGCATTTATAATTTGAAATATTCACTTTGCTATCTGCAGGAAGATCTGGATCAAATATTTTTAAAATAAATGAAAAAGACACAAAAATGTTGTAAAGAGTATTTTAGTTTTCACAGACATTATCTATACAGAGAGTTCAATGATATCCAAAGAATGTGCCAACTGAAAATAATCTATATAAAATCGAAATATTTTCAAATTACTGAAGAGCATTTTAAGAAATATAATGATTTACAAAAAAGTATTTTAATGGAGCTTTACTCTCGCATTGATTGTAGTTTACTTTAGTTCCTGTGTGTCAAGAGAAAATGCATTTTTAATCAAATTATCAATCAAAGATTGAAGATTTATTTAGAAATCTTAAATTGGCCTAAACACATTTATCTGTTTAGCTTTTCTTTCCCTCTTTCTCTTTCTTTTATTCTATCTCTCTGACTCTGTCTCTCCATTTTTTCTCTTCTTAATTTTAAATTTGCAAAACAAAAATTGTGAGGTAGTTCTATCAGTTGTTGTACATCTCCACCCCATATCCCCTACTAACATTCTGTAGTATATTTGTCGCAATTGATGCACCATACTCAGCTTCCCCTACATGATGTGGATTTTTTTTTTGCTTATTAAAATTGCACACATTAAAAAAATTTTTTTTATTTACTTGACAGAGTTATAGACAGTGAGAAAGAGACAGAAAAGTCTTCCTTCCATTGGTTCACTCCCCAAACGGCCTCCACAGCCGGCGCTGTGTGGATCTGAAGCCAGGAGCCAGGCACCTCTTCTTGGTCTCCCATGCAGGTGCAGGGGCCCAAGCACTTGGGCCATCTTCCACTGCCCTCCTGGGCCACAGCAGAGAGCTGGACTGGAAGAGGAGCAACCGGGACCAGAATCCGGTGCCCATATGGGATGCTGGCGCCGCAGGTGGAAGACCAACCAATGAGCCATGGCGCTGGCCCCCAAAGTTGCAGTCTTTCTGTTGGTTGAATAGATCCTACACGCCTATCAACTTTGAGTCCTTGTCTTTGCACAATATTTCAACTCATGAGATCTTAATGAATAATGCAGATTATATCATAGTTTCCATCTGACAGTTATTTAGGGATTCACATTTTGAAAGGCTTTCTTCATTCATGATTCTCTCTCCTTAATGTTTTGGGATCTTGAATCATGCTCTACTCTCAAACTCCTTCTATCATTGGTCTGTGTTATTGCACACAGTGAATCCATTATCTCTGGTCCAATTTTATTTCTATTTCACTCATTTATTTTTTTTGACAGGTAGTGTTAGACAGCGAGAGAGAGAAACAGAGAGAAAGGTCTTCCTTCCCTTGGTTCACCCCCCAAATGGCTGCTACGGCCGGCGCTGCACCGATCCGAAGCCAGGAGCCAGGTGCTTCCTCCTGGTCTACCATGCAGGTGCAGGGCCCAAACACTTGGGCCATCCTCCACTGCACTCCTGGGCCACAGCAGAGAGCTGGACTGGAAGAGGAGCAACCGGGACAGAATCCGGCACCCCAACCAGGACTAGAACCCGGGATGCAGGCGCTGTAGGTGGAAGATTAGCCAAGTGAGCCACAGTGCTGGCCCTATTTCACTCTTAATACCCTCATAATTCTAGGAAAGCATCTCTACAAATTATAAACACATAGTAAATAAGTTATTTGAGTCAAATGTAGTTAACCATTTGTGCTTTCTCATAAGAGGGAAATATACTCCAGGCATTTGGAGTGTGAATCAATAGATGGGAAGACTCTCTCTCTGCCTCGAATAAAGAAATAAAAATTAAATGTTATGGTTGGAGAATGGTTCCAATTAGGCTGTCAGGTGGTCAACTTTATTCCTAGAAGGGAAGGCACAAAAGAGAGCAGCAAGACTCGATAGCATCACTCTGGTTTGCTGTCACACAGAGCTAGTAGCTATATCACAGAATTCAATAATTTTGAATTTTGAATAATTTTGTCGAAAGATGGGCAGAAAAAGATCCTCCATCTTCTGACTCACTTACCAATGTCTCCAATAGCCTGCTTAGCTAGGCTGTAGACAGAAGCTGAGAACTCATTTCAGGTCTCCCATATGGGTAACAGGACCCAACTACTTGAGCCATTTCCTGCTGCCCCCCAGGGTGCACAGTAAAAGGAACAAGGAACTGAAAGTGAAATTGGGACTTCAACATTTGTACTCTGATGTGTGATACAGGTGTCCCTAGTGGATTCTTAACCCACATGCCAAACACCTGACATATGCCAATAATTTCTTGCCTCAAAATTTTGGTACTGTCATAATACAGTAAAATAACACAATAATAATCCTATTAGTGGCCAAGGAGGGGTGGGAAGATGAGTGAAGTCAACATGTACAGTTTGATAGAAGGAATACATTTCAAGAAACCTCCTCTACAGAAAGCATGTATGGTCAATGATGACATATTGGATTCTAGAAAATGGGAAAAGGGTACAGTTATGTGCTTACAGAACAAAATTATAGCTATGTGAGGTAAGGCAATTGTAAGTTATCTAAATTTAACTAGTCCATAATGTATATGTTCTTCTACATATCATCTTTTATATAACAGAAACATGTAATTTCTCAAGTAAAAAATTTTATCAGATGAGGTTACATCACAATTTAACATGAAATACTCAAGAAAGCTCCCTGCACAAAATTGTTCACGATCAGCTAACAATGTATAATTAATTCATATTCTTTATATTGCTAGAACTGCTCAGAATATTTCTCCAAATTTGATCACTTTTTTGGCTTAACTTCGTATATTTAACTAATTGATAATAAAAAAGAATGAATATAATATATTCCTGCTATGTAGACAAAATGATTTTGACTAAATTATAATTATATAAGGCAAAGGATGAGAGACTATTTTAAATTGTAGATTTTTAAACCAAACAGTGCTTGATTCACTTAAGCCTTCAGTGTTTTCAGTTATATAATTTTAACTGGGAATAAATGATATAGATATTAAAATATTTTAAGATTTAATGTAGAAAAACATTACAATTCTAAACATGAACCATAAAGAACAGCAAATTATCTCCCTTATGATTTTAATTCTGAAAAGTCTAACATGACTTTTAAGGCATGTAGTAGTGGTGACTATGTGGTGGTGAGTGTCCTGTTAGTGTGTGTGTGTGTGTGTGTGTTTTATAGATGGGATATGCCCTTTCTTATTCATCTGACATGAGTTGAAGCAAACACTCCTATATGGATTGGTATCTTCCTATATTGATTTCTTATCAACAGGCCCTCTATATTTTGGGTCACACTAACTGAAAAGTTACGAGTTTGTACATTTCATCAAAAAAGAAACTTCCGTATTTCCTTAAAGGTAAACCATCTCACCTCAAGCTACCAGTTGCAATTCATTGGTCCATAATGAATCATGCTGTCAAGTCTGATATGATAAAGAGAACCTTGTTACTTCTAGGTAGCTCTGGTCTGTTTCCGTGATTTGGATCTGATTTGAATATTTAACTTCCTTTTGGAAAAATCATTATTAAATTACCAGAAGTCTTTTTAATTGTACTGAGCCTAACAAAATAATGATATTTATTTAGTGAAAGAACTGGATGAATGAATGTGATATAAATACTCTGGTCAAACTAACAGTGTGGTCCTGTGCTCTGTTACCTTCCTTTAAAGCATCTGGTACTATTTGATGTGTAAGAATTGTTCACCAGATGAGCTGGGCCTGTTTTATTTATGAGATTGTTATGCTCTCATGGAACCCTTTTTATGGAAAATGGCATCATTGATTTAATAATAATGACACTGTTGGAGAAGATGTAACAATATGTTATTTCCTCTCTAACAAATAACAAACAGGATTTCCAAGGCAAAATTGTTGCAGTTGATGCTTTCCATCTGGTGGGAGGTCAGGGAAATGGCAAGGACATAATGCTCACCAATAGCTCAATTTTGTGGAATGTACCCAGCTTTAGATGAGCAGGAGTTCTTTAAATGACTTCCCTCAGGAGTGGGAAAAGTCTAGATTTTGTAGCTATTACAAACCTCCCCTCCAACAATTTTCAAGAAATTATAAGATGCATTTGAGGCAAGACTGCCTTTACCATTGGGGTTTTTAAGAAGCAAATGGACTTTTAATTAAAATAAACCCCATTAAAATTACTTTCCTTAACAAGAGCCATCCATATCGAGGGGCTTCAGTGTAACAGTGTGCAATGTTTGCTGATCATGTCAGGGGAATCTGCAGTTCCCTTTCTTTCACATCACTTTATGAATGGAGTCATGGAGCTCCTACCTTCTATCTGCTCATAAAATATGTACTGGGTCACTGTTACCCTCACTACAATGTGTAATGCTTGGAATTAATTCCTTTGATCTGCCTCTCATGTGGTACCCGTTGTCCAAATCTCTCTATCTTTACCAATCCTTCCTAGCCTCTAGTAATGACTTCTCTGAATTCAGAATGAGTATTTTGTTTTCCTCAAATGAGTGAGAGCATGCAGTATTTGTCTTTCTGTGTCTGGATCATTTCATATTTTTTTTCTCTCATTCATTTTTAAAATATTTTTAGTCATCTTTTTTAACTATTTGAAAGGCAGAATTACACAGAGAAAGAGGAAGGGAAAGAGAGAGAGAGAGAGAGAGAGAGAGAGAGAGAGAGAGAGAGAGAGAGAGAGAGAGAGAGAAATCATCCATCCACTAATTCATTCCCCAAATGACCACAACCCATCTCCCACCTGAGATGGTGGCAAAGCAAACTGTAGCTTTACCTGCTTTGCCACAGTGCTGGCCTCTCTTTCATTCATGTTTGGAGATAAAAAATAGCACCTTCTGAGTATGATGTAACTGTTCATCTTTTACAATCTGAGATTTTATCATCTTATTCCATTGGAGTAATTTCTAAAATGTGTAATATATGACTATTCTATAACCACACCACTGAGGTGAAATCCTGGTTCAGCGGCTTACTTGCTGAGTGACATTGCACTAGTGACTCAATATTTCTACATTTGCTGCTTTCTGAGGCATATCAGCAGGGTCTTGGTTCAGAAGCAGAGTAGTCAGGATTCTAACTGGTGCGCCAATAACAGATGCTGGCGTCACAACCGGCGGCTTAACCTGGTCTTCTACAATTCCAGCACTTACATTGGCATTTTAAAAGGAATTTCATTAAATTTGTATAACACTTTGGGTATTGTAGATATCTAGAAAATATTAATTTCACCAATTAATGAATATGAAATATTTTTTTTCATTTGTGAACTTCATTATTTCTTTTGTGCTTATAGCTTTCACTTTAGCCATTATTTACTTTTGTAAATTTAATTCTAGGTACTTTTTTATTTGTAGCTATTGGAAATGGGACTGGTCTCTTCATTTCCTTCTCAGCAATCTTTTTATTGATGTATAAAAAAGCTAATAATTGTTGTGTGTTAATTTTGTATCCTGCAATCTGTCTGGATTGATTTATCAGTTCTAAAATTCTTAGGTGGAGTCTTAAGTTTTTTATATATTAATCATATTTATGAGCAGAAATAATTTGACCTCCTCCTTGTCAATCTGGATAACATTTGTTTATTATTTTACCTTACTGCTCAGGTCAAGACTTATAATACTATATCAAATAAGAATGTTTAAAATGGACATCTTTGTATTGCTCCTAATCTTAGAAGAAATGATTTCAGCTTTACCTCATTATGTATGATACTGACTATGGGTTTGTCATTCATTGTATTTTTTTGTGTTGAAAATCTTCATTCTATAAATAATTTTGAGAGCTTTTATAATGAACATATTTCATATTCTCTAATGCATTTTCTTTGTCTATTATTATTACATGGTTCTTGTCCTTTATTTTGTTATTATGATGTAATCTGGTTATTGACTTATATATATTAAAATATCTTTGCATTCCTGAGATAAATATCACTTGATGATTGTGTGACTTTCTTTAGTATGCTGTTAGGTTCAGTTTGCAACTATTTTGTTGAGAATATTTGCATGTGCATTCATCAAGGATATGTTCTGAGCATTTTTGAAATGTTTCTTTTTCTTTTTTAGCTATCATGTTAATGTTGGCTTTGTAGAATAAGTTTGGGAGGGTTCCTCTCCTTTCATTCATATTAATAGTTGGATAATACTTGGTCTTTGTTCTTTAAAGGTTTGGTAAAAATTCAACTGTGTTCTTCATTGGGAGACCTTATAATACTGTTCAATCATGTTATTTGTTATTGATTTGTTCAGGTATTCTAAGTCTTCAGGATGAATTTTGGTGGTGATATATGTCCATAAATACAACTATTTCTTTAATATTTTTCAATTTATTGGCATAGAATTGTTCATAATAGTCTCAAATGATCCTTTGTTTTTCTGTACTATCAATTGCCCTGTCTCCTGACTTTTATGTATTTGGATACTTCATCTCTTCTTTTTCTCACCCTATATAAATATTTGTTAATTTTGCTTATATTTTAAAAAAACAACTCCTTCTTTATGGATGTTTATTTTATTTTTTCCCTGATTTTATTGTTTATTTCCTTCTATCAGTTTAGTACTTGGTTTGTTCTTGCTTTCCTAGTTCCTTGAGTTACGTTGTTTGGTTGATTATTTGAAATATGTCTCTCATTTTGTTGTAGGTATACTTTTGCTGTTTCTCACAAATTTTGGTATGTTGTAGTTCTACTTTCATTTGCTTCCAAAAATTATTTATTTTATCTCATGATTTCTTCCTTGGCTACTCTAAAGAATGCTATTTACTATCCATACATTTGTGATTTTTTTAAAGGCCTATTTATATTTGAAAGGTAAAGGTACAGAGAGAGGAAGAGACATAGAGAGAGCTCATCTACCCATCTGCTACTTAACCCCTTCAGTAACTACAATGGCCATGACTGGGTCAGGCTGAAGCCAGGTCTCATTGGGGCCCAAGCACAGGCCTAACCACATGGGCCATCTTCTGCTGCTTTTCCATGTGCATTAACAGGGAGCTGGATCCCAAGTGGAGCAGCTGGGAATCTTATGAGATGCTGGGGTCAGAGGCGGCAGCTTAACCCACTGTGCCACAACGCTGGCTATGCATTTGTGCAGTTTGTAAAGTTGCACGTTGATTTCTAGGTTTACTCCATTGTGGTCAGAGAAGATACATGCTGTTATTTTGAGTTTTGGATTTGCTGGGGCTTACTTGTTTGTCCTAAGATATATTCTGTTCTGGAGAATGCTCAATGAATTGATAAGAATGTGCATTTTGTAACTGTTAGATGAAATATTTTGTAAATGTCTGTCAGTTCCAATTGATCCATGGAACAGTTGATGTTAATGTTTCTTGGTGGATTGTTGGTTTGAAAGAATGGTCCATTGATGAAAGTGTGGTGTTAAAGTTACCAACTAATATTCTATTAGAATCTATCTCTCCTTTTAGATCTAATAATGTGCTATATAAAATTTGGTACTCCTGCATTGTGTGCATACACAGTAAAAATTTTATTACCTCCTATTGAATGAATCACTTTATCCTTATATAATGACTATCATTGTCTTTGTTTTACAGGGTTTGACTTAAAATTTGTTTTGTGTGATATAATTATTCCTGCTTTCCTTAATTTCTATAGCGTCATAAATTTCTCTTTTATCCATACACTTTCAGTATATTTATGTCTTTTCTGGTAAGGTGAGTTTCTAGTAGGCAGCTTATCATTGTATCTTATTTTCTTTTCCATTCAGTCAGTTTTTACCCCTTAATTGTGGAATTTCATCCATTAATATTTAAGGTGATTTTTGATAAGACATTCTTGTATTTTCTTAAATGTTTTGCATTGCCTTTTTTTTTTTGCTTTTTGAAAATAACCTTTATTTCCTCAAAGCAATTAAGTGCATTACAAGAAACTGAAAAACAAAGTCATCCACAATCACAAGCAGTTGAATTAACATGTCTGTCTGGGTCCTGTGCGTACACACACAACATCTACTTTTATGTGACTGAGATCATACTGAATGTAACTGTGTGAATCAAGCTTTTTTACAGTTCATGAAGATTTGCCAATTCAAAATCCAAAAAAAAAAAGGACTTTGATAACAAAAAATATATCATACCAACTCAATTTGTTAGGAAAAAATGTAATTCTGATTTTCTTGGGGACAAAAATTTCATAAAAGACAAAAATAACCAAAGGCCTCTAAAAGCAAGTTTTGACTGAGTTAAAGTGGCACATACAGCAACGGTACATGGTAAGTGCTAAGTGTGTTGTTACTTAGAGAATTTATTATCAGACTGGTGTTACTGAAATGTTAGCAAGAAGCCATGCTACCAAGCTGAGGGAGGAAGTTCTGATACTCACTGCTCAGAGGTGGTTTAACAATTCCAGGTTCAAGATGCACCTTTTCTACCAATGATAACAAAAGATAGATACAAATTGGTTCATTCTGTAGCTCAAATCACCTTTGTGTTTTGGTAGTTTACTGTATTGATAACATTTGATTCTCTTTCTCCTCTCCCTTTGCTGTTGCAGCCATTTGGGAAATGAACCAGGAGATGGAAGATCTCTCTCTCTCTCTGTCCATTCTTTTCTCTTTGTAACTCTGCCTTTCAAATAAATAAGCAAATCTTTTTTTTAAAGAAATGTAATCTAGGACTCTTCACTGGTTGCAAGAACTGACTACCTTGAATTACCACTGCTGGCCCATTGTGTTTGCATCGGCCGGAAGCTGGACTCAGGAGTCAGAGCTGCAAGTGAACGCAGACATTCTAATGTCAGACACAGGGATCTTTACTGAAAAACAAAACTCTTTCTCTCTTTTACATATTTTTTAAAAGCAGGTAAGCTTCTTCTTAAGATGATGACAGGGGCTGGCAACCTGGTGTAAGGGTTAAGCTGCTGCCTGTGATGTTGGCATCCCATAGAGGCACCAGTTCAAATGTGGGCTGCTCCACTTCTGATCCCGCTGACTACTCATTTATCTTGGAAAGCAGAAGACGGCCAAAGTGCTCGGGCCGCTAGACCTACATGGGAGACTGGAACATGCTCCCGGCTCCTGACTTTCAGGGCCTCATCTGTAGCCATTATGCAGTTTGGAGTATGAAGCAGAAGCTGAGATTTCTCTCTCTCTCTCTCTCTCTCTCTCTCTGTAACTCTACCTTTAAAATAAGTAAGTAAATCTTAAAAAAAAAGATGATGATAGAAATATATGATGCATAAAATAACAATTTTTAAATTTGGAAGAGATTATAAACTATTAGTTAAAAAAATTTTGCATATGTGTATGCATGTGTACACTAGAAGACATTCTTCAAGGAGTCACCACAAACTCTCGTGGTTATATCTAGATTGTGAGTTTCACAATGGTTTTTTAGAACTTTATTATCAAATACCAGGAACTAGGATCTCTGAATTCAAAATTTTTGCTTCAAAATTTACAAGATGTGTGATTCTCTATGGCTCATTTTCTTCATTAAATGACATTAGTAATTTCTGCATAAATTGTTCTAATATTAGAGTAATTAATTTATGAGAGTGTGTGTTGTCATGCAGTGGTTTAAGCTGCCACCTGTCATGCCGGCATCCTTTATGGGAACCAATTTGAATCCCGGCTGCTCCATTTCTGATCCAGTTCCCTGCTAAGAGCCTGGGAAAAGCAACAGAAGTTGGCCCAGTACTTTGGTCCCTGCTACCCATGAGGGAGACCTGGAGGAAGCTCCTGGCTTCTGCCTGGCCACATATTGGGGCCATCTGGGAGTGAATCAATGGATGGAAGATCTCTCTCTTGTAACTCTTTCACAAAATATAAGTAAATTAAAAAAAATACATATATAGTATATATATGTACATATATATTTATATATATATAATGACACCTATAAGAACTTTTTTCAGAATAAGCACTCCAAATAAGTTAACTCTTTCCGTTTTGCCATTCTCATTATTTTCACAATGGTTATCAACTACTTTGGTTATTAAAAATAAAACTCACTTCACTAGAAAGCCTATGTAATGTACTCATAAGATAATTATAAAAGCAGCAAGACAAATATAATTTATTATATTCATAAGCAAAGCGAGGGAAACCTATATTCACAAGCATTCTCTAAATAGTTCCATCTCCAGAGGTTTCAGCCTTCAGAGGGAACCTCCTGTTTCCCTGACTTCATGACACTCTTTACAATAAATTTATTGCTACAAAAGTCTTATTCAATCGTATGGAAACTTTTTTGCTAGGTGAATTTGGGAGAAGGATTTGAGCACAATGGCACAACTCCGTCTGTAGTTCTTTTTTTGCAACTGTCCACTGCAGACAACATGCATTCTAGTTTGCTCTTTATTTTGACTTTATTCTGAAGAGTTTGACTGAGACACCCACAGTGGGACCCATGGTGATGTACTTAGCTAGTAAGCTGTAGCAGGGAAGAATGCTAGTGGGACTGATTCATTAGCAGTCCTGGTAAGCACTTTGTTTTCAGGTCAAAAGTCAGGACTTCTCCTGAACTATTGTAATAGTAAAGCTTATATTTTGACCAAAATATTTCTCTGTCCACTTAAAAACTTGCAAGGTCATCTATAGTTCTAATGAATCCTGTATACTTCTAAATCCACTTGGAACTTCAATTGCATTCTAGAGCTGGGTTTATTAATAATCCTCTGAGCAATATTTATAGGTTTTTTCAACTTTTATTTAATAAATACAAATTTCCAAAGTACAACTTTTGGTTTATAGCAGCTTTCCCCCCCATAACCTCCCTCCCACCCGCAACCCTACCATCTCCCACCCCCTCTCCCATCCCATTCTTCATCAAAATACACTTTCAATTATTTTTATATATAGAAGATCAACATAGTATATACTAAGTAAAGACTTCAACAGTTTGCACCCATCCAGATACACAAAGTATAAAGTACTTTTTGAGTAGTAGTTTTACTGCTAATTTGCATAGTACACCACATTAAGGACAGAAGTCCTGCATGGGTTCATTGTGATACAATTAAAATACCAGACATTCTTCTCAGATCTGGAAAAAATGATGCTGAAATTCATGTGGAAGCACAGGAGACCTCGAATAGCTAAAGCAATCTTCTACAACAAAAACAAAGCCGGAGGCATCACAATACCAGATTTCAGGACATACTACAGGGCAGTTATAATCAAAACAGCATGGTACTGGTACAGAAACAGATGGATACACCAATGGAACAGAACAAAAACACCAGAAATCAATCCAAACATCTACAACAAACTTTTATATATATATATATATATATATATATTGACAGGCAGAGTGGACAGTGAGAGAGAGAGAGACGGAGAGAAAGGTCTTCCTTTAGTGTTGGTTCACTCTCCAATGGCCACTGCGGCCAGCACGCTGCAGCCGGCACACCACGGTGATCTGAAGCCAGGAGCCAGGTGCTTCTCCTGGTCTCCCATGCGGGTGCAGGGCCCAAGCACTTGGGCCATCCTCCACTGCTCTCCCGGGCCACAGCAGAGAGCTGGCCTGGAAGAGGGGCAACTGGGACAGAATCCGGCCCCCCGACCGGGACTAGAACCCGGTGTGCTGGCGCTGCAGGCAGAGGATTAGCCTAGTGAGCAGTGGCGCACCAAAGCCAACTTATATTTGATCAACCATCTAAAACCGATTCCTGAAGCAAGGGCAGTCTATTCAAGAAATGGTGCTGGGATGAAATTATTAGAGAACATTGCAGAAACCCTGCAACATATAGATAACAGCAAAGACTTCATGGAAAAGACCCCGGAAGCACAGGCAGTCAAAGCCAAAATTAACATTTGGGATTGCATCAAATTGAAAAGTTTCTGTACTGCAAAAGAAACATTCAGGAGAGTGAAGAGGCAACCAACAGAATGGGAAAAAATATTTGCAAACTATGCAACAGATAAAGGGTTAATAACCAGAATCTACAATGAGATCAAGAAACTCCACAACATCAAAACAAACAACCCACTTAAGAGATGGACCAAGGACCTCATTAGACATTTTTCAAAAGAGGAAATTCAAATGCCCAACAGACACATGAAAAAATGTTCAGGATCACTAGCAATCAGGGAAATGCAAATCAAAACCACAATGAGGTTTTACCTCACCCCAGTTAGAATGGCTCACATTCAGAAATCTACCAACAATAGATGCTGGAGAGGATGTGGGGAAAAGGGACACTAACCTACTGTTGGTGGGAATGCAAACTGGTTAAACCTCTATGGAAGTCAGTCTGGAGATTCCTCAGTAACCTGAATATAACCCTACTATACAACCCAGCCATACCACTCCTTGGAATTTACCCAAAGGAAATTAAACTGGCAAACAAAAAAGCTGTCTGCACTTTAATATTTATTGTAGCTCAATTGACCATAGCTAAGACCTGGAATCAACCCAAATGCCCATCAACAGTAGACTGGATAAAGAAATTATGGGACATGTACTCTATAGAATACTATACAGCAGTTAAAAAACCAACCAACCAACCAAACAAACAAAACAATAAAATCTGGTCATTTGCAACAAAATGGAGGAATCTGGAACACATCGTGCTAAGTGAAATAAGCCAGTTCCAAAGGGACAAATATCATATGTTCTCCCTGATTGGTGACAACTAACCGAGCACCAAAAAGGTAACCTTTTGAAATGAAATGGACACTATGAGAAATAGTGACTTGATTGGCCCTTGTCCTGTTGATTCAAACTTAATACTTTATCCCTTTTAGCATTTTTTTGTTGTTCTAGTTAATACTATTGGTTGAACTCTGTAATTAACACACAGTTATTCTTAGGTGTTCAAATTTAACTGAAAAGTGATCTCTGTTAAATATAAGAGTGGGAATAAGAGAGGGAGGAGATGTACAATTTGGGACATGCTCAATCGGACTTGCCCCAAACAGTAGAGTTAGAAACGCACCAGGGGATTCCAATCAATCCCATCAAGGTGGCATGTACCAATGCCATCTCACTAGTCCGAGTGACCAATTTCAGTTCACAATTGATCACACTGATAGGTCCCAGAGTCACAGGGATCACATAAACAAGACTAGTGTCTCCTAATACTAACTGATAGAATTAAAAAGGAGAGAAGGATCCAACAGGGGAAGCGGGATACACAGCAGACTCATAGAATGGCAGATGTCCTCAACAGCACTCTGGCCTCAGAAACAGCCCTTAAGGCATTCGGAGCTGGCTGAAGAGCCCATGAGAGTATTTTAGGCATGGAAAGACAAGACACTCTGGCAAAAAACAAACAAACAAGCAAACAAAAAAACCCTAAATGAAATTCTCTGTGAGTGAGATACCGGTGGAAATAAGGGGGCCATCAAAGAAGGAGGTACCTTTCTCTGAAAGGAGGAGAGAATTTCCACTTTGACTAGGACCTTGTCTGAAGAAGATCAAAGTCGGTGAACTCAAAAGGCTTCCATAGCCTTGGAAACTCATGACAAGAGCCTAGGGAGATTACTGGCGCCATAAACAAGAGTGTCAAATTGTTAAGTCAACAACAGGAGTCACTGTGTACTTACATCTCATGTGGGATCTCTGTCCTTAATGTGTTGTCCAATGTGAAGTAATGCTATAACTAGTACTGAAACAGTATTTTACACTTTTTGTTCTGTGTGGGTGCAAGCTGATGAAATCTTTACTTAATATATACTAAATCGATCTTCTGTATATAAACAGAATTGAAAATGAACCTTGATGTGAATGGAATGGGAGAGGGGAGGAAGTTATGTCGGGGGAAAAGCCATTGTAATCCATAAGCTGTACTTTGGAAATTTATATTTGCTAAATAAAAGTTTAAAAAAATGGTGCTGGGAAAACTGGATTTCCACATGCAGAAGCATGAAGCAAGACCCCTACCTTACACCTTACACAAAAATCCACTCAACATGGATTAAAGATCTAAATCTACGAATGACACCATCAAATTACTAGAGATATAGGCATTTTTCATCTGCGTTCTAAACATCTCTTTTTCCCATCTCAGTTGGGATTATTTTTCTATACATTTTCCATGTAAAAATGTGATTAAGAGGTGGAATTTGGCATGGTGGTCAAAAGGCTGCCTGGGAAGCCTATCCCAAGCTCTGACCCCACTCCCAGCCCAGCTCCTGTTCAAGTACATACTGTATGGCAGCAGTGATGGTTAATTGATTGGTCTTTGCCGCCACGCTGGAGACTGGACTGAGTCTAGAGCTCCTGGGTATTTGTATAGCTAACCAGCAGATAGGAGATCTCTCTATTTCCTTTTGTCTTTGTCTCCATCTCTGTCTCTCTGCCCCTCATAAATAACAATTGGTGATTTAGCACATGGCATTATATGCATTGAATCTGTCTTCTGTTTCTTATTGACTATATGAACTTGATCAGTTTTAATTGCTCATCAAGCAGAGACGAAAATAATGCCTAACTGCTATTGTTTTCCAGATTAACTGAAATATTATTATATAGAGAGCTTCAGATACATAACATGTATTCAGTTAGTGAAAATAATATATTTCTTTTATCTTGATCCATGTGAATATTCAGAAATGATAAAACTTGTATTAATTGAATATGTAATATAATCACATAGTTATTAGAGCATGTTTATCTATTTAATCAGCTGTATACATCCTACTTTATGGCAAGTAGTTTTCCAGAAGCACGGATGTGAGCAAATTATATATTCAAAAACTATCCTAGTAGTTGAAGCCCACCATTATAATAATAAATTTTCCTTATTTTTAGGAAAGAGTTACTCATGGAAAAGCATGTACAAATTACTCAATATATCATTTGGTCACCCATGTATTCGGTGATCATCTGTTAATGCTCGTGATTTGACAAAAATGTTAGGAGTTAGAGAAGCACATGTTTATCCACAAGTAATGAATGAATAGACAGACCATAACAGAAAATATACATTTTATTAAAAAATAAGGTAGCACAATGTAGCTGAAGGACTTTTGATTCTTGTGGTGGTGGAGAAACTAACAGCTGCAAAGGTCAAAGTGGTGACATGAAAGATATGCATTATTGCAGATATTGAAGAGTTGATATGAGTTGCCCAGCCATAAAGTGTGGATACACATTTGTCACTATGATATGAATTAAATCTGACATTCAATAGTATTTTAAATAACTCATGTTATTATTTGATTAAATAGGCACTTCATTCTTTTTAAAAGATTTATTGGGGCCGGCACCGTGGCACAGTAGGTTAATCCTCCACCTGTGGTGCCGACATCCCGTATGGATACCGGTCGAGACCCAGCTGCTCTACTTCTGATCCAGCTCTCTGCTATGGCCTGGGAAAGCAGTAGAAAGTGGCCCAAGTTCTGGGGCCCATGCACCCATATGGGAGACTGGGAAGAAGCTCCTGGCTCCTGGCTTCGGATTGGCACAGCTCTGGCCATTGCGGTCACTGGAGAGTGAACCAACAGAAGGAAGGCCTTTCTCTCTGTCTCTTCCTCTCACTGTCTATAATTAAACCTCTCAAATAAATAAATAAAATCTTTTTAAAAAGATTTATTTTAAAAATAAATTTTATTTTATTTATTTAATATTTATTTTTAAAAAGATTTATTTATTTATTTGAAAGGCAGTTACAGAGAGACAGAGAGACAAAGAGAGAGAGAGAGAGAGGTCATCCATCCGCTGGTTCACTCCCCAGATGGCTGCAACAGCCAGAGCTGTGCTGAACCAAAGCCAGGAGCCAGGAGCTTCTTCCAGGCCTCTCATGCAGGTGCAGGGAACCAAGGACTTTTTCTGTCTTCTACTGCTTTCCCAGGCCATAGCAGAGAGCTGGACAGGAAATGGAGCAGTTGGGACTTAAACCAACACCCTTTTGGGAGGCTGCTGCTGCAGGCTGCAGCTTTACCCACTATGCCACAGTGCCAGCCCCTAAATAAGGACTTTAAGCAAGTTAATTTGGAAGTTGACAATTTTTAGAGGCTTATTTTTATTTGAAATACAGAGTGTTGGGGTGGAGCAGGGGGGCTGGTGGAGAGAGAGAAATTAATCTGCTGTCTCAATCCCCAAATGACAGCAACAGCCAGGGCTGGGACAAGCTGAGGCGCAGAACTTCATCAGGGTCTCCCACATGATTGACATGGGCTCAAGCACTTGGCCAACCTCTGCTGATTTGCAAGGCACAGTAGCAAGGAGATGAATCAGAAACAGAGCAACTAGAACTTGAACTGGTACTCTGATATGCATTGCATTGCAAGCAGGGGTTTACGGTGTTGTGCCAGAAATTTGACCTCAGACAATTTTTCTTCCAAAATAAGAATAGACTCCTGGAAATATACAGAGTCAATTTAGATTAAATAAACAATAACCACAACAAACACAAGAACATTGCATTGTGAGAAGTCTGGAGTAAATGAGTAAGTGATATAGAGGAATTTTTGATGAATAAAAATACATTCCACCCACTTGGTGCCCAATATAGAACATTCTTGACTGTGAATAACACACATCCCATCTATCGACTGTAATTTTTTAAATGATGTATCATTTAATTATTTAATTATCTATATGATGATTTCTGAATTTTTTAAAAAATTGTTGTCACAACTGAGAAATACTATATAAGGAAAACAAGCAGTAGTTTTTTGCAAACCATGCTCCAAAAGAAAGAACAGAATTTCTGAAACAGTTGCCAGTAAAAAAATCTTTTCACATCCTTGTATTTTCTTTGCAGTTGCCAGAAGTACAATGAGTGAAGACATGAAACTTTATTAGCTATTTAGGGAAATGACTTGCTTACAGAAAGTCTATAATTGGATCCTAAATGTATTAGTGTCTAAAAGTCCTTTGAAGCAATTTTTAGGATGTAGGAAGATGATCAAGTGATTTGCAAGTCCAATTTTGTCTGAGGATTTCAAATGTGCCAAATATCAGATAAAACCATAAACACTGTTGAATTATGGCTGATTTGTTGCCTTATTTTAGGATTTCAAATAATGCTTTTCTTTTAAGTAGGAATATTAGGAGGGAGTGCTGTATGTCCCAAGCCAAGTCATCATTTTAAACAAGCACGTGCTGTTGTCTTGCATAGAAATCCTTCCTTAGATGAGAAACTGAAATGGACACATTGTGTGGAACATATTGAAATAAGATCTAAAGCATAATTGTCTATCAGGGATTCTAGTTGTGAGGTGCTTTGAAGTCTTGAGAAAGCAGTTGATTTCAGTGATGTTGGAGAGAGGAGGGTGGGAAATATTTCACTGGTATTTCCTTTCATTATGTAAAAGATTAGAAGCAGATTTCTCTGTAAGAGTCAGTCAAAACTGAAGTAAAACAGATGTTTATTTTTGATAGGTTGAACCTTAGAGTCTTTTAGGAAAAGTATAGCTTGCTTAAAAATTCTGCATACACCAAATTGCATGTGGAAGACAGTGTGTGCTGTGAACACCCAAAAACCATGCTCCCATGCTGCATATTTGAGGATACATCTCTTTCCAAAACTCAAAGCATATGAAGATGCCACGTGCTTTCCCAGACTCCTATGTTGCTACAGCTACTTACACAAGCTAGTCCTGGCTAATGGGATCTGAGAAGTCCACTAGGAAATATTCCTTCTTGTTCAGAAAGAATGAGAGAACGCATTTGTCCATGGCTTGATGTCTGGACATGAAACTTGAAGTCTTGAGAAAGCAGTTGTTTTCAGTGATGTTGGAGAGAGGAGGGTGAGAAATATTTCACTGGTACCTACTTTCATTAAGCTGCAGCATTGACATTGGAACTGCCCTACTGTTCTTTTTCCATTGTGAGACAATAAGTCCACTAATTTTTATTTATCTTTAGAAAGAAATTCTAATACGTATAGCCAATTTTGTCTCTTTTCCCAAAGAAATCTTTTATTTAAGGAATACAAACTTCATGCATTTCATAAGTACAACTTTAGAAATATAGTGATTCTTCCTACCCTACCCACACTCCCACCTCCCTTCCTCCTCTCTCACATTCCCAGTCCTATTCTCTCATAAGATCCATTTTCAATTAACTTTATACACGAAGACCAACTATATAATAAGTAAAGAGTTCAAGAATTGCATGAGAAAAAAGCAAAACTGTTCCTCAACAATTAAGACAAGGGCTGTTCAAAGTCATTGAAGTTAATTTAACTTATTTTTTTAAGAAACCTAATCAAATTTATAATCTCACCCAAGAATGATACATCTTTTGTGAGCACTTAGATATAACTATAACTTATGAGATGTAAGAATATCCTCAGCTTCATACATTAAAAGAAAGTAAGTCCTTGAGAACAAGTTTTATCATTAATTAAGAAAGCACCTGCCGGCGCCGTGGCTTAACAGGCTAATCCTCCACTTTGCGGCGCCAGCACACCAGGTTCTAGTCCCGGTTGGGGCGCCGGATTCTATCCTGGTTTCACCTCTTCCAGTCCAGCTCTTTGCTGTGGCCCGGGAAGGCAGTGGAGGATGGCCCAAGTCCTTGGGCCCTGCACCCGCATGGGAGACCAGGAGAAGCACCTGGCTCCTGGCTTTGGATCAGCGAGATGCGCCGTCCGCAGCGGCCATTGGAGGGTGAACCAACGGCAAAAAGGAAGACCTTTCTCTCTGTCTCTTTTTCGCTATCCATTCTGCCTGTCCAAAAAAAAAAAAAAAAAAAAAAAAAAAAAAAAAAAGAAAGCACCTAAGAAAACAAGCAGGTGAGTTGGACACAGGCATAACTAAAATTTATGAAACATAAGAATATCCTCCACTTAATACACTAAAATGACAAAATCTTTGAGAACAAATTTTACTGTTAACTCTCATAATACTTCTCTGAGGACAGAGGTCCTGTATTAGAAGTTAGTGTACAGTGACTCCTGTTGCTAATTTAACAATTAGCAATCTTGACATAAGCTGCCTCTGTTATGGAAGTCTTTTGAATCCACAAACTCCGTCACTATTTAGACAAGGCCCAGGAAAGTAGAAGTTCTGTCCTCTCTTCAGAGAAAAGTACACCCTTCTTTGATGACTACTTCTTTCCACTGGAGTCTCACCCACAGAGATCTTTCATGTAGGGTACTTTTTGCCACAGCTTTCCATGCCTGAAATGCTCTCACGGGCTTCCTAGACAGACCAGAATGCTTCATGGGCTGATTCTGAGATCAGAGTACTACTTAAAGCAATTACCATTCTATGAGTCTGCTATGTGGACTGCTTCCCATGCTGGAGCTTTCACTCCTTTTTAATTCTATCTTTTATTATTAGCAAACAATCCTATTTGTAGGATCACTTTAATACTTAATCCTTCACATGATCACATTAAGACTTAAAATGCTATTTTTACTACCTAACTTAAGGGGATTTGGGGTCCCATGGCAAGTTTTCAAATGTACCCTTAGAAATAAGCCTGTAGGAATGCTTGCAGAACTATCCAGCTTTACAATTACAAACTTCATATACTTTGTAATTACAATTTTAGGAACATGGTGATTCTCCTATCATGCCCACCCTCTCACCCACACTCCCACCATTGCTCTTCTTCCTCGCTCTTTTATTCCCACTCTTATTTTTTACTAAAATCTATTTTCAATTAAATTTATGCACATATGATTAACTCTATTTTAAGTAAAGAGTTCAACATAGTATGAAAAAAAAAAAAAAACTATTCCTCAACAAAGTCTGTTCCTCAACAGTCAAAAGACAAAAGCTATTCAAATCACTGCTTCTCAAAGTGTCAATTTCACATCTACAGATTGCCTTTTAGGTGCTCTATTAGTTATCATAGGTCAGGGACATATGATATTTGTACCTTTGGGACTAGCTTATTCACTAAAGATGATATTTTTCAGATTCATCCATTTTGTTGCAAATGACCAGATTTTGGGTTTTTTTTTTTTTGCTTTTGTTTTTGTTTTTGATTTTTTCTTACTACCGTATAGTATTCCATGGTGTACATATCCCATAATTTCTTCATCCTGTCTTCAGTGGATGGGCATTTGGGTTGATTCAATATCTTAGCTATTGTGAATTGAGCTGTAGTAAACATGGGGGTACAGATATCCCTTTCATATGCTGATTTCATTTCCCCTGGGTAAATTCCCAGGAGTGGAATCGTTGGGTCATATTTGATTCTATTTTCTGTGGGAACAATGTGGTTTGATAACCTGAACAATAGATGTGATGAATAAACTTCCATGTGACACACCTATGAATCATGATCTTATGTGATCCCCCCATTAATGTAGACAACATAGGAAACTTCTTCTACCCAGTAGAATATAGGAAAGTGATGGGATAATTGCTCCCTAGACTAGGTTCCATCATAAAAGATACCAGTTTGATAGTCTAGAAGGAGATTCGTTTATGGGTCTTTAGAAAGCAAGTTGTATGTTGTGAGAGGGCCACAAAGCAAAGATCTAACTTATCCACAGAGGTTAAGGACAACTCTTAAAATGGAAATCTCAATCATTCAATCACATAAATTGTGTTATAACAACAAACATGTGAAGAGCAAAGCCGATGCATCAAAGAACACATCTAACTGACCTCTTTGTAGCAGCCTTTTATGACCTAGAGAGCTGGATCCAGCAAAACCCTTCTCAGATATATGACCTATGGATATTGTGAGATACTAAGTGTCTATGATGTTAAATTTCTAAGTTCTTGGTAACTTGTTATGTAGCAATTGATAAATAATATTTTCAGGTTACTGCTACTTCCTCTGATAGATAATTCCAACTTCATAATCACTTCAAATTCACCATATCTAAGGTTGAGTCTTCTGTGTCTCACAATCCAAACACATGGTAACCCAAATTTTAATATCTACCACATACTTTATAGGTGGTTTTGCCATATTCAGATGAAAATTACAGCACACACAAAGCTTTCTATAGCAATCTTGTATTATGTTTCTTCCCTAGGAGGTGTTATTTAAATTAGCACACAAAATTGACATTGATGTTGATACATATTACATATTAGCATCTGGTAATGGTGTAGAAAAGTAGGCACTGTCATATTATGACAATGTGCATGATAAATTATGCAAACATTTAAAAGAGTGATTTTGTAGTGTATTTTAATACCTCAAAAATTCTTATTTATTGCTTCAATATATTGCATAGCCCAGATCAAATGCAAAATCCAATATTTAACATACCTTATCTTATGACATTTGTCCAAATTAAAACTCAGCTTTGTACCTGTTCAACTTACATTGCTGTTCCCCTTTGTAATGTTCACCAGTTGAGTATTAGTTCTGTTCAACTAGTTGCTCAAGTCTGATCACTTTCCTTATTCAGTTCAATCTTTTACTAACTGATTAAATTATTATTTAAATTTAATTTCCCAAGCACTCTCCATTTCATGTGTTATAAGGATTACCTCAACTAGCACCTCATATGATGCAACCCTGCACCCATCACAACTAGAGCCTCTCAGTTTCAACACGCTCTATCAGTTGTGTATTTGTTAAAACTGTTGAACCTACTTTGATACATCATTATCACTCAAATACAGTTATTTACATTAGGTTAATTCTTGGTGTTGTACATTACATAGGTTTGGACAAATGTGTTACAGAATTTGTTACATTTGTAATAACAAACCCTGGAAACCATGGCCTTGTTACTGTCTCCATAATGTTGCCTTTTACAGAGTGTCACATAGTTGGAATCATATGGTATATAGCCTTTATCAGATTGGCTTCTCTCACTTAGTAGTATGCATTTAACTTTGTTTTGTGTATTTTAATTACTGGGTAGCTCATTTCTTTTGAGGACTGTACAATACTCCATTCTCTGCATGTACTGAACTTTATCCATCCATTAACATACAAAAGACATACTGGTGGCTCCTAAGTTTTGCTACTTATTTCTTTATTTATTTGAAAGGCAGAGTTAACGAGAGATCTAGAAAAACAGAGAGAGAGAGAAAGAGAGAGAGAGAGGGAGAGAGTGATCGGTCTTCCATTCATTGATTCACTCTCCAAATGGCTACAATGGCCAGGGCAGAGCCCTGGAGCCAAAGCCAGGAGCTTTCTTCTGGTCTCCCAAAAGGGTGACAGAAGACTACATACTTTGGCCATCTTTTGTTACTTTCCTAAGCCATTAGCAGGGAGATGGATTGGAAGTGAACTGCTGGGATATTAACATGTACCCATATGGGATTCTAGCATCACAGGCAGTGGTTTAACTCGGAACTCCAAAATGCTGACTCCTATGTATTGCTAGTTATGAATAAAGCTAGTGTGAACATCCATGTGCAGGATTTGTGTCTGTGTTTGTGTACATATTTTTTAGACTCCTCTAGGTAAATAGAGAGAATCATGATTGAGTGTATGGTATCTTTAGTTTTATAAGAAACCACCAAAATTGCTTATGTAGTAGCTGTATTATTTTGCATTCCCACTAGCAATGAACCAGAGTTCCTGTTGCCCTCAACAGCATTTGATATCCTCAATCGTTTTTCTTGATTGTGGCTTTTTTTAATTAAACTTTTATTTAATGAATATAAATTTCCAAAGTACAGCTTATGGGTTACAATGGCTTCCCCCTCCCATAACTTCCCTCCCACCCGCAACCCTCCCCTTTCCCGCTCCCTCTCCCCTTCCAATCACATCATGATTCATTTTCAATTCTCTTTATATACAGAAGATCAGTTTAGTATATATTAAGTAACGATTTCAACAGTTTGCCCCCATATAGCAAAACAAAGTGAAAAAAAATACTGTTGGAGTACTAGTTATAGCATTAAATAATCGTGTACAGCACATTAAAGACAGAGATCCTACATAATATTTTTTTTAAAAATTAATTAATTTTCTATGCCATTTCCAATTTAACTCCAGTTTTTTTTTTTTCATTTCCAATTATCTTTATATACAGAAGATCGATTCAGTATATAATTAGTAAAGATCACATCAGTTTGTACCCACGCAGAAACACAAAGTGTAAAAATACTGTTTCAGTACTAGTTATAGCATCACTGCACATTAGACAACACATTAAGGACAGATCCCACGTGGGATGTAAGCACACAGTGACTCCTGTTGCTGACTTAATAATTTGATACTCCTGTTCATGGCGTCAGTAATCTCCCTAGGCACTAGTCATGAGTTGCCAGGGCTATGGAAGCCTTTTGAGTTCACCGACTTTGATCTTATTCCGATAGGGTCATAGTCAAAGTGGAAGTTCTCTCCTCCCTTCAGAGAAAGGTACCTCCTTCTTTGATGGCCCTGTTCTTTCCACTGGGATCTCACTCGCAGAGATCTTTCATTTAGGTCTTCTTTTTTTTTTTTTTTTTCTTTTCCATGGTATCTTGGCTTTCCATGCCTACAATACTCTCATGGGCTCTTCATCCAGATCCGAATGCCTTAAGGGCTGATTCTGAGGCCAGAGTGCTGTTGAGGACATCTGCCATTCTACGAGTCTGCTGTGTATCCCACTTCCCATGTTGGATCTTTCTCCCCCTTTTTGATTCTATCAGTTAGTATTAGCAGACACTTGTCTTGTTTTTGTGATCCCTTTGATTCTTAGACCTATCAGAGCCATCGGTTGTGAACTGAAATTGATCACTTGGACTAGTGAGATGGCATTGGTACATGCCACCTTGATGGGATTGTATTGGAATCCCCTGGTACATTTCTAACTCCATCATTTGGGGCAAGTCTGATTGTGCATGTTCCAAATTGTACATCTCCTCCCTCTCTTTTTCCACTCTGAAATTTAACAGGGATCACTTTTCAGTTAAAATTTAAATTTGATTGTGGCTTTTTTATAGGCATGTGGTGATATCTCACTGCTTGATCAACTTGTAGTTCTTTTGCATTTGTTATGGAGCTTCTTGTCACGTGCTTCCTACCACTCCTATATCTTCTTTGATAAGGTTTTTGTTAAGGTCTTCGGCCCATTTTTAAATTGATGTGTATGTCATCTAATTGTTGAGTTGTTCAAAGAGTTCTCTGTAAATGTTGGATAATTGTGCTTTACCTGAAAATTATTTTGCAAATATTTTCTCCCTATCTGTGGGTTTTGTTTTCATTGTCTTGACAGTGTCTTTCAGAGACTAAAATTTTTAAATTTTAATAAAGTTCAACTTGCCAGTACTTTCTTTCTTTTTATTTATTTAAGAGGCTCTGATACAGAAAGAGAAAGTAAGGGCAAGGGAGAGCTCTAGGGCCTTTTTTAACAGTGCTAAATGCCAAACCCATTCATAAGGACTCTGCCTCAAGACCTAAGCACATAAAACCTTCACTTTCTAATATTAGTATTTTAGGGGTTAAAATTTCAATAAATGAATTTAAAGGGAACACAATCAATGTATGAATTTGTAGATGGGAAAGGCAAGAATATCACTTGAGTTATTAGAAAAATCAAGATCTAAAACACTAGAAATTTTTTATATTGTTACTTCCTCCTGCCAAAATCCAGTGTACTTTATTCAACACAAGTACATGTTGGAATTCTATTTACATAATTTAAAAGACTACAACATGTGGACAGTTACTTCTCTAAACATCAATTTGTTCATGTAATTAATAGATGACAATTATATCCACTTTGAAGTTGTCATGAACCTTAAGAAAAACTGATATTTATAATGATTTGCGCAATATTTCATATGGACTGAATGCTTTAAAGAAATTAGCTGTCTTACTGCTTCTTTTGTGGTTCTGTTTCTGTGATGTCAAATGGACTGACATAAGACATTTTCATTTTTAGCAAATTCAAGCTTAATGGTTCAACAACATGGTGCTGTAGTGTATATAGTGGGCTATTAAATGGGCTTTGAAACAAAATAAACATACTGCAAATTTTATTGCTGTGATGAAAATAATTATGAAATAACATATCGTCATAGAAATAATTACTTAAAGAAATAATTGGAAATATGATATTCTGCCTATACAACCAGGAAATTTCTATTTTTACCTTGAATGATATGAGATAATCCAATCTGTCTCTGAGAAAAGGTTTCCAATCATGATGGATCTTATTAAGAAAATATTAACCATAGTTAAAACAAGAAGACTAGATGAAGGATTTAATTTTGTTCAGATTAATGTTTTTGGACATCTTGAATTTTTTTTTATTCTGGTTGAAGTATTTAACTCTGCTGTTGACTGAATTAATTATTAAGTTAATATAATATATTTATTGAGATAACAATATATAACATATAGGATATTTAAACCTTGAACATCGATATTTGTTATTATTCTGTTTCTAATTAAGATCATTGTTTCTGTTTCTATGAATAGCATAAGATACTGATTATCCACATGAGATCCTAGATAATAAGAATTGTGCTTTGCCATGGGAATGCATTGATTAATACAAGGACTGAACCAATGGCTGTGTCATAGATAAAATCATTAGGGAATTTAACTGCAGCTGTTTTATGTTGAATTATATTGACACACAGAATTCACATACATAAACAGAATATATGACGTATAACCTCTATTAAATATCACCTTGGAAGTGAGGTTGTGATCATGCCAACCAACATGATCACATCATCAACACTGCTGACAACAGAGTTCAACCAGGCCTAACTTGCATGTCACCCTCGGTTCTTTTCTGCCTTCAAGTACTGAGAAGAGATATCTGGCTCCAAACAGCCAGGAAAGGTATTCCACTAAGCCACAGAGGCAAAGTTCAAAGACAAAATCCATCAGAGGACAAAACCAATAAATGGTTCCACAAATGCCAAGGAGTAAATGCAGAACTAAAAGAAACATGAACAAGGATAATAATGACTCTCCAAAAGGAACACAGCACTTCAATATTAGAAGGTGAAGTGACTGAAGCAATGCCTCAAAAGGAATTTAAAAGAATGATCATAAGATTACTCAAAAACACTGAGAATCAAAGACATGAGAATGAAATCCATAAGTGACATAAATTAAAAATTTTGCAAAGGAGATAGAGATATTGAAGATAAATCAAACTGAAATTTCAGAAATGAAGAATTCCATATATCAGATTGAAAACACAGTGGAAAGCCTCAACAACAGGTTTGGTTGGGCAGAAGAAAGAACATAAGAGCTAGAAGACAAATCCTTGGAAATAGACAAAAAAAAAGAAGAAAAATATTTTAAAATTCTAAAAATAGTGTTTGAGATTTATGAGATACTATCAACCAACCAAATGGGTCTTGGGGGTTCGTGAAGGTGTGGAAAGACAGAAATGAACTAGAAGTCTTATTCAGTGAAGTAACTGCAGAAAATTCTAATTTAAAGAAAGATGAGGACATCAAATTACAGGAAGTACATAGAATTCCTAGTAGACATGATCAGAAAAGATTTTCACCATGACACATTATAGTTAAATTTCCAGCAATATAGCATAAAGAAAAGATTCTAAAATGTGCATGAGAGAAATGCCACATAACCTTCAAAGGCTCTCCTATTACATTAATAGCTTATTCCTCAACAGAAACGTTATAGGCTAGGAGAGAATAGAGAGACATAGCCCAAGTCCTAATAGAAAAAAACTGTCAAGCCATAATACTGCAGCCAGCAAAGTTCTCATTTAAAATTAAAGTGAAATAAAGGCCTTCCAAAACAAAAAATAATTAAAAGAATTTGTCTTCACTTGTCAAGCCATACAAACGTTATTTAAGGATGTGCTAAACACAGAAACAGAGAACAGTAGTCATCATTATGAAAGACTATTAAAGAAGAGAATCTGGTAATGGCAAAAGGAAATCCAAAACAAAGAATAAGAATATTTATGGGAAAATGGCAGGGCCAAGTCATTACTTAATAAAAACTTTGAATGTAAATAACTGAAATTCTCCACTTAAAAGAGAGACATTAAAAAAATAAGACCCACCTATTTGCTACCTACAAGAAACATACATCACCAACAAAGATACACACAAACTGAAAGTAAAAAGATGGAAAAGAATATTTAATCATAACAGGAACAAAAATGAGCAGAAGTAGACATCCTAATATCACACAATGTAAAGATTTTAGCACAAAACCTGTTGAGATAAAGAAGTACTTTATATATTGATTAAGTGTCAATTCAATAGGAACATATAACTATACTAAATGTATGTGCACCCAATGCCAGGGTGCCTGACTACTTAAATCAAATGTTAATGATTCTACAGATAAGCGATCCAACACAATAATAATGTGGAAATTCAACACCTCAGTTTCATGAATGGACAAATCAGATACACAAAAAATCAACAAAGAAATAACAGAAAAATCAAGCTAATTTACACTATAAGCAAAATGGACATAATTGATATCTATAGAACATTTTATATTACAGTTACATAATAGACATTCTTTTCATCAGTGCATGGAACTTTTATAGTATAGAACATATGGTAGGCCATAACAAAAGATTTAGCAAGGGACTGGCACTGTAATGTAGAAGGTGAGGCCACTGCCTATAGTGGCAGCATCCCATATAGGTGCCAGTTCGAGTCCTGGCTACTCCACTTCCTATCCAGCTCTCTGCTATGGTCTGGGAAAACAGTAGAGGATGGCCCAGGTCCTTGGACCCCTGTACCTGTGTGGGAGACCCAGAAGAAGCTTCTGGCTCCTGATTGGTACAGCTCTGGCCATTGCAGCCAACTGGGTAGTGAACAGGCAGATGGAAAAACCTCTCGCTGTCTCTCTTCTCTCTGTGAAACTCTGACTTTCAAGTAAATAAATAAATATTTAATTAAAAAAGACAGCAAATTAAAAAAAATGAAATCATACCTTGTATCTTTTCTGACCACAGTGGAATGAATCTGAAAATTAACAATCTCAGAAACTCTAGAAAATATACATACATGTGGAGAGTGAACAACATGCTCCTGTATGAATGGTGAGTCATAGAAGATGTCAAAAGAGAAATCAAAAATTTCAGGCAACAAATGAATATTACAATACAACATACCAAATCTTATGAGATACAGTGTTAAGAGAGAAGTTTAAAATAATTAGTGCCTATATCAAGATATCAGAACCTAGAAAAACAAGAACAAACCAGACCTAAATCAGTATGAGGAAAGAAATAATTAGAGAAGAAAAAATGGAGCCGGCAGTGTACTATAGTGGGTAAAGCCACTGCCTTTAACGCTGGCATACTATACGGGCACAAGTTTGAGACCCAACTGCTCCACGTTTGATCCAGCTCCCTGCTGTAGCAGAGAATGGACCACCTGTTTCGGCCCCTGCACCCATATGGGTGACTTGAAAGTAGCTCTGAGGCTTCTGGCTGTGGCCTGGCTCAACCCTTGATGTTACGGCCATTTGGTGGGGGGGGGTGTGTGAACAGATAGAAGATTCTCTCTGTCTCTCTCTCTGTCTCTCTCTCTCTCTCTCTCTCTCACACACACACACACACACACACACAAATACAAAATATCAGTGAAATGAAGAGCTTTCTTTTTATAAAAATGAGTTAGCCCAACTCACCTTCAAAAAAAGAAGATCCAAATTAATAAAATCAGAGATGAAAAAATGAGATGTTGCAACAGATACCACAGAATTTAAAGAATCACCAGTAATTATTACAGATATCTATACACCAACAAATTGTAAAATCTAGAAGAAATACATAAATTTCTGGACACAAAAAATTTACCAAAATTAAGGCATGAAAACATGAAATACCCTAATGGACCAATAACCAAGACAGAGCTAGCATTAGGAATGATGACTCTTCCAATAAAGAAAACCCCAGGACTGGATGGCTTCGTAGCTGAATTCCACCAAAGCTTTAAAACAAAAATCCAGTTGTTTTCAAAGTACTGAAAACAAATGAATTGAAAAGAATCTTCCCAAACTCCTTCTATGAGGCCAGCATCACCATAATTCCATAACCAGAAAAAGATACAACAAAGAAAGAGGACTAAAAACCAATTATGTGTGATTAACATAGATGCGAAAACCTTCAATTAAATAGTAACTAATAGAATCCATTAATTCACGAGAAAAATCATTCACCCTTTCCAAGTGGGATTTGTCCCTGATATGCAGGGATGACTCAACATATGCAAATCAATAAATGTCAAAAATCACATTAACAATTTGAAGTAGAAAAACATGATTATCTCAATAGATACAGGTAAAGCATTTGATAAAGTATAGTATCCTTTCATGACAAAAACCTCAAGCAAATTTCTTGTAGAAGAAACATTCCTAAACACAATCAAGGTAATCTATGACAAAACCAAGGCCTGCATCTTATTGAATGTGGGAAAATTGGAAGCATTTCCACTAAGATCTGAAACCAGACAAGGATTCCCACTTTCATTATTACTATCCAATATGGCTCTGGAAGTTTTAGTCAGAACCATTAGGAAATAAAAATAAATCAAACGAATACAAATTGGACAGGAGGAAGTCAAATTATCCCTGTTTGCAGATGACATGATCCTAGCTGTAGGGAAATTGGAAGACTACAGTAAGAGACTACTGGAATCATAAGAGAGTTTGGAAAATTTGTAGGATATTAAATCAATACACAAAATCTATAGCTTTGATATGCACACACAATGCCACAGCTGAAAAAGTTCTAAGAAGATGATTACCATTAACAATAGCAACAAATAATTAAATACACAGAAATACACTTAACCAAGGATATGAAAGATCTCTAGAAAGAAACTGCAAACATTAACAAAAGAAATAGAAGAAGACACAAAAATGTAAAACTACTATGATTATTGATTAGGATAATTAATATCAATAAGATATCCATTCTAACCAACATAGTTTACCAATGACATTCTCTTCACATCTAGAAAAAATGATTCTAGAATTCGTACAATTCTATATAATTCTGCACTGCAAAAGAAAAACTCAACAAAGTGAAAAGGCTACTGACAGAATGGGAGAAAATATTTGTAAACTATGCAAATGATAAAGAATTAATATCCAGAAACTATAAACATCTCGAGAAACACAACAACAAAATAAACAATCCAGTTAAGAAATGGACAACATACACAGTTTTCTTTGTTTAAGATTTATTTATTTTATTTGAAAGGTTTACCAAGACAGAGGGAGAAAGAGAGAAAAAGAGAGAGAGATCTTCCATCAGATGGTTTACTCCCCAAATGACTGCAATCCCAGGAGCTGTGCCAAACTAAAGCCAGGAGCCAGGAACTTCATTTGAGTCTCCCACATGGATGCAGGAGCCCAAGCACTTGGAGCATTTTCCCTTGTTCTTCCAAGCATATTAGCAGGGGGTTGGGCAGGAGGTGGAGAAGCCAGGAATCGAACTGGTGCTCATATAGGATGCTGGCACTATAGGCAAGCCCCAAACAGACATTATTCAAAGGAAGAAATTCAAATGGCCAATAGACACATTAAAAAAATTCTCAGGATCTCTACCCATCAGAAAATGCAAATGAAAACCACAATGCGGTTTCACCTTACCACAGTTAGACTGGCTATCATCCAAAAAGCACAAAACAATAAATGTTGGTTAGGATGTAGGGAAAAAGTTTCCTCATACATCGTAGGTTGGAATGTAAATTAGTACAACCGTTATGAAAGATGGTTGGGCATTCCTCAAAAATCTGAAAATAGCTGTAATGTTTGACCAGCAATCCTACTCCTGGGAATTTACCCAGATGAAATGAAATCAGCATATGAAAGACGTCCCACTTTTTACATGTTGAATATTATTGTTAGTGGTGGATTAAGCCTGCAATTATAGAGTGGATTAAATTTATGTGCTTGCAAAAGTAATGAAAAGTAAAGAAGGTAAGGGAGGGGGGATGGATGAGGAGAGGGAGGGAAGCATGGTTTTCTTCTTAGAACTGTACCTATGAAACACATGAAATCCGTTTAAAACAAAAATTTAAATAAATGAAAAAGAAAAGAATTCATTATGCTTTATTTAGCTTATTTAAGTGATTTATAAAATTAGAAGCAAATGTGTATTAAAGATATCATAACTTTATTAAACTTATTGAATTCATGTGAAGCAGGATATATCCTTTGGATTATATTATTACTATGTGATTATGAACTTTATAATAAAGAAAGTCACAGACTTGTGCAATATACCTAAAAAAGACAAATTAATTATAATTTATCCCTAATTCGTCACATTTTTCAAACAAGAATATGATCTTGAGCCTTTCCTGGAAATTTGTTTAATGTTTGATAAGTAAATGGTGGAGCTTACCTTTTTTGTATCTTCTGTTATAAATTTTATTCTATACTTGATCCATATTTACTTAGATTTTGAATTTGTTATATCACTGGAATATTTTTATTTTTTTAATACTTTCATTTTTGTACTTCTAATGAATATAAACTTAGTAAATATTAACACTTCAGGTTCATTGCTCAAGTAATTCATGAAAACAGTGTTTGGCCAATTTTAAGGCATGGTTGATGAGAAAAAGAAACAGCTATATGACACAGCAAGCCAATACAAGTAGGGACTGCATCTCTCTGTTTACAGATGGAGAAACTGAAGCCAAGAGTTTTAATTAAATTTTATCTGAATTACACAGTTAGTTAATTAGTACCTGAGCATAGCATGACCCATGCCTGTTTGACTCCAGAGCAAGTGCTCTTTTGATGGTAAAATGATTCTTCTTTCAAATACATACATAGAAAGAGAAGCAGCAGAAACACTAGAGGGCGTGGACATCTCTAGCCACTGAAAATTCTCTGGAGGCAGAAGGAGTCACTTTGATTTTTGCGACATTGAAAATAAAGGGGATTCGGAGACAATTTTAACTGATAACTTATAGGATTTTTTTCTTGCTTGTTTCTTTTAAAATAACATCAGATCAAAGAAACACTCTAGTGTGTTTGTTAACACATATTATTCTCCTTATTAGGAATAATCACATTTCCTTACTTTTGTAGTCACATATATTTTCAACCCTCCCAAATTCAGAGCATGAATTTTGTGATACGGTATGGACAACTCTATTGTAAAGATTTATTTAATTATTATTATTTAGCCACTATCATGTGTTTTTCTAGCTAAAAACTGCATCTAGGACTTTGCACTTGTTGCTTTTAGAAATTCTTTGTTGATTTATTTGATGCTCAGAGAGAGAGAGAGAGAGAGAAGCAGAGATGGAGGGTGGGGAGGAGTTGCTGCCACCTCGGTTTATTCCCCAGTGCTTGTGGAAACCAGCTGGGCTGGGTCCAAAGTCAGGAGCCCAGATGTCAGTCTTGGTCTCCCATGTTGGATGGCAGGAGCCCAATTACTTGAGCCATCATCTCTGATCCTCAAGTATATTAAATACTTGCCCTGCAACATGCAGTTCCTTCTCATGAAATTCTACTCTCCTCAATGAGCGACTTTCAGCGACAGACATACCGTACTCTGCTGTGTATTAATGTAAACTAGAAATACACATTTCTTTATCTGTAGCCATGCAAATCTTAGAATTCTTAAGAGCATGGATTATTTTTCTAGAGAGTCTAATATGATCTCTAGCAGGGTGTTTAAAATATATTAGCTGAATACTAGACAATTGACAAGAAAATCTGAAATAATTAAACTTTTGAACAAAAACCAACAGATAGATAGATAGATAGAGATAGAGACATTTGTTGTCACTCTGATTTTTAAGCATCAATGAATATATTGCTTTGAGAAAAAAAAGGACAGCCAAGGGAAAAAATTATAATTTTTTGACAAGTAAAAACAAAAATGTGTGTGTGTGTGTTGATTCAGTAGTTATCAGAAAAATGAAGTGCTCATATTTATCAACCCAGAGATGTCAACAAAATCAAAGTTGGGCCTGTCACAGGAGATTGAGAAAAGTCTGTTTATTCTCTAGAGAGTCATTAATTAACAAATAATTATAGTAAAATTGAATAGCTGGTTATTCCATAGTGCCAAAGACAACTTCTTTAAATAGTTTTAGTTGAAAACAGCCATGCAAGTTGAGAGTGCAATAAAAACCTACCAGTATCTATAAATAGCTTCAGATTCTTGGGGACTATATCTTGAAAGTCATAATTTGCATTCTGTGTTAATCTTTCTTGTTCCTTCAACTCGAGCTACTGCAGAGAAATGGTCTTAGCATTTTTAATCGAAATTGATCTGCCACCCATCTCCAACCACCCCCGAAAATGGCAACAACTACTGACAGATTTACATATCAGTAAGAAATTTCTATACAAAATAATTTCTGATCACAGTGAATATCTCAGTAAATGCAGTTTTTGGTAATGATTCAGCAACTTCAAAGAAAATATGAAGGCCCAACCTTTCGCTTTTTCTCTGCGCTTTGGTGCTTTTGCATAAGGTTACTGGTATTGATCTTTTTCTCAGCATGTTGATGTTCCTATGACTGTTGAGTCCTTACCCCTTTTTCATTAAATTTTACTAATGCAACAGGAGACTGTCTCTAGGTATGGGTGAATGTTATGAACTAGGGCGCACAGAAGCGGACAGCAGATACCATTATGGAGAGATTCAAGAATATAATTCAGATCCTCATTTCTATGGAAATGAAGTGTTTGAAGAAGTTTTCTTTCCTCCTGTTTCAGGATGAGTGTTGGAACAACAGCAGTAATGCAGCAAAGGTCTGTTAAGAGACTCCGGGATTTTGGCTGGTGCCTTCTTTATGCTTAGCCGCACAGCTGGTGCAGGTGCATTTTCAGCCATAATAACTAATAACATTCCCGGTGGAAACATTCAACTGCAGTAAAACAGACAGAAATCTATTATAAATGTGAGTGTAATGTCAATGTTTACAGAAGGAGGTCAAATAACAGAATTCTATTTGGTAAATGTCAGTACTGTATGAGGAGAACGCATTCACAATATTTGCATTCTTATTAGAATAATATGTGCAAAACCCATAAATATTTCATGGCTTTTTTTCTAACTTACATTTTTCCTCCCTTACCAGAAATTACTTTTCTTGACACTTCTCTGTGTCTCAAAGTTCTCTTGTTTATGTGCTTTCCAGCATTTGAGGTTATATGGTGAGCCTTGGACTGTTCAGATCAATTCTAACTTATTGTGGCACAGCACACATTTACATTCAAATGTAAACTCTACAATTGAATGCATCTTCTAATATGAATCCACTCAAAGGCCTAAGCAAATCTTTAGTCGGTCACCTTAAATCAACCATTTGTGTCTTGCATTGACTCACTCATTCTCCACAGTTGTTAGTATGGTGCAATGTATCAGATTACCTGGGATCTCAACTTTCTTTTGAATGCAGACAAAGCTCAGAAACCTTCTGGGTTATTGTGAGGGATATATATACAAGCAAACACATATATTGAAAACATATTTGAGTAATGTTTGTTTTGGGGTCCCATGTTGATCATTTAAGATTATCTAAAAGCAGAGCCTAAAAAAGTATATGAAGTCTTGGGTTATTAGTATATTCATAAATTTCAGTATTGCTTTCTGTGAAAAGAAGATCATCCTATTCTAGATTCTAGAAATAGAGATAATTTTTCATTGGCATCTTTATGCTATTATTACTCCTTATGTAAACATCTAATAGTATTCAGGGGGAGGGATCAAACTGTCTTGTCCCCTAGAGGTTGACTTATAAGGAAAAAAAAAAAGTACTATCCTGGCAACATGATGTTTGAAAAGTTAGAAAATCAAGTTTAAGAAAGAGGATGCTGATTGCAGATGTGCTAGGTGTTTCTAATTTGACTCCATGTGAGAAATGCATTGTAACTTTCAATGAAGGCCACTCTTATACATATATTTGGCATGTTCAGTTTTCCATTCTGTGGCTTTACAGAGACTTCACTAGTCAAAAACATGATTTCATGGAGATTCTTTTTTAAATCTTGCGGAAAATGATTAATCCTAGTACTTCCAATTCAAGATATTCCTCTCAATTAAGTATATGATTTCTCAGAGCAGTGATGTACATATTAGTTGAATTCCAAAAATACCTGATTATGTCTGGTACTTGAAATGAAGCAAAAACAATTTAGAAATTTCAGTGACAAGGTAAATGGAGAAATAAAACTTTAGAAAAATTTGGGGACGGTATTGGTTTCAAGCTACATGTTCAAAGATAAAAATAAACAGAGATAAAACTTAAGCTTGATATGATTTAAATCAACATAATTAAAAATCAGTACCTGGAGTGTAAAGAAAGACTGCAAGGCAGACCCTAGAAAATGTCCCTTTGTGGATAGGAATACAAAATATTCGTCAAATCCTCCATCTGCTATAAGAGCATTGATGAGGGACTATTTATTTAATTAATGTATTTATTTTTAAAGATGAACTTATTTGTTTGAAAGGCATTGTTAACAGACAGACAGGGAAATGGAGATCTTCCACCCACTGGTTCACTCCCCAAATGGCTGCAATAGTAAGAGGTTGGAACAGGCTGAAGCCAGGAGCAAGGAGCTTTCTGTCTCCCATGTGGATGGCAGTGGTACAAGGACGTAGGCCATCTTCCGCTGCTTTCCCAGGCCCATTAACAGGGAGCTGGCTCAGAAATGGAGCATCAGGGACGTGAACCTGTAGCCGTAAGTTTATCCCACAATACTGACACCCCAGAAAGGAACTCTTAAAATCAGGTTATGTAAAGCATTAACTAAAATCACATCATGTGATGCACACTATATTTTATTCCACAATTGCTTATAACTTGTAAAAATATTTTCAAATCATTATTTAAAGAAACAAACTGAGGATACCATTGTGACACAGTGGGTTAAGTTCTCTCACCCCCACCTCAGAGTGCTGGTTTGAGTCCCAGTTGCTCTACTTCCAATCCAGCCCTTTTCTGATGTGCCTTGGAAAGCATGTTTGCCTGGGAAAGCAGTAGAAGACAGCCAAGGTGCTTGGGCTGCTGCCACCCAAGTGGTAGACCCGGATGGATTTCCTAGCTTCTGCCTTCTGCCTGGCCCAGACCTGGATGTTGAGGCCATTTGGAGAGTGAAGCATCAGGTGGAAGATCTCTTTCTCTCTCCCTCAGTGACTCTGTCTTTCAAATAAATAAAATAAATCTTTAAAATAAGTAAATAAAACATAAACTAGGGACAGATATTTAGACTAGCAATTAAGACAGAGTACTTGGGTTTCATTCCCAGTTTAGGCTCGAAATTTCAGCTTTCTGATAATGACTCTATTGAGTTCCTACTGTCCATGTGGGAGATTGGTGTTGAGTTCTGGACTCTTGACTCTGGCTTGGCTCAGAACTGGCTGTTGCAGGCAATGAGAGAGTGAATCTGCATGTGGGAGTTCTATCTCCCTCTGCCATCCACATCCCAACTCTCCTTGTCTCAAAGAAATAAATAAAAATTTAAAAGAAACCAGACTGATGGTACACATCGATTGTAAGACATATCCTGATTTCAGAAATGTCAAATTATCAAAAACATCACAGTACTGAGGAAACTTTTTTAAGATTTAAATATTTATTTGAAATGCAGAGTTACAGAAAGGAAGAGTGAGAGAAAGAGAGATAGAGAGAGAGAGAGAGAGAGAGAGAGAGAGAGAGAGAGAGAGAGAGAGAGAGAAAGTTTTCCATTTGTTGGTTCACTCCCCAAATGGCTGGGCAGATACAAATCCAGGAGCCAGGAGCTTTCGCAGGGTCTCTCACACAGGTGCAGAGGCTTAAGGACTTTGGGCTATCTTCAATTGCTTCCCATATCAGAGTTGGATCAGAAGTGGAGCAGCCAGGAATCAAACCTATGGCCACATGGGATGCCAGCATTGGAGGCAGCAACTTTATGCACTATGCCACAGAACCAGCCCCTAAGGAAGCAGTTTTTATGAAAGGTTGACAAATATTAAATTTCAAATATTCTTGAGAACTCTCTTTGAGTTAGAATAAGAATATTTGCAACTAGAGTAGATGTTGTGGGGAGATGCTAAAATGTCAGCATTAAGACATTCACTGTTCAGGTCATTAAGAAAAATGACTATCATCGCTCAGGCTAATCTTCAGTGGCTCCTTGTGCTCAATCCCACTTCACTCACTTCGATTCTTGATACATTCCTCCAATCTCAGAGTCTCAGAATCATCGCTCAAAGTCAACAGTCCAGTGTAAATAATAATAAGTAAAAATGTCTATGCTTTAAATTAAAATTCATCTCACATTTAATGAAAGAACTGAACAGAAGTGAAATTTTAAAGTATTTCAGAAACTATGGAAAATTGAAATACCTACAGAATCAAATATGTATGCACTTTGAGCTAGTGACTTTCTTAACCCATGGGAAAAGGGTATCTTAATGTTTACTAACACGAATTCCTTTAAAGTAAATAAGTCAAAACATTTCTTATACAAAATAGCAATCTCACAGGAAGGTATGATATATATTGATAACTGTAACATAATCCATACATGCGTGAATAAACAAAAAGTTCATAAATAGGTCTCGCTTAAGGGTTTTTGAGTGAATGATGCAATCAGCTAAATTCCGAGCCACTTGTGTCCTCACCAATGATTAAAATTAACCCCAGGCTTATACTAAGATCGGATCTGGGGAATATTCAGTGCTTAGAGCCAAAATAGTTTCAGCCAAACTCCAAATTTCACAGCAAGAATAAATTTTAGTACAGCAGCTATAATATAGAGGGGATGAAGGAAACTACTGAATTCGTTCTTTAAAATAAATACAGAATGCTTGAATCATTGAGAATTTCATTCCTTTGTGTTCACTGATCCATGAAGTCATTGGTTGTGTTCACATATAATTCCCAAAATGTATATGAGATATGAGATAATAGCTAAGAGATTCAACTATATTGAGAGTTGTATTAGTAGCACTTTTATAGGGTTCTTTTTAACATTTTAACGAAATGTTTCCTTTTAACAGACAATTTGCTAATGAAATGTAAGAATTTATCAATATAAAATTTATTCAGTGTAAAAATATTCATTTTGCTGAAATTATTTAAGGATGTAAAACACATTGAGAATTCCATTCAATGTATTTCAACCTCTAAAGCCTCTAAAGCTATGTCAACATGACGATATTTTCCACATCCCCATTCCATCATCACCTCCTTAACTTTGATTTATTTTCATTAAAACACTGTTCTTAGGGCTGGCATTTGATGAGAAGTTAAGACACCTGCACCTCATATTGTACTGCCTATGATTGCATCTGCCTCCACTTCTGCTTCTGACTTCCTACTAATGTTAGTTCAAGGAGGTAGCAGGTGGCTGCTCTAAGAGTCAGGTCCCTGCCGCACACATAGAAGATGCAGACTGTGTTCCAGAGTCTTGCTTCCAGGCTGGCCTAGCCCTGGTTTTGGTGGACATTTGGAGAGAGTGAACTAGAAGACTGGAGATTCTCTCTCTCTCTCCCTCTCCCTCTCCCTCTCCCTCTCCCTCTCCCTCTTCCTCTCTTTCTCTATGTAAAATAAATAAATCAGTGTTTTAAAAAAAAATAGCATGTACTCTACAGTTTAATTTATATTTTAGAAAATTCTAAATAGTAGTGACATAAAGCATATCAACAGAAAGAAGACAGGATGGAAGAGAGACTGTATAAAAAGTATTCAAAAATTTGCAACATGGAGCCAGTATTTGATCTAACAACTTCTTCCCCACCCCAACTGCCACATCTTAGTACCTGAGTTTGATACTTGGTTCTGGCTCCTAACGCCAGCTTCCTACTAAGGCATTCCCTAGGAGGTGTTGTCCACTTCCTCATTTTCTTTGAGACTTGTGAGCATAAGAGAACTTGCTCTGCTCTGCACCTCCTCAGGCAACCTCACTTCTGGGATGGGGTCTTCAGTGCTACCTATCACCCCCTGAGATGAGCTGCTTTAATTCAGAAAACAATGATTTTTTTTCTGGCTGTTTTATCTCTGTTGTAGTTTTTGCTCTAGAAATATACAGTGAGTTTAATAGAAAAAAGATATAACTGCTATGTTCCAGATGTTACGTGTAAGCAGTGGGCTTTAGCAAATGAACTCTATGTGTCACTTTTTCCTGGTAGCTTGTTGTGGGATAATTGAACTTTGATTTTTGGGGAGCTGTGCAAAGGGGAAAGAAAAGGGTTATTTTTAACTGGTGAAGCCTTTGAAAGTAGCTTTAGGGCTTGAGTGTTTAGTAAGCAAGGACTTTTAACCTTGGTGGATATGAAAAGCTAATTGCAACTTTGTCCACATAGGTGACAGGTGTTTTATACAGCAGATTTTTTTTTAAATGGCAGGGTCACAAGCATAAACGTTATAAAATGGGTTCAGGCCTGTTTGGTCTGAGTAGATGACGGGTCATGCGTGGGTTAATGCAGCTTGACCTTGAAATACAGAAGCATGGGACAGCCCAGAATTTCAGAAGACCAAAATGAGAATCAGCTTTTAGGCTTCTTTGATCTGTAAAGCAATTTTGTAGCTCTAGTGTGGTTTTTCAGAAAGAACCATAGACCAGGACATATTAGGTTGCCCTGTGAGTTCAGTTCCTTAATTGCTGCAGAGTATAGTAAGATTCAATTTTTGTTAGTGTGTGCCTAAGTACGCTGTGCTGGGTAAGGTGCCAAAATGACATTCTTTGGTATATTTTGATGTATTTTTAGCCTTAAAATGGAGAATTCTTGAATGTATGTTGCTTTCTCTCAGGTCCTTAATAATCTCTGCCTACTATCCGCTCTAAAGCTGGCAACCTTCTTAAGTAATTCACCATGCCAAGGATTTTAATGATCAAAGCCATTCATATGCTAGCCCATGTTCAAGTGGAGATTCAAGTTGACTCTACCTCTAAATAAGTGAGAGAAAAGAATGGAAGACAGTATGGGTAACTACACTCAGACTACCTGACACAAACCATGTGGCTCTAATTCGTGCTCTATTTCACTTGCAACTACATTCATCATTTCCGCAAAAGTCTCTTCCCTTACATCATAATATTTTGTTCTCAAGACTGAATGCAAATGAGACTTGAAGCCCTCCAAGTGAAGCCCTCTAAACTAAAAAAGCCAGTTGTCTGCCCCCAAACACACAATGAAGAAAGGCGGGGTAGCATCAATACAGAATGCAGTGGGTGCTCCCATTGGAAAATGAAACAAGAGGCCCTGGCCCAAGGCTGGAGTCAATGTTGTCAGACCCCCTTGACCAAAGCCCTGTCCTGTCTCCTGGAAATCCTGCTCTGGATGCTCTGGGATCCATCTGCCATGCTTTCAGGGATTTTTTTTTAATGAATCTTCCCCTTTATCTTTGAGAAAATGTCAATGTTGGTAGTTGAAGAACTTTTTCAGTCAGCTTCCTGGAAGTAGATGTTAGGCATCAAGAGTGTGTATTCATTTGGTTTTCTCTGGCTCTTTGGATTCAAGCTAGACAGTTTTTTTTTTTTTTAATTCCTGGAGGTGTTTTTATATCACAAGATATTATCAATTCCTTTAGACAGAAACCACACAATTCTTCATAAAGCAAGCCGATCTTTACTTTAGGGTACAAATCAGATACTATGTGTAAAAACCCTCAGGACTCCAACATTTTCTGTTTAGCTAGAGGCACTGCCTTGAATCTTTCAAGGATCTTAAGAAGGTGCCTTATATCCTTGATATGGTCTCTGACCTGAGAGGACATTTTCACTGGCAACAGTCTGGATTTAAACCTTGCCCTGAAGACACTTTTTATGCTAAGCACCATTTGCCATCTGGAGAAGCTGAGAATGACAGCAAATTTTATTTTACAACCTTGCAAGCTCTGGATGGAAATTTTCTTCTGAACTTGAAATTTTAGTATTCTCTGGTTTTAGTTCATTATGTACTTGCAATACCTTATCACAGGTGGCAGACAAAACTAATCAATATATTGAACATTATGCCTGGACGCTTTTTTAGTCATAGGCACAATTTAAGTAGATATTTTCTCCACTTTCCAAGACGATAAGCATTGTTCTTGCTAATTACTCTTTGGATTATTGTTTTTAATCTCAGGGAGGGATTTGCTATCACCTTATCCATTTCCGCCAATGGCCAATCTCAAAGCTCATGTTCTATATTTTAGAATTTGTTGCAGTAACACTGCCTTCATGCAATCCACATCCCACTCTCTGTACCAGTTATCAACTGCTGCACAGTCATCATATAAACCACGATCAAAGACTATGTACCACAGAGATTTAATTTAGTTACCACCACCAACTCAAAATGTAGGTTTTGTAGTATTGCCCAAATTGGATTAGGAAATTTGCTTGTTTGACAGTAGTTAAATAGTAGGAAGCCCACCATCACTGAGTAGAAAAGTTAACATTTTGTTCTCTACCACCACTTTTTTTTTCTTTTTCAACTTAATTTAGAAAATACATATGTCACTTTTTAGTCTTTTCAAGTCCCAACTTGCTCCTCATAAAACAAACAAACAAACAAAAAAAACCCAGCACGTGTATCCAGTGCATGCTGAAATTCTAGGAGCATAGTAGTGTTTCGATGAATATGAGAGGTACCAAAAAGTTGAAAGAAAATGCACACTTATTTTAAGTTTCCATGAACTTTTTGAAGTACCCTCATATTTGCTAAATGAATTAATGCTGAGTACACAATAAAAATATAAATGCTGTTTGGAGATATCCTCAAGAAAGAGTATCTACAGGCTGGAGAAGACACCCCACCCTACACATGCTCCTGGTCATTCTTTAAGTTCTTGGAGACTAAAGAGCATTTCCTAAAATCACATACTCCACTATGCAAAATAAATTACATTCTTTGTGCTACATAAGCCTTGGAGCATTTATATGAATCTGTACTTACAATGCACTGCTACTTGCATTCAATGAACCCTTATAATTAAGGTTTAGAACTATATCTCACAGTCAAGGCAAGATAGAAGTCTATCAGAGATCCCATTGCTTTACTTTTAGTGACTTCAACTGCTAATTATTGCTTCAAAATGTAACAATTGAAAATCAGAGCAGATTGAAAGTGGGTATTTTCATTTTCTGTCAGAACACCAATAAGATATACACTTGGTTCCACTCTCTATGTCCTAGAAAATTCTAAGCCTTTTCCTCCCTTTTTGGATAATTCTTATAACAAAAGCACAATATACACATACAGAAATAGCATTTAAATTAAACATTCCAAACTTTACTTTAGCAGTCTTTGTAAAATATATTTAGATAAAGGGAACAGATTTCATGTATTTCATATATACAGTTTTAAGAACATAATGATACTTCCTGCCCTCATTTTCTCCTCCCTGGGTCCCACCTTTCATCCTCCTTTTTCCTTATTTTTCTTTTAATTTTCATGGAGACATATTTTGATTTACTTTATAATCACAAGCTTAACCCTTCACTGAATAAAGAATTCAACAAGTAGTAAGTAGAAAGACCACAGTTCCTCAGTAGTAGAGAAAAGGACTATAAACTAATCAAATTGTAAGATGTTAATTTCAATCATATACATTACATTTTTTGTACACAGGTCAGAGAAAATATGATATTTGTCTTTATAGTACTGGATAATTTCACTAAGTGTAATGGTCTCCAATTGCATCCATTTTCTTGCAAAAGACAGGATTTAATTCTTTTTTTCATGGCTGAGTAGTATTCCATCTTGTATACATACCACATTTTCTTTATCCACTCATCAGTTGATGGACATTTGGAGAATTTTGTATCTTGTCTACAATGAATTGATCTGTGATAAACACAGGGGTGCAGATAACTCTTTCATAAGCTGATTTCATTTCCTTTGTGTAAATATCTGGGAGTGGGATGGCTGAGTCATATGGTAGATATATTTTAAGATTTCTGAATAATTGTTATACTTTAACTTCCATAATGGCAGTAATGGTTTGCATTTCTATCAACAGTATTTAAGAGTCCCTATTTCTCCACATCCTCATCAGCATGTGCTTTTTTTTTTTTTTTTTCAAAAGCCATTCTAACCTGGATAAGGTGAAACTTCATTGTGATTTTTATTTGTATTCCCATGATGGCTAGTGATCCTGAAAATTTTCCCATGTGTCTATTGGCCATTTGTATTTCCTCCTTGGCAAAACACCTGTTCATATCCTTAACCCATTTCCTTTTATGAAAAGATTTATTTATTTATTTGAAAGGCAGAATTACATACAGAGAGGCAGAGTCAGGGAGAGCAAAAGAGGTCTTCCATCTACTGGTTCATTCCTCAAATGGCTGCAATGGTTGGAGCTGGGCTGATCTGAAGCAGGGAGCCAGGAGCTTTTCCTGGGTCTTCCACGTGGTTCAGGGGCCCAAGGACTTAGGGCATCTTCTATTGTTTTTCTAGGCCATAATAGAGAGCTGAATCAGAAGCAGAGCAGCCAGAACTTGAACCAGCACCCATATGAGATGTTGTAACTGCAGGCAACTTCTCTACCTGTTATGCCACAGGGTCCACCCCTCTTAACTCATTTATTAACTGGATTGCTCGTTTTGCTGTTGTTGAGGGTTTTTTAGCTCCTTTTATATTCTGGATATTAATCGTTAATTACATGATAGCTTGCAAATAATTACTCCCAATCTGTCAGATGCCTCTCACTTTGCTGAGTTTTTCCTGTGCTGTTCAGATGACTCCTAGCTTGATACAAACTCATTTGTCTGTTTTTGCTTTTTATTGTCTGTACTTTTGGGATCTTATCCAAGATGTTTTTACCTCAATAAATGTCTTGAAGTTTCCTCCAGTAGTTTCATGGTTTTGAGTCTTAGGTTTAGATCCTTGAGCCATTGTGAGCCAATTTTTGTACAGAGTGTAAGGGAGGGGTCCTCTTTCATACTTCTGCATGCAGAGATCCAATTTTCCCAACATTATTTGTTGAACCAACTTTTCTTTTCTCCAGGGAGTGATTTTAGCTCATTTTTCAAAGGTTAGATGGCTGTAGAGGCATGGATTAACTTCTGGGGTTTCTGATCGCTACCATTGGCCTATATGTCTATTTTGTTTTGTTCCAGTACCAGGATGTTTTGAATATAAGTGTCCTGCAATATGTCTTGATATCTAGTATTGTGATAATTCCAGCTTTGTTTATATTATCTAAGATAGCTTTAGCTATTCAGGGTTTCTTGTGTTTACTTTTTAATTTCAGCATCAGTTTTTTTGAGCTCTGAGAAGTATGCCCTTGGTATTTCATTGAGATCACATTGAATCTGTAAGCTGCTCTGAGTAGTATGAGCACTTTGATGATGCGAATTCTTCTAACCAATGAACAAGGAATATTTTTCTAATTTTTGGTATCTTCTATTTATGTCCTTAACATTTCATGATTTATTTCTTGGTAGAGATCTTTCAAGTTTTTGTTTATATTCATCCAAAATATTTTTTTTTGTAGCTACTCTGAAGTGACTGATCTTACAAGTTCTTTCTCAGGCTTGGGATCACTTGTGTATACAAATATTATTGGTTTTTGTGTGTTGATTTTCTATCCTGCAACTTAGTCAAATTCTCTTAGAAGTTCCTATAGGCTGGTGCCGTGGCTCACTGGCTAATCCTCCGCCTTGAGGCGCTGGCACAGCGGGTTCTAGTCCCGGTCAGGGCGCTGGATTCTGTCCCAGTTGCCCCTCTTCCAGGCCAGCTCTCTGCTATGGCCAGGGAGTACAGTGGAGGATGGCCCAAGTGCTTGGGCCCTGCACCCCATGGGAGACCAGGAGAAGCACCTGGCTCCTGGCTTCGGATCAGAGCAGTGCGCCGGCTGCAGCGCGCCAGCCGCGGCGGCCATTGGAGGGTGAACCAACGGCAAAAGGAAGACCTTTCACTCTGTCTCTGTCTCACTGTCCGCTCTGCCTGTCAAAAATAAATAAATAAATAAAAAGTTCCTATAGTCGCTTAGTGGTCTAAGAAAAATTATGAATTTTATATTTTTTTTAAATTTAAGGTATACAAGTTTCATGTATTTCTTATATATAGATTTATGAACATAATGATAGTTCCAGGAAAGAACAAAGAATCTGTACCTATGAAGTGTTATAAGCAAATCAATTTGGGTATCTTTGGTTTTGATAACAAATCAACAAATATAGAAAGGGTACAGTATGTGGGTTTGGTGGACAAGTGCGATTTTGAAGGAAAATCTGTATTCCCACATATATTGCATTCATATTGTACTAAAATACACTCATAATTATATTTAGTTTTTCTCCAAATATTTATTTGGCATGGATCTGCACAGCTTAAATGTCAAATACTTTGGGAGAAAAATTCTACTTTTCCATTTACATCTATGGCTATATGCGTAGGCAGGCAGATTATAAGAAGGCCCACAAGAATTCCAGCCACTGTGTGAAACAACTCTTATAATCTCCTCCTCTTGTGGAGTGGGTCCATTGGATATAATGTGTGTTCAGTTTAATACATTGCATTATATACAATGAATTCCTGTCATCAGCTTGACTTCTTGATTTAATAAACATGAATTTGGGTGGTGGGTCTGATCAGATCAGGTGAGACTCTTGAAGAAGGCTTATTCCTCCCCCAGCGTCAGAGAGACTCAGTTGTGGAGCTTGAAAAAGCAGTTACCCAGAGTCCTAACACTCCAAGGAAATGGATTTTGCTTTTAAGGGGTTCAGAGGTCCAGAAAGGAGCACCGTGTGGCTGACACCTAGACAGCAGTTCCAGGAAGCTCATCTAAACAATTCCAGACACCTGAGGCATGGGAGATAATGAAAGCACTGCTTTGCTTTAAACCAACAAAGGGGGTAATTTGTCATGCAGCAATAGAAGATCAACATAACTCGAAAAGTAAGGAGAGAAAAAAGAAAGTCAATTTGTACATTTGGAATTTTAAAGTTCAATCAAACCACCTAGGGGTATGTTATATGGAAAAAAGGTTCTAACCGCTCAGAGCTGGAGGGGCCATTTCTAATAAGCTCCCACATAGCACGGATGTGCTGGCACGTTCTCCACACTTGTGGAGTAGCAAGAATTTCCAGCATAAAACACACTCAAATTACATCCGTAGGACTATTGGGGCTCATGGCAATTGGCCTTATCTTCTCAGAAGACAAGTATATGTAGTTAAAAGTAAATCCTGATTAAGCTGTAAGGTATATGTTAATCATGAAGGGTCAGCAACATTGCAGGCAGAACTGTAAATTTCTTGTTAGAGATGCCCCCTGCCTTTACCTGGCCAGCTCTCCTCCCAGGCCAGCCAAGTAATGGAAGTCAACAGAGTGCCTTCCCCTAGGAGGTTCACACCTCCCTTAGGATATACCCCATGTGAAGAGATAGATAGGTCTGGGCCTCTTAACTTACAAGGCCTAAAGCCCACCAGATTATTATCAAGCCCCTTCTATCAGGTTCTATTTGCCTCTCAATCAGAAAAATTACTTGTGGCTTAGACAGCACCTTTCTTAGCTCCTCTAATAATGACTCTGTCCTTTGTTCTAGGCCCTGTCTAGTGCACTTGAGCCTCATCCCTTTGTAATCATAACCTCTACTCTACCACCAATGGCGCTACTCCCAACCTGTGTGTACTGATGGTCCTCTTCCCCACTTAATGCTGTATAATTGTTCAAACCTGGTAAATGCCACTCTTAGGATCATTGGTTACTATCCTCACTCTGTCTTTTATGACCTTGTCTAAATATGATCAGAGTCGGCAAACTTGGAAGGCTTCCATAGCCTTGGCAACTCATGACGACAGCCTAGGATGGTTACTGGCACCATAAACTAGAGTGTCAATTTGTTGGGTCAACAACAGGAGCCACTGTGCACTTGCTCCTCATGTGGGATCTCTGTCCTTAATGTGCTGTACTTTTTGATTTAATGCTATAACTAGTACTCAACCAGTATGTTTCACTTTGTGTTTCTATGTTGGTGCAAACTGTTGAAATCTTTATACTAAATTGATCTTCTGTATATAAAGAGAATTGAAAATGAATCTTGATGCAAATGGAAGGGGAGAGGGGAGGCTTGTGGGTGGGAGGGAAGTTATAGGAGGGGGAAGCTATTGTAATCCATAAGCTATACATTGGAAATTTATATTCATTAAATAAAAGTTAAAAAAAAAAAAGAAATGTCCTTGGAATTGAGCAAAGAAGAAAAAAAATAAAGATTGTGTGATAAGATCCCCATTTCTCTAGGGCAGAGCTAGGGAATTGATTAACTAAGACTCAGGAAGGATCTGTAACATAGGCGCAGCTCTCGACACTCCGACTGCTTTGAAACCGGTCACTGTCCCCTGCAATTCTCAAGAGGTGATCCCGCACGGATGAGCCAAACCTAGTGAATGTTAAGCCAGAGACACTTGGTAAGCACGAGACAAAAAGAAGCCCTGACAATTCCAGCATGTGTTAATTTTTCTAATAAAGGACATCAAACCTCAAAAAAAAAAAATCATGAAGGATATGGGCATGGGTTGTAGTGCTGAATGTTAAGACACTGCTGGGCACTCCAGCATCCCATGCCTGAGGGAGTCCTGCCTCTGCTTCTGATTCAGCTTCCTGCTACTGCAACTGGGAGGCAGTTGACAATGGTTCAAGTACTTGAGTCCCTGCCACAAACATGGGAGACCTGGATGGAGTGCTGGGCTACTGGCTTTGGGCTATACACCCCAGCTGTTTCAGGCATTTGCAAAGTAAACCACAGATGGAATCTCTGTCTCCTTCTCTCTCTCTCTGTAACTTTGCCTTTCACATGAATAAAAATGAATAATTAAACAAAAAAGGAAATAAAATTTAAAATTATTGAATATAGAAACAACAGAGTAATATGTGAGGTAAAATGATCTACCAGAAAATCTAGGTAGAATGAAGCTACTGAAAATAAATGTAAAATTAATTATGAATTTCTAAATGAAATAACAATATTTTCACCATACAACAAGAATATTTTCCTGTTGCAGAATTTTTAATCTGTAAGCTTCATATAACTTATTTGTTCTCTGGTAGAAATTAGAGTTCTGATTATTTTCATTGATATATTAAGTTAATCATCCAATTGCATAGGCATATATTATTATAGGTCTAATTTAGATTAGGCAGTCTCTGGGGGCATAGATTCATACACACCACAGAAGCTCTAGGATTCTGTACTCTGTCTTCTCCAGTTCTTTTGATTACATAAAGTAGTCTACACGCACATATGGAGAAGGAATCATAGTACCAGCTCTAGCTGGCAGAGGAGTAGACTGGTCTAATCCCATGTTGCCCTTTCAGTACATTTGAAGAAATGCCTATAGATATAGGAAAAACTGTTGGCATCTCTTCAGAACTTACTCCTTCACCTATATTCATTCTTTCATTTTTTTTATTTCTACTGCTAATATTCTCCATCAATAACTTTAACTATTGTTTGCATTTTAAGCCCCATGACACCTTTAAAACAAATTCCTTTCCCAAATGTATGAACATGCTTTCCCATTGCAACTGAACACAGAATCTCTCATTTTTTCCTCCATTTGGTGTTTGGCCTCTAGTTCCTAGCATACCTCTTTCCTTCCCTTCATTGCCAATGCCCTGAGGTGGGAGTGGGAATGAAGAGTATCAACTGCTATGACGTCTTTATCTTGCTGATTTTCTCCCTGTAGGGTAAGAGTTTATATTACCACATATGTACCCTGACACTTAGAGCTTGGCATTTTCTTTTTTTTAAACTTTTATTTAATGAATATAAATTTCCAAAGTACATCTTATGGATTACAATGGCTCCCCCCCCATAACTTCCCTCCCACCCGCAACCCTCCCCTTTCCCGCTCCCTCTCCCCTTTCATTCACATCAAGATTCATTTTCAATTCTCTTTATATACAGAAGATCAGTTTAGTATATATTAAGTAACGATTTCAACAGTTTGCATCCACATAGCTACACAAAGTGAAAAAATACTGTTTGAGTACTAGTTATAGCATTAAATCACAATGTACAGCACATTAAGGACAGAGATCCTACATGATTTTTTTTTAAATTGATTAATTTTCTATGCAATTTCCAATTTAACACCAGGTTTTTTTTTCATTTTCAATTATCTTTATATACAGAAGATTGATTCAGTATAAGTAAAGATTTCATCAGTTTGCACCCACACAGAAACACAAAATGTAAAAATACTGTTTTAGTACTAGTTATAGCATCACTTCACATTGGACAACACATTAAGGACAGATCCCACATGAGATGTAAGTATACAGTGACTCCTGTTGTTGACTTAACACTTTGACACTCTTGTTTTATGGCATCAGTAATCTCCCTAGGCTCTAGTCATGAGTTGCCAAAGCTATGGAAGCCTTTAGGGTTCGCCAACTTTGATCTTATTCCGACAGGGTCATAGTAAAAGTGAAAGTTCTCTCCTCCCTTCAGAGAAAGGTACCTCCATCTTTGATGGCCCCGTTCTTTCCACTGGGATCTCACTCGCAGAGATCTTTCATTTACAGAGAGAGGTAGAGACAGAGAGAGAGAGGTCTTCCATCTGCTGGTTCACGCCCCAGATGGCCGCAACGGCCAGAGCTGCGCGTATCTGAAGCCAGGAACCTCTAGGTCTCCCAAATGGGTGCAGGAACCCAAGGACTTGGGCCATCTTCTACTGCTATCCCAGGCCATGGCAGAGAGCTGGATTGGAAGAGGAGCAGCCGGGACTCGAACTGACGCCCATATGGGATCCCTGTGCTTCAGGCCAGGGCTTTAACCTGCTGTGCTACAGTGCAGGCCCCTCATTGTGATTTTTATTTGCATTTCCATGATGGCTAGTGATATTCAGCATTTTTTTCATATATTTGCTAGTCGTTTGAACTTCTCCTTCCATCCTTTTTATAAAGCTCTAAAAATATGTTCTTTCTTTCTCTGCAGGTATTACAGAATTCTTATGTGGAGTTCATTTTCTCTCAGCAGACTAAAGATGCCTTTCCACCAGCATCAGGCTTCCATTGTTTTGCCTGCAAAGCCAGGTGTCAGACATATCATTTTTGCTATGAATGTACTATTTCTTTTTTCTGACTGCTTTTGAACCTTTCCTGAATGTCCTTTATGTACTGTTGCACATTTCCATTATTTTTACTATCCATGTTTAGTTCAAGATTTGAAATTCAATGACCCTGTGTTGTGCTGTATCTAATCAATTTTAAACACATTCATTAATTTAGTTGCCATAATTTTGAAATCTATTAGCTCTGATTGAATTCATTGAAGTATTTCCTTAAATTATCAATATTTTTGTCTATTTCCCTTCTCTATTTTCTTAGACATATTAATAGCTGTCATTTTAAAGTAGTCATTAGTTAACTTCAATACCTAGGTCAAATGAGTTTCTATGCTGTTTGTTTTTTCTATTGATTACAGGACATATTCTGCTGCATTTTCTCATATCTTATAGTTTTAGATGATATCTCACCAATGTGGAAAGAACGAAAAAGAATTGTGGAGGCTCCAGATGACAGTGTTTCCCACCAGAGAAAGTTTGCCCTTTCCGCACTTCAATCCTAACCCGTAAGAAGTTAGCTACAATTTTAGTAAATCAGATCTTTCTGTAATACAGTCCCCTTAGTGGATGGCTCTCTCAGGCTTTTTAGTGAATGCTCACAGGGTGTCTAGCTCTACAACCATGAAAGCCTCTGGGTTTTCCAGCCCCAATTATGACATCTGCAAGTGGAGTTTCCAGTCCAGCCCACGGTACAGCCTCACATCTCAGTCCTCAAGGATAACTGCCAATCTGCTGAACATCTGGAGGTTGGGACCTACAGTGAGTTTGAAGTAGACACCTGTCAGAGATGTTCTGTATTTCCTAAGCATCATTATGAAAATAATTTTTTCAGTTTTTGTTTGTTCACAATAAGTAACTTTTATCTTCTTGCCAACATGAAAATTAAAGAGATCCTGAAGTAATTTTGGAAAAAGGACTGGTTAGGAATAATTTCTGTCTGAAGGATGTCAAATATTAGAGACCTTGTGATGTAATTTGTATGAATTATACATTATTTACATATCATTCTATTTCTCTCACTGTGCTATTTCAATAATTGATTGACCAAAGTCTGCATTCTTTATAAAATTTAGATTCTTCAGCTATGTGTTTTGTGTTCTGTTTTTCAGGGAACTCTGGCTTTATTACTACTTCTGTCCTGTGAAATGAGTTATTTTGGAAGATTCTTCATGTTAGTAGCAACCACATAGATTAAAACATTAATTTAAAGCTTTGTGTTATTACAAAGATTTTTATGAAATGCTGACCTTAACATCTGTCTCCAAAGTGATATATAGGAGGTGGCTAAGAGTTTGGATACATTAGAAAGTTTGAGTGGATTTTAATCTCTTCTCTTTTTTTCTTTGGATAGCTGATTATTGGAAAATAAATTAATTGCTCTTCCTATGCCTTAGACACAGGGATGGAAAAACTTTTTCCTGCCAAAGATCTTTTGGATGTTTCTAACATCATTCACAGAACATAGAAAATTATCAACTTAAAAATTTGGCTGATACACATTTATTGATATTGATTCCTGCCTGTGAATGCCTTGGCAGGGTCAGACCAAATAATTTAGTGAGCCTTATATGACCCACAGGCCACACATTCCCTACCCTTCAGAGTCTGAAAAATAGAAATAAAAATATCTATAATGTTTTTTTGTTTTGTGGATTAAAAGGTTCAGTAAAAAGTTTGAAAAGCACTTAAGACAGAGTTTGGCACATAGTAATTGCACAAAAGTGATGCCTTTTATTATTATCTGTGTGATTTTTTTGCGTAGCCTAATTTATAGATATATATTTAAAATTGTTAGCACAATCTGTTTTGACTTTCTAACCCCTAAAGTTGTGAAATTAGCATAAATCCCAATTAGAGTTAGAAATACATGAAACCTCATTGCAGAAGACATTATGAAATCTTGCAATGACTGGTTTTCACAGTTGCATGTTCTCCAATTTCCTCTAAGTAAGAGTATTCACATTTTATTGAAATAGAGGAGATGTGGCAAATGTCATTCAGAAAATAAATACTACATTTTCTGGTGTCCCATGGATACAAGAATTCGCTAAGTATGGCTACCTAGCAAGCTTTGAAAGGAATACAATCTAGGAGGTATTATGTGTTGTTTGTATTTTGCATTTTTTCCTTATGGCAGCCAAGAACCATGACTGAAACTAAAGCAGCAATCTTGTCACCACAAACTGCAAGTCATAATATGCCCTGAGAAAGGAAAGGCTGAGAGATAGAAAATGCCTAAGTCCTTGTTGGCAATATGGACTTACTGTAGTAGTGCATTATTCGAACATACTGTTTGTGAAAGTAAATAATTAAGATAATAAAGCTGAGTTTCCATTATATTCCCACAATAAATTTGGTTCAGAGAAGGTAGAAGGAATTTGAAATTTCATCTAAAAAAGTCTAGAATTATGAATGCAAAAAAATGAATGCTACACAAAAAGAAACATTACTGAATACAAATTTTACTGTTTAAATTTTCATTTTGCACAGGCTTGAGTATTACCATAAATAACCATCAAATAACAGAGACCTTATATTTGTCATAATGGGCAAGATAACTATCTAACACCTCAGTTATAATTTTGCTCAGAAATCCCTATGAATATAATTACAGCTTGATTATTCACCTAGATGACAAATACTTACTAATATCTAATCTTTCATGATCATTTCATCTTAAGTATGTTATATTCTCCTAAACTCATCTGAAATACCTTCATCTGTCATATAGGCTCTACTTCTTGTGAATAAAATATTATAATTCACTTAATATTAATTATACAATATCAGTGATATATGAGTATACATATTCTTACATGTTCTCATGCTAGTATTTCATATTTTTTGAACATTCTGCCCAATTATGGACTTCCACCTTCTTAGACGTAGTCATTGATGCTGATAAATTCTATAAAAATATCTAATCTTTTTCTTCAGGTATCCAATCCAAAAACTCTCCTCTCCTCATAAAAGAGTGCAATTATTCCCCTCCAGAACTTCTCTAATTTTAGTAAATTTTAGTGTAACTTATAGAAACTAAACTCATTAAAGTTCTAAAGGAAAGTGTTAGAATATCACACAAGGTAGTACAGAGCAGTAAGTTTTCTTTCTGGTAAAATTATAAATGTTGCCTATCATTTCCTTGTCTTCTATTCTTACCACTATACTGTTCCAAGCTCCTTAGGATAGACAATGTAGAATGATTCACATGTTTATTTATGACATATGCCATAAAAGATATTATATAGTAGTTTTACTCCTGAATGGATTATCTTCCATTATTTCATCCTAAATACATTACATTTATTTTGGAAAATTTTATGTTCCCCTGTCCTTCAACTTTATGTACACAAATTCCTGCTCATCTATTTATTCTAGGGTAACAAATGATGAGTAGCAACCTTATTGAATAAAAATATCATTGCCAATAATTGAAACACACTTTTTTTTGTGTGTGTAATTGCTTTTTTTTATAGTTTTAAGTAATGAATATAAATTTCCAAAGTACAGCTTATGGATTACAATGGCTTTTCCTCCCCCCCATAAATTCCCTCCCACCTGCAACCTTCCCCTCTCCCACTCTCTCTCCCCTTCCATTCACATCAAGATTCATTTTCAATTCTCTTTATATACAGAAGATCAGTTTAGTATATATTAAGTAAAGATTTCAACAGTTTGCACCCACATAGCAACATAAAGTGAAAAATACTGTTGGAGTACTAGTTATAGCATTAAATCACAATGTACAGCACGTTAAGGACAGAGATCCTACATGATATTTTTTTTTTAGAATTGATTAACTTTCTATGTAATGTCCAATTTTAAACCAAGTAATTTTTTTTCATTTTCAATTATCTTTATATACAGAAGATCAATTCAGTATATACTAAGTAAAGATTTCATCATTTTGCACCCACACAGAAACATAACGTGTAAAAATACTGTTTCAGTACTAGTTATAGCATTACTTCACATTGTACAACACATTAAGGACAGATCCCACATGAAATGTAAGTACACAGTGACTCCTGTTGCTGACTTAACAATTTGACACTCTTGTTTATGGCGTCAGTAATCTCCCTAGGCTCTAGTCATGAGTTGCCAAGGCTATGGATGCCTTCAGGGTTCACTGACTTCGATCTTATTCCGACAGGGTCATAGTCAAAGTGGAAGTTCTCTCCTCCCTTCAGAAAAAGGTACCTCCTTCTTTGATGGCTCCGTTCTTTCCACTGGGATCTCACTCACAGAGATCTTTCATTTAGGTCTTCTTCTTTTTTTTTTTTTCTTTTCTTTTCCAGGGTGTCTTGGCTTTCCATGCCCACAATACTCTCATGGGCTCTTCAGCCAGATCCGAATGCCTCAAGGGCTGATTCTGAGGCCAGAGTTCTGTTTAGGACATCTGCCATTCTATGAGTCTCCTGTGTATCCCGCTTCCCATGTTGGATCGTTCTCTCCCTTTTTGATTCTATCAGTTAGTATTAGCAGACACTAGTCTTGTTTGTGTGATCCCTTTGACTCTTAGACCTATCAGTGTGATCAATTGTGTACTGAAGTTGATCACTTGGACTAGTGAGATGGCATTGGTACATGCCACCTTGATGGGATTGTATTGGAATCCCCTGGCACGTTTCTAACTCCACCATTTGGGGCAAGTCCAATTGAGCATGTCCCAGATTGTACATCTCCTCCTTCTCTTTTTCCCACTCTTATATTTAACAGGGATCACTTTTCAGTTAAAATTTAAACACCTAAGAATAATTGTGTGTTAATTACAAACAATAGTACTAGAACAAAAAAAATACTATAAAGGATAAGGCATTGCATTGTACATCAACAGTCAGGACAAGAGCTGAAACACACTTTAAATTTCTAGCATAAACCTTCTAGAATGGTCATTTAACAGTTTTAATTATTTAGCTTGCCCAAGGATATTGTTCCACAAATTTTGAATGCAATAGAAATTTGAAAAATGTAATACTCTTGTTAATAACAAGACTCGGAGTGCTAGTGGAATTATTGAATAAATGTTAGTCATATCTGGTAACAGAACCTGATGCTATTGACTTGGTTTGAATCAAGTATAAGGTGCACACAGTGGAAATAATAGGAATGTCAATGAATGCATTCTTGAACCACACAGGATTTTAAATTCTAAAAATCATTTCAATCATTTCAGTTTTATATAGAGCCAATTTTCCTATGCAGATACTTCCATTCTATACATAGTGGAATCCTAAACCTTGGAGGTCTAAGATTCACGAGAACTTTTTTCTTTTCCTCAATTCTACTAAATTTTCTACTGTGATGGTATTGTGCTAGTTACATTTCAATTATGGCCCTGCAGTTTTTGTTATTGTCAAGATGTGATATATTAATGACACATTAATCACATATTAATGGAATTAAGCTGAATTATTTTTAGCCCTTTGGAAGTCATTAATATTTAAAATTGAAATTTACTGCATTTTCCTGCATTTCACTTTTTTTTTCAAATGAATCCATATACATTCTAAACAAAAGATTTGAGGAGTTAAAAATACCTTCTGAATCTGCCTAAGACAGTGTACATATGGACTAATTGTTTATCATTAAAAAAGATACTCAATTTTGCAAAGGCCATGAAACATATAATGTCCCCTCCATTCCCCTGTTCCCATTCGTAGCCTTCCTTTTTTCTTTTGCCTAGGCTGAAGAGTCAGAATCCAAGGAACTGGAGCAGCACAGGGAAAGTGGTAAGGCTCAGAGGCACCAGAGGCAGTGTTTGATACCAGAGGAAGCCACTGATGGAGGTAGAGTGTAGAAATAGTAGGCAGAGGAGGCCACAAGATATTTGGAAGACTATGGAAGAGAAGTTCACAGAGGAGACAAGCAAACCCATTAAGGACAATGAAAGCCAGATTTCTCACTGAAAAACAATTTACAGGGGCCAGCATTGTGGCACAGCAGATAAAGCCACAGCCTGTGATGCTGTCATCCAACATGGGTACTGTTAGAGTGCCAGCTGTTCTGCTTCTCATCCAGCTCTCTGCTAAAGGCTTGGGAAAGAAGCAGAAGATGGCCCAAGTATTTGGGCCCTGGTACCGTGTGGCAGACACCGATGAAGCTCTGGTTCCACAATGGCACAGATTTAGCTATTAAGGCCAACTGGGACATGAACCAGCAGATAGAAGCTCTCACTGTTTTCACTCTTTCTTTGTTAACTCTTTCAAAATAAATAAATAAATAAATAAATACTTTTAAAAATGGATTTGTATAAATGGAAATGCATAGGGCTACATATATATGTACACATAAATCTATGTGCATACAGGTAAACACATATGTGTGAATTTGTGTGTGTGTGTGTATGTATATATGGGTATAGGAATACATATATATGCATGAGTACTTCAAAATGTCTATGGAAAATAGATTTAAAAGGTAAGTTTATTCTGGGACAATAAAAATGTCAAAATCATGCATATGAAGGGTCTTCAAAAAGTTCATGAAAAGGGGCTGGCGCTGTGGCATAGTGGGTAAAACTGCAGCCTGCAATGCCAGCATTCCATATGAGCGCTTTCCATGTCCTGGCTGCTGTACTTCCAATCCAGCTCCCTGCAACACATCTGAGAAAACAACAGATGATGGCTCAAGTGCTTGGGCCCCTGCACCCATGTGATAAACCTGGAAGAAGCTCCTGACTCCTGGCTTTGGAATGACCCACGCCAGCCACTGAAGCCATCTGAGGAGTGAACCAGCTGATGGAAGACATCTCTCTGTCTTCCTCTCTCTGTGTGTAGCTCTCAAATAAATAAATAAAATCTTTTAAAATATTTATTTTTAAATTTATTTTATTTTTATCTTTTTTATTTTTTAAAGATGTATTATTTGAAAGGCAGAGTTACAGAGAGGCAGAGGCAGAGAGAGAGAGAGAGAGAGAGATCTTTCATCCACTAGTTCACTCCCCTAGATGGCCACAAAGGCTGGAGTTGCGCTGATCCAAAGCCAGCAACCAGGAGCTTCTTCCAGGTTTATCACGTGGGTGCAGAAGCCCAAGGACTTGGACCATCTTCTACTGCTTTCCCAGACCATAGTAGAGAGCTGGATTGGAAGTGGAGCAACCAGGACTCAAACTGGCGTCCATATGGGATGCTGGTGCTGCAGGTGGTGGCTTTACAAGTTATGCCACAGTGCTAGCCCCAATAAATCCTTTTTGCTAGAAGTTCATGAAAAGTATGTATTATGAAATATCTATACAGATTCAAAAATTTTGAACCAAAATAAACTTACATTTTTGAGTTTATATTTATTAGCAGCGTCACTCATAATCATTATGTATATATAATGACAATTAGTAATTCTTACCATATTGGAAAGAATTCAGGACTGAGCATCCTTTACAATTTGCATTGCCTATAGCAAATGAGTGAATTGCAAAAACCACATGCCATGGAAAAATAATTGAAGAATAATATCTTCTACTTAAAAAAAAAGATGATGAAAATACAGTTAACACCTGTTCACTTAATTAGTTTATACATAATACAACAAAAAGACATCATTTCTAAATTTTTCTAAACTCTTATTTTCTTATTCCATCATTCTAAACCTAGAAAAGTACTTTTGCAGTGGTTATCTTCTGATGGAAGTAGAAATGAAGCCTAAGATTATGGAAAAGCTGGACTCTGGCTATCAGAAAGAGCACGAGAGTGTTCATCTGAAATTATCCCCAAGATGTCGTTCCAATTTTCAGTATGATATGAGCAATATGAATCTCCTAACTGCTGTTTCATTTTTAAAAATAAAGAAAAATGTACATTTTTCTCCTAACAGTTTTTGAGACCACTGTAATATGATTGCTGTGTTGCACTGGAAGATTTTCTCACAGGAGAACACAAAGACTTTTGATGCTTCTAAGGTTTTATTTGGTTCTCATAGGAATATTTTTGTTTTGACAACTGATTCCAAAGTTAAAAAAAATCTAGATTACTCCTGAATTTTTTGAAGGAACCTCATAGATGTGTGTGTACACATATGTGTCAGAATAACGATAGACAATTTTCACAATGTACATTTATGTATATATGTGCAAATTATGTCCTGGTATATATAGAGAGTTTACGTACATTAAAGTAAGGTAAAATGTTATCTGGGCAAAATAATGTTGGAATTCTTTGTCTGTTCTTAAAATGTTTTACATTCATCTGGATTTGAAACACTTTCAAAATAAATACTCCAAAAATATACAAATTCCCAGAAATGTATTTTTTCATAGACTTCCAAAAAATATATTCTTTCAGGGGAAAATTGCTGACATGAGCCAAAAATTCCTAAGGGAAATTAATTTAAAGTGACTGATATTAATTTTTTAAGTTTATGTTCATTGAGCAATTCCTGAATTTTCACCCTAAGTCAACACTTTTTTAAAAATATATTTATTTAGTTATTTGAGAGGCAGAATTACAGACAGAGAGAAGGAAAGATAGGTCTTCTATCTCCTGGTTCAGTTTCCAAATGGCTGCCATGGCCAGAGCTGGGCCAATCCGAAGCGGGGGGCCAGGAGCTTCTTTCAGGTCCCCCTGCTGCAGAGGGCCAAGCACATGGCCCATCTTCTGGTGCTTTTCCAGGCCATTTGCAGAGAGCTGGATTGGAAGTGGAGCAGCCAGGACTTGAACTTGTGCCCATATGGGATGCTGGCATTACAGGCAGCAGCAACTAGGCCAGCCCCAACCATATACTTTCAAAAATCATTTTCAATACTTTTTAACTTGTGTAAACTCTCTGTTGTAGTGTCCTTCAGAAAAGGCAAATAACATGGGGAAAAAATACACGTTTCAAGGGCAACACAGATAGTACACAAACAAAAACTTTTTGATTGATTAGTTACGTGAGATGATTTAGTAAGCTAATCTAATATAGCCAATTTGTATTTCAACAAATTTAAACAGTAAAATGTCCATTTGTAAAATAGTCCTCTTAGAATATTCTTTTATACTATAGTGAGATTCAAATAAATTAAGACCTTGGTATATAATAAAGATAATAATGACAATAATAATATTAATATATTATACTCCAATTTTTGGAGGGCCTCTCATATCTATACTAGGCACTATACTAGGATGGAATATTCATAATAATCTTGGGGAGTGTAAGGAAATTAACTTAATACCTTGTGATTAACTTTAGTGTCAGGCAATATTCCAGGCTCTTTAATCACTTACTGCATTTAAAATCTCAAGGTCACATCCCAGTAAATATCACTAGAAAGAATCAGACTGATATACTATCTTAAATTTTATGCTCATTTAATCACAATATATGTGTATGAATCAGTTAATGATATGGAATATATCACATTGGGCAATCAGAAAATTGTTTCCATTTGACCAAAATATGTAATGAGTACCTTCTGATTAAAGTTGTTGTGGGATATTTAAAATGTGTTTCATTTTTGGTTCATGTTCTTTTTACTTACAAGATTATTAGATAAGACATAAACATGATTCATGTTTAATTGTAGATATTTTAAGTAGTTAAGAGTGAAGACAGTAAAGACCATAAGATTTAAAAGCAAGGGATATTTTCCATTGTTATGGAGAGAAGGGAGTTGGATCTGTGTTCATAACTAATACTTCTCTCTTACTTTCTTAATATCAATAATTTCAAAGAGTTATTAAAAGTTTTATTTATTTATATTATTTGTGAGCTGGGGAGAAAAAGCTCCCATTTGCTGTCTCACTACCCTAAGTGCCCAAAATGGCCAGGTCTAGGTTATGAAAAAAAGCTTAGAGCCAAGGACTCAATACTCAATCTGGTCTCTGTGCCACATGCGTAGCAAGAGCCTCTCTCTCTCTCTCTCTCTGTGTGTGTGTGTGTATTCCTGCAGATAAATTTGAAAGTTGCTATAATTGATTCCAAATATAGAGACACAAATTCCTTATGCTACAGAACTACTGTTTCTGAAACTCATAGTGAACTAGGATATTTATAAATTTCTTTCAAACTTACCTTTATGTTTAAGACTTTTCCAAATTTTTACATACCTATCTGGTTTTTAATGTGACAGAAACTTTTGAAATAAAAATTAATAAAAAGATCTTTTTATCAGCTATAAACATAGGTATATTGGTACATCTGTGAACCTTATCTGTTGAAAAAATTATAAGAAAATCAATTTTGATGAAGTAATCGACAAGTTCCCAGTAGATATGCCTCAAAATCAGAAACTGCAGTCATTATTCATTAGCATGAAAAATCAATATGTAGGTATAGACTTATTTTTCCCTGGTTTAAAACATATAATATATTTAAATATAATTATTCATAATTTTTACTTTTTGTACTATAGTCTTTTATTTGTACTCTTACTATAATGATTATACATAAATTTCAATAACAATAAATCTTCTCTGCCAGCATTTCATTACTGGCTATTATTATTATTCATTTCATGTCATGGATATTAAGGAAGTATGGTGTTAAGAAATGAGCTGCTCCAGGTGTCAAATATGCTAAGTACACCACTGATGGTAATTCCTTTGGGGTCAAAGAGAAGACTCAAGTTTCTAATCAAAGACAAAAGTAGTTCATGCACATGAAAGTAAAATAGTGCCCTCGTTTCTATTGTCAGGTGCTGTGATATTAAGGATCATTAGAATTAAAAAGAAATAAATTTGATTGCATTTATTTCCTAGTGTCCTCTTGGAAGAAAAATGAAATCGAAGTCATTAAAATCCCTTTTAAACTAACTAAAATTATGTGACTAAGTGTATGTATTTTACTAGATTAGACATCTAAGGTGTTATACGAAAAAATCAGGAAGAGCAAAGAAAATGAATAGATATGCTTAGAGGTGAGTAGTAGTAATATGTCTTCTATACTGATTTTTCATGTTGTAAAAGTGATTTTTCAACAATCCATTTTATTTAAGCATTTCAGCCTATTTAGGGAACAGGCCAGGAGTATGTTTTAGGGAAAAAAAATATTTACCATTTTATGAGTGAACAGAGTTTGATAAAATTTATAGAGGAGGAAGGTAATTTGATTAAACTCTGATGATCCCAACACCTAATAAATCCTAATTTAAGAATATGGTAACAGTGGGAGTTTGAACAATAGATTGACGTGATTATATGATGTCCCAATCTCTCTACAGGACTCATAATCCTTTAACCCCAGCTTCTGGGGATACATACAGCAGATAACTTCAATTGCTAACCCCCTTCACAGGGATCTTGGCTAAACAGAGCCACTTCATCAAAATACAACATCCTTCCAAAGCGGTTTGCCTTCAATGAAATTCAGCACTGTCTGTAAAGTCGTCATTCTAACCCAGGACAAATCTGAAGGGCCATCCCAGAGTCAGAATTCCCTGTAGACAGTTGAGATCTTTGTTGAGCCTGTGCACAGCCTTGCTTCTCCCTCTATTCTGTACTTCCTTTCTTTCATTTACACAGGTGGTGATTTCTCAAATTTTGCTTCCAAGAGAAGATCATCCAACATAGGTGGTTCTGGAAGTGACCCAAGAGAGGTGTATCATCATCTACTACCTAAGTGATTGTAAGAATGCCACGAGTGATGGTTAAGTTGACTAGAGATGGTGTCTGCTACAAGACTGTCATACAATTGCTAAATCTTTCATTGGTGGAAAATTAGTATGGGCTACCAGCACTATTGGCAAGATGAATTAGAAGGTTGTAAAATATTAAAATATGAGAACAGTGGTATTAGGTTGCTGTTACTAGACTCAGTTAATGCTTTGGGATGGGATAGCTAAAGTTAGAATCATGCATAGGCATTTATAGTTAAATATGAAAGCCAGAAGTTAGTAGTGAAATAGGTCCTCATATTTTTATTTTCTGCAAGTGATATGTAAAACTGTGTAGATATTCCAGGTGTAGCAGAGCCTCAACAAGTTTGTTTACCATGCTAAGGTCAAGTTCCAGGTGGAGAAATACTTTACACTGCCAAATTTGATAGTGATTCCTGAATTGGTGGAACCCAAAAGGTTGAATCCTCCAGTCTCTACAGATCTTTTGAGTATGCGGAGGTAACTACACCTTATCCCTTTTGGGCTTGTATCTCTCCTAACTTGTTGAAGAAAATATAGAAGTCCCTCCTATGTGAGAAAATATATGATGCTCTGAAGATCTATTCATGACTATGTTAGCTAGGTTTATATAAGTAGGCATGCATTGAATTTGATAACGGAAGAAGGAAACAATACTCTAAAGGAACTGCAGAAGTTAACCAATCTGTACTGACACAAGTTGGGAGACCAAGTATGGGGGTAGTATCGTCAGGATCAAGGGAGATATGGATTGCATAAGACAGTCAATAAAATTAGCATATAAACAATATAATAATCTCACAAGGACCTGTAAGATGGTGTAAATATATGGCTAAAATAGCCACTAGAAGCACACAAGAAGCTATGGCTTGTATTAAGTGAGGTAGTAATGCAAAAATCACCATGGCAGGTGATGGAAAAAAATATGAAAAGCATCAGAGAATTAAGCATACCAGAGTGGATAAACTGTGTAAGACTGGAGAAACAACCAGAAAATGGACTGCACAATAATATAACACTTCCTGGAGCATTGAGTAATGCATTAGTGAGGAGCTATTATCATGGCTGTAAAGATCAATGGTGACCATAGGAGCTATCATTACAGAAAAGGGCTGAATGATAGTATCCTACAAACAGAAATCTGGACGCTGCTGCTTAATTATTTGGTGTAGGATACAATTTACTGTAATAAGTGGTAAACGGTAGTGGAGTAGGCATAAAGGGTTTTGGAGATAATAAACCATGGTATACTTAGGTGTAAATGGATGGGGATCTAGCAAGAATAAGGCTGTATCTGTACTTTAAAAGAAATAAAGGATGGATGATCAGGAGGCTCAGCATAGTCACCCAAATTAAAAAAAAAAAAACCCTCATCTCTTTTCCAGTTTCTGGGTATATGCTAATGAACTAAAAAATCATTGACTGAAGTAACATCTAGGCCCTCTAGGGGAAGATGCCTTAAAATGAAAATACAATGAAATTAACAATGTATTTACTTTGGTTCTAAAAGATTGAAATCCATGCATAGATTTTTCCATAAGATACATTTTCCATGAACATATTGAAGAGATCTTATTTAAGATAATGTATTCACTAATTCTTCCTCAAAAAGACTTCTACCATTCATTTGGGCCATCATAAACTTGGGAAAACTAATACCCAAATATAATAAGGATTTTTGGACATATGATTGGAGTTGACTTTTATCCTGAGAGTTCATGCATCATGCTGGATACAGATGATCAACAGAGTTGTGATTCCAGATCTACACACACACACACACACACACTGTTATACACACTGATGCCCCATGGTTGTTGCAGGGGATTCGTTCTGTGAGGAGGAGCGTGGTGGGGGCAAGAGGCACAGAGTCACCACACAGACCCCAGGAGTCGGGTGAAAGCAGGCCAGAGGCAAGCAGCCCGCAGACTCGTTTATTTCAGTTGGTACAGCAGCTTAAGTAGCCAAGTCAGCCAATTTGGTCCAGGGGTGGTTTATTCCCTAACCAATCACAGCCTGTTGCCAGGCAGTATCTGAAGCCATCCAATCATAGCCTGTTGCCAGGCAGGCTCTGTTGCCAGGTGGCTTCCCAGGGGGTTCCTGAAGCCACTCCTGAGTAACTGATGTTCGCTTGCCAGTGGCCATCTTGGCATGGCCTTCTCATTCCACCACATTTCTCATTCCCCTACACATCGTTATCTCTTTTTTTCATTGTCATAGTCCAAATAGACCTGTACAGCTTGGAGAGCCTGTAGAATATTGCTCTCATTCATTCTGTAAATGCTATCATGGACAAGTTGAACAACAAATGGTCCATTAGAGGACTTGGTAAGACACAAATGCTCCGGAGAGTGACTGAGAAAGTAAATGAATATTCAGGGCCTTAGAATAATGGAAAAACTCTTAGAAATTTGATGATTCATGCTTTCAAAGATATCCCTACCAAGTTACCATGGCCACTCACATTCAAAAGAAACTCACATCTGAGTACATCTTTTAAGATTCTGAGAGTACCACATTGCATGTCAGTGAATACTGCCCAACTCATGTCCACTGGATGTCACATAGCACTCCAGGCTTGAGGAGGCCTAGGCTGAGAAACTGTTAGAGTGGGAATCATTTCTGAAATGCAATACAAGCAATGGTTGCACTCATTGCATTAGAAATATTATTGATGGAAGAGACATCATTGTGAGTTTGCGCTAAGTTCCAATGGACAAATCACAAGTCCAAACCCTATGGTTCTGGAGAAAGGCCATGCCATTTTCAGGGGGCAATTATTTTCCATTTAAAAGAAACCATTCATCTCTAGTAGAGATCCAGAAATTGACCATGAGTAAAAACATAACTATGAGATTTAAGATTAGAGTTGGCCATGTATTACTGGGTTTTGTACCATCCAGCAAATCATACCATCAAGAAGCTCCATTATCCCCTATATTTAAGCAGAAATGCTGCACCAGGATTGAGCATTGTCAAGAGTAGAGGCATAAGCATTTTGAGCTGTTAGCCCAGACCCTAGGTAATGTATCACTTTTGTAGTAGTGCCTTTCCCTCAGTTCCCATCCATGGCTATATACAACATAAAGAGATTAAGCATGCTTCACAAATATATACACATATACTCACTGTGTATATGTGAGCTTATACAGCAAGTGAATGATGACTGCAATACAGCCTCAGGAAATAGTGACCCTCAAAAGGCAGGAATGGGAGTTAAGTCTCCTAAAGGGCAGAGTTCTGGATAGTGCACTTGACTACCCATTTTGTGAGGAAGAAAAGTGTATAAAATTAGAATATACATTGATTCTTGGGCAGTATAAAAATGACTTGGCAGGTTGGTCATGGAATTTCTGGAAAAAAGACTGGAAAATTAGTTTTCTAATCTAGAAGCATGTGGATGTGCAAAAGGATGTGAGAATCACTACTAAAGAGCAATCACTGTTGTAGAGAGACTAAACGACCAGGTAAACAGAAGTATTCCTACATCTGACTTCACTTACTTTTTGTCATCATTTTGCCTGCTACTGAAACATAGAAGACCTGGATCCAAGGATTCAACAGGCCCTGCTAAAGTGAGCCTTGAAGGAATAGCTGTGATGGCACGGATGAAGTTTATAGATCAGCAGAAAGCATGGATTTCCATTTTCCAAGGTTGATACAGCTACTGTTCATACCAAGAGTCCAATCTGTTACAAATATTCCAATGCCAAATCCCTGACAGCATCCAACAGCTACTTGATGGCGAATTAGCTACATTGGATCCCTTCCTTCCTGAAAGTAGTAGAAGAAAATTTTGACAGGAAAGTACTTGTTTCTGGTGTATATTTACCTCTTCTGGCCACATAAACTTAAGCCAACAGCTATCAGTGTTTTTGACCCACTTGCACAGGAACACTAATATTATCCTTTTAGACCCAGAGACTTACAACACAGAATGTATAGAAGTTAAAATAAGACTATGGGTTTGACTGTCCATATTAGTATACTCAATGATGCAGAAATTGATAGCCTGATAGAATGATGTGACAGACTGTTGGACACACAGGTACAGCATATGCCCACAGACAGTGCCTTGTGAGGCTGGAGCATTGCTCTCCAGGAATTTCTAACTGTGAGTCACCTATCTTTATCTATCTATCTATCTATCTATCTATCTATCTATCTATCTATCTGTCTATCTATCTACCTACCTACCTATCCATCCATCCATCTACCTATGAATCTATCTCTCTCTCTGTCTCCTAACTACCTATCCATCTAAACTTTACTCAACTAATTTGTGTTGTAGTGGGTTTAGAGGCCCTGGTTTCTAAAAGAAAGCACAGCAAAACTTTTCTTCATTAGAAGCTTTGAGTTCCTCCTGCCAAGGACCAAGCAAACAAGAAAGAGATCACTAACTCAATGGAGATAATTATTCTTAATTATCAAGAGGAACTAGTTCATTCTTTGCATACTGTGTTCAGTTTTGATTACCCTCATATTCTCTTTTGGTTACTCTCTTGACAAGTTCTGTCACCAAATGGAAAAATGCATCAGTGACAACCTGAAGAGGGCAATGTGACCAGAGGTTCAGTTTAGGCACAGATGGAGACATTTTTCCTGCCACCAGGCAAACATCTAAAAAAGCATACCAAGTGACAAGTGAGGATGAGGAGAGTCTAGAATTGAACGAAGAGGAAAGAAACAATGATGATCAGTTGGGGTCCCAAGACGAGTTACAGCAGCAAGGCTGTCTCCATAGTTCAGGTAAGTTTCCCCAAGGGACAGTGGGCCACCAGAATCATCTGCGAGCAGCTGCTCCCAAGACTTATATACAAAAACAAGTGTGTCCTGTCAATCAAGAGATGGGTTTCATTGGATACTGAGAATGTGGCTGTCATCCCCCTCTGCTTATATTCAAGACAAAACCTTGCATTCTCCACAGCTGGGAGAGGTGACAACAAACAGGGCTCAGCTATCGTATACACTTAACATTGCCTTAGTGAAGACAGTCACGTAACGGAAAGTCATTCTTGTTTTTCAGAGAAGCATGCATTCCATGATTGCTTGACCTAGCATAAAAAGACCCACCTTCTTTCAATTAGAATTATTTGTGAAGGGCTTCTCAGAGCCAGTGGATTGTCTGAAGCCTTCCTTGATATTGCAATGCAACTATTTTCCCTTTCCTAGCCTTTCTTCCTTTTCTTTCTTCTTCCACAGCTGTCAATCCTATCAGCACTCATCAATAAACCTCTTGCACAAAAATCCATGTCTTAGACATTTTCTGAGAAACAAATCATGAAAAATAGTGAAATGTTCAGATTCCTTTCAAAACCTTTTGCGGTAGATGTAAACTTGTTTTTATTGAGTGAAGTAAACAGTTTATTAAATTATATAAAATTGCTCTGAGAAGTTTTATGATGCTTTATTTGCATAATTGTAAAATGCAATTATAAAAGTACTTTTGCTATGTATTATTCTTGTCAGCCCCAGTTTAAGTGAGTATTTAAATTATCATCATTTTGTTATTGTCATCAACATTATTAAGACTTCAATTATAAAAAGAGAAATGAACTTTTTTTCTGTTTTGCCTAAAGACTCAATTTCTTGTCTGTTCTATTAATGCACTCTAAGAATTTATAACAGTGATTTTCTGTAAAACCTGCAGTTAAAGTCCTCATTACAATGTCACAATTTCAACTGGGAAGCTGACCTTGCAGGTGACTATGTGAAGAAGGGAGTAGCAAACAAAAATCCAGAAAGAGCTGGAATTTATAAGTTTATAAATATTTGAAATTTAAGAACAGTTTGAATTTTTTCTTATTGCCACTGTTTGTTAAGCAATAAATGTTTTCCTACATTTGAAATATGCTGTCATTTTGAAAAGCAATTCTGGGAGTAAGAAGAGAGAGAGGAAAAACACAGGTAATCATTTGAGATTGCCTAATTTAATTTGGATAACACTTGTATTTGCTTCTGACATGATGTGTGTTTTGATAATCATACTAGAAAGCTTGATTGATTGCACAATGTGTGTTTGATCATGGTTTGAATTGCAATTTTATAGCTTGTCATGTTAATTGTTGAAGAATCTTGGATTGTTGATTTTACTCTGTGATGTGTTGAATTGATTTGGTTCATTCAGTTGTACCCTGGGTATCTTTGATCTTTTGCTGCTACTTCTCTTGGTAGCAATAAAACAGAGCTATGTAGAATTCTCCAAATTCCTGTAGTTAAAAGTTATCAGCTGTACTCATAGGATCTGTAGAAAAACATACAGGGCATAATGTAAAATAAATAAAATGGATGTATTTCTGTCATGATCATTGTGAAAAAGAGTAATCTCATAAGAAGAAATATAAAAGCAGAGGTGAAGGGGAGGCATGCGCATCTTGGGACACGCCTACCCCGAGTCAGTGTGCCTGGGTTTGAGTCCTGGCTCCACTACTGATTTCAGCTTCTTGCTGATGCAGGCCCTGAGAAGCAGAATATTATGGCTCAAGTACTTAGGTCCCTGCCACACACTTGGAAGACCTAAACTGAGTTCCTGGATCTTGACTTCAGCCTGGCCCAGCTATGACTTTGTGAGCATTTGGAGAGTGAAATAGTGGATGTGAGATTTGCCCTTCTCTTTTGGTATATCTGCCTTTCAATAAAATAAAAAGTAAATGAAAACAAAAGGTGTAGAAGGGTCAGGACAAAAAAAGCACAGATGAGTCCAGCTCCTAAGTGAACATAAGCCTAAAAATGTTTCTTTGCTAGTGCCTCCCAGGCTATGCATTAGTAAGAACCTGGAACCAGGGGCAGAGCTGGAACTCAATCTCAGACACTCTTGCCTGGAACACAGGTGTCCTAACCAGGGTATTAACAGCTGGCCAACGTTTGCTCCCATTTTGAACTTTTGAATCATAAAACTGTGAGATAATACATTAATGTAATTTTTATTATTAAACTTGCAGCATTTTTCCCAGCAGCCATCATAAACTAATACAGAAAGGGATAAATTGAAATTAAAACAAATTCCATATGTATTATGTGCTAAAGGATTGTACAAAAATATTTGAACAATGATGGAGCTGTGACACTTGTACTACATGCATGTTTTGTAGATAGCGCATTGCTACCTGAATTGAGGCTCTGTAAGGCTTGGGGACAAATATTCCAGTGTGTAAATTACTGTGACAGGGAGGGCAAATGTAAGAGAAGAGGAAATTGATAGCAAAAAAATAAAAAAAAGCAACCTGGAGAAACAACAGAAAAATACCAGCCTCTAATTTTGAGGTGGAAGGAAAGGAGCCAGGAGAACAGCCTAAGAAAGATGTGGAAAGGTTAGGTAACCACCAGCTATTTGAGGTGTAATAGGATCTAAGAGGAGGAAACTCTTTCAGAGAAAGTGGAGGTGGTCAACCTTGTCAAGTTTTGTTTTTTTTTTTTGTTTTGTTTTTTTGTTTTTTTTTTTTTTTCAGATGCCTGCAGGCAGGGGGAGTTGAGGTTGACCTTCTGTGGTCCAGTTTACATAGAGGAGTGATGTTGGTCATGGCATCAGTGGCTGTTGCAGGGAAGAGCTGGGAGAAGAGCTGTGCACAGAAAAGATAGAGGATAAGACAGCACTGATGAAAATATTTATGTAATGTAGAATTTTTCTAATGCTTATAAATGAGCTTTCATAAAATGCTCTAGGAGAAGAAAGTTAACTTTGCAGAATTTCCACCTGAAACTATGTTATATGACTTGTAGACAACTAGAGAGAATGAGAGCATTGAAACTCTGCTTAGGATCAATGTAATCATGAAGAAAAAAATCCTTAAACATCACTCAATTTAATAATGAAGGGAATTTTCAGGACAAACAGACTTTTCTAAAGGTTTATGTTAGAAATCTGCTGCTTAAGATCTTTCAGTGGATCCAGTGTGTGAGTCATCCATTCAGATAAAGGACTTTTTAGAAATACAGGTAAGGGTGTTTTTCTTAGCCAGATCTTGAGCAAATGGTCTGTGGAAGTTGACAAAACAAATCTGCAGTCTGTCACGTTCATGTGCGTACAAGGGCCAAGTTTGTCCAGATGTCTAATATGGCACAGATGGGCAGGCGAAGCATTTGGCTGTGGTTTCCTTGTAAACATAAGAGAAAGCAGTACCCAAAGCTGACTTTTGAAGGCAGTAGCCTTGCAATCAGGGAAATGTACCAAGCTGGCCTACTGTCAGAGCACTGCCATCGGCTCCCTGCTGCTCAGCTGTTTGGTGTCCAGGGAGAAGTGCAACCCCCATGCACAGGGCAGAGTTGCGCCCAGGAACAGCTGGCAAAACCCACTGTAGCTCCCTGCTTGGGTTCTATGACCTAGTTAAGGACATGGACAAGGTTTCCCTCTTATACTCAATGAAAGTGTGCTTTTTGCTGTAAGATAACAGATTTGGAAGATTAACTTGAATGGTATACAGCACCAAGGGGGTAAGGAGAGAGAGCATTTGCATTAAGTGCTATGGATTAATTTCTCATATTCAACCAGCAAGACAGAACAAATCAGAAGATACAGATGTGTAAAATTTTCATGTCATGGTCAGGTATCTGTGCAGGAGTGTATATATATATATATATATATATATATATATATATATGTAATTTTTACCTTCAAAATTTCTTTCGTACTAAGGGAAACATACATTTTTAGGACTCTTTGTGCATCTATGTCGCTTAAGGAAAATAAAACAATATTAAGTGTATAAATGTGTTTTCTCTGGGTATTTGCCAAGGTATGTGTTTTAAATAAAAGTAACTTTATTCAGAATATTGTCGTACATGTGTTAATTGGGGTTTTGAATTCCTTCTTTATATTTGTAGCTCCGAAAGCATGCACACTCATGGTTTTGACCGGTGCATTATAAGGTTCAGCAACTGCTTCACAAATGGAGAAAAATCAGCATAGGAGTAAAATAAACAGCCACAGGGATCTCAGGTTTGTGTCCTTCGCCACATCAAGTAGATGCTTTTCAAAACCACTTATTTTCAAAAACTAGCCTCAGGGGAAAGGAAAGGGAAATTGTAATTGAGAGCATGATCTGTCCTACAAAACTTGTCTCATCCAGGCCATTTTTCTGTGCCTAGAGAATTTGCATGTTCTATTTCTGCAAGCATTTCATGTTTACTGTCACATTCACGACTGAAACACCAAAGTTTGCCCCAGATGATGACACACATTTCAAGCTTTCACATTAGATAATTAGCGACATTAGAAGGCTGATATTTTTTCTGAGTTGCTATATTTCCAATGGTGTGCCCCTCTCACATGATGCAGAAGGTGAGAGATGGGGTGCTGGCAGGAAACACAAGACAGAAGCCTTGAGCTGCAAAGGGTGTCAGGATGTGTGACAGAGCTGTTGGCCTATGAAACACGTTGCTGTGGGATGGAGCAGCCCCCTGAAGGTGTCGTGGGCTCCCCTGTACCCAAGAGTGTTCCTTGCCAGTGAAATTTGGCTGTCTTTATTTTATGGTAAGGAGATATCATTGTCAATCACACTTTGGAATTGTTAATATGAGATTTGCATATGTGTGAATTTAAGAGAATTCAGAAAGTTTTATTTACGCATTTTGGATAATTTTATGTTAAATCATTACTCTAAGAAATGATTTGTAGGAATCAAATATTGGCTTTTCCTACTTTAATAATGTTATTTGCTTATTTATATCAGCCCACTTTAGCAGAGAAAAAATTTCAAAACTTTTTAAAATATATATTCATTTATTCTTTTGTTAATTAATTAATTAATTATTGAAAGAGTGAGGCTGGTGCCATGGCACACTAGGTTAATCCTCTGCCTGCGGTGCCGGCATCCCATATGAGCACCGGTTCTGTCCCAGTTGCCCCTCCTCCAGTCCAGCTCTTTGCTATGGCCTGGGAAGGCAGTGGAGGATGGCCCAAGTGCTTGGGTCCTGCACCTGCATGGGAGACCAGGAGGAAACTCCTGGCTCCTGGTCTCGGATCAGCGCTGCTCTGGCCATTGCAGCCATTTGGGGAGTGAACCAATGGAAGGAAGACCTTTCTCTCTGTCTCTCTCTCTCTCACTGTCTGTAACTCTACTTGTCAAATAAATAAAAAATCTAAAAAAAAAAAAAAAGAGAGAGAGAGAGATTTTGGTTCACTCCTCAAATGCCTGCAACAGCTACAGCTGGACCTTGTCAAAGCCAGGAGCCCAGCATGGGTTGGCAGGGACCCAAACCATTGAACCATTACTCGCTGCCTCCCAGAGTAAGCAGCAGCAGGAAACTGGATTGAAGCAAGGTGGGAACTCGAACTATGCACTCCAATAGGGGGTGAGTGTATCTCAAGGATAATAGACTTCTGTGCCAAATCCCTGCCCCCTAATATGTAGGTGCTACTAAAGAGAACTTTATGCATTTAAGCAACCAAAAATAAGGAGGCAAAACTCAAAAATCTCTACTCTTCCAATTTTTCTCTAGTTCTTCCTTTCATTATATACCATGGTAGTAGATTTTATTAAATTACCCAGATTAACCTTTTACTATTATGATTTGTAAAGCAGATACTTGGGCACTGTGGCACAATGGGTTAACACCCTGGCCTAAAGTGCTGGCATCCCATATGGGCACCGGTTTGAAACCCGGCTGTTCCACTTCCAATCCAGCTCTCTGCTGTGGCCCGGGAGGGCAGTAGAAGTTGGCTGAAGTCCTTGGGCCCCTGCACCTGTGTGGGAGATCCAGAAGAAGCTCCTGGCTCCTGGCTTCGGATCAGCTCAGCTCTGGACATTGTGACCAATTGGGGATTGAAACAGTGGATGGAAGACTTTCTCTCTCTCTCTCTCTCTCTCTCTCTCTCTCTCTCTCCCTCCCTCCCTCCCTCCCTCTTCTCTGTGTAACTCTGACTTTCAAATAAATAAATCTTTTTTTTAAAAAAAAAAAAAAAGCAGATACATGACATTTCAAGGTAATATTCTTACTAGTTTTGACTTTTTTTTTTAAACACAACCAATGGTATTCTAGTCCTTAAGACAAGAAAAATAAGCTGTGATTCAAGAATTTGTTTTTGAGAACTTCTTAATGTTCTTATCAATTTTTTGAGATCTGCTTCTTGCATTTCTTCTATCTCATCATCTTCATAATCTTGAATTGGGGTGTCTTTTTCATTTGGGGGCGTCATAGTGTCTTCCTTGTTCTTGTTAGCTTGGTTTTTGCGTTTGTTGTTTGGCATGTTGGAGATATTTGGTTTCTTCACTGTGGTGTTTTTTCTTGTTACACTATGGCTCTATATTAAGTGGACTGTCTGCTTTCCGTGGAGCCTTAGAGGCTTGAGATGAGTGTGGACTGAGAGCTGTGTTTGGTTCCTCAGGGTTGAGGGTGTGTCAAAGATGACACTCCCAGGTTAGGTGTGGTAAATCTCTCTTTCTTTTTTTGATTCAAAAGGGAAGTAATTCCGCACAGCTGAACGTAATTGGAGGTAGTTAGCAGGCAAATGATATACCCACAGGAGCCAGAGATTGGAAGCTCTTTCCCAAGGACCACACAGGGAATCTCTGCTGTCCTCAGTGTGGGCTCCAATTCTCCTGCAGTCTCCCACTGGGTTGCCAAGTTAGATGCTAATCTCCTGTTATTTCACCCCTCCCCCTAGAGTCAGGTTTTTCTGCTAGGCTCAGGGCTGGTGCAGACCTGAGGTCGCCCTGCTTATGACGTATGTCCAAAATGGTGCCTGCTCTGTCTTGCTCGCCTTTGAGAGGTGAGCGGAGAGAGAGAAACTTGTGTCTGTATCGGTCACTTTTTTTATTTTTTTCCTGTCTCTCTTCTAGTTAGCCTGGTGAACATTTCCCCACGGAGTTGCAAGCCTCGTTCCATCTAGTCTCCTCTTTCCGCTTTCCCGCTGGTATCTCGGGCTATTGAGGTTCGGCTCACCTCGCGTTCCAGCGCTGGTGTGTTGAGTCTGCCGCTGGTGTCCCGAACTTGGGCTCCCACGCTCTCCACGCAGGTACACTGTGAATCACTAGTTCCGGAAGAGTTTCCTGTGCTGTTTCATCCCCTACGCTTCCTTGACCCTGCAGTATCTCCACTTATATTAAACTTTCTCTCCCCCCGGACTAATAGTGTGCTCCCTGCCTATTCCGCCATCTTGCTGCTTGTTTTCTTAAGTTGTTATCTAATGGTTGAAACGGTTTGCTAAGTATTCATGTGATATTGCTATTGTCAGCAAGCGATCTAGGACTTGCTCCCTCATTTCTCTATTCTAAGCCCAACTTGTTCTTTCATTTCTCTATTCTCTTCAAGGTAGGAAACTAATTCTATTATGAAGGAATCCGTAGGATGCACAATTTAATCTTTAGACCTTATAAAAGAGATGGCTAACATTTTTCTGTAATACATAGCCAAAATAAGAACTTAAATAATAATCTCATAGCTAGATTCACTTCGCCATCAGCGAAGTATACAGTAAGTAGAAAAAACCTCCCTTTCAGACCAAAGGGAAAGAAAGTTTTTAAGTGAGAATATAATTTTCCTCATGGGCATTGTCTACCTTAGAAAAACTACTACAGAACGTGCCTGTGACTATAGACTTGTAGTTCAGGCCACCAAAGATTAGAGATGGGACTTGGGCACTCCCTTGACTTGCATCCTCTGGTCTGCTTTAACACAAACCAGGAGGAAAAGAAAGCTAGGCATCAGAAGCAATGGGTGGCAGGCCTATTAATGGCTGATCTGTACAGTGATCTGCCTCAAAGAGACCCAACAGGCCAGTCCACTGCAGTGGCTTTCAATGTGGTAAGCCTGGGCTTCAGCAGAAGTCAGCTTGTGAAGAGCCCTGGCAGCTCTGCCAAGAGTTGGATCACTGGAAATGGACCTGCCCTGGAGTCGAAGGATGCCCAGGTCAGAGCCACAGATCATATCGGCTCTAAGCTGAAAAGCCCTTCACTCAGCCCAACTTCCAAAGTGACCACTGCAGCTGAGGGGATGGTCAAGTAGGGTCAGCAACATTGCAGGCAGAACTGTAAATTTCTTGTTAGAGATGCCCCCTGCCTTGACCTGGCCAGCTCTCCTCCCAGGCCAGCCAAGTAATGAAAGTCAACAGAGTGGCTTCCCCTAGGAGGTTCACACCTCCCTTAGGATATACCCCATGTGAAGAGATAGATAGGTCTGGGCCTCTTAACTTACAAGGCCTAAAGCCCACCAGATTATTATCAAGCCCCTTCTATCAGGTTCTATTTGCCTCTCAATCAGAAAACTTAATTGTAGCCTAGACAGCACCTTTCTTAGCTCCTCTAATAATGACTCTGTCCTTGTTCTAGACCCTGTCTAGTGCACTTGGGCCTCATTCCTTCGTAACCATAACCTCTACTCTACCACCAATGGCTCTACTCCCAACCTGTTTGTACTGATGGTCCTCTTCCCCACTTAATGCTGTATAATTGTTCAGACCTGGTTAAGGCCACTCTTAGGATCATTGGTTACTATCCTCACTCTGTCTTTTATGACCTTGTCTAAATATGATCAGAGTCGGTAAACTTGGAAGGCTTCCATAGCCTTGGCAACTCATGACGACAGCCTAGGATGGTTACTGGCGCCATAAACTAGAGTGTCAATTTGTTGGGTCAACAACAGGAGCCACTGTGCACTTGCTCCTCATGTGGGATCTCTGTCCTTAATGTGCTGTACATTTTGATTTAATGCTATAACTAGTACTGAAACAGTATGTTTCACTTTGTGTTTCTATGTGGGTGCAAACTGTTGAAATCTTTATACTAAATTGATCTTCTATATATAAAGAGAATTGAAAATGAATCTTGATGCAAATGGAAGGGGAGAGGGAGTGGGAGAGGGGAGGGTTGCGGGTGGGAGGGAAGTTATGGGAGGGGGAAACCATTGTAATCCATAAGCTGTACACTGGAAATTTATATTCATTAAATAAAAGTTAAAAAAAAAAAAAGAAAAATAAGCTGTGAAAACAATGTGCCAGTAATTCATTTTCTCAGATTTATTTATTTATTTATTTATTGAGAGGCAGAGTTAGACAGTGAGAGAGAGAGGGAGAGCGAGAGCAAGAGAGAGAGAGAGAGAAAGATTTTCCTTTTCTGTTGGTTCACCCCGAAATGGTAGCTACGGCCGGCACGCTGTGCCAGTCCGAAGCTAGGAGCCAAGTGCTTCCTTCTGGTCTCCCATGCAGGTGCAGGGCCCAAGCACTTGGGCCATCCTCCACTGCCTTCCCAGGCCACAGCAGAGAGCTGCATTGGAAGAAGAGCAACCAATACATAATTCAGCTCCCCAACCAGGACTAGAACCCGGGGTGCTGGCACCGCAGGTGGAGGATTAGTCAAGTGAGCTGTGGCACCGTCCTTAAATTTATTTTTAAGTTGTAGAGCACATAACCATCTTCTATTATTAGAGAATATTAGAGTAGGATATATTTATTTTAGTTTACTTTAAAAAATGCATAATCAATTGTAATAATTGTGAAATAAACATGTGATAGACAATAGGATAAAGCAAAATGATTAAGATTCAAATATCCTTTTTTTAAAAGATTTATTTTATTTATTTGAGAGGTAGAGTTACAGACAGTGAGAGGGAGAAACAGAGAGAAAGGTCTTCCATCAGCTGGTTCACTCCCCAGATGGCCGTTACGTCCGGAGCTGCGCTGATCCGAAGCCAGGAGCCAGGTGCTTCTTCCCAGTCTCCTATGAGGGTACAGGGGCCCAAGGAGTTGGGCCATCTTGTACTGCTTTCGCAGGCCACAGCAGAGAGCTGGACTGGAAGAGGAGCAGCCAGAACTAGAACCAGCATCCATATGGGATGCCGGTGCTACAGGTGGAAGATTAACCTACTGTCCCACGGCACAGGCCCCAAATATGCATTCTTAATAAAGAGTCAGAATATAAATTGGAACTCAGATTAAGGTTACATATTACTCACTTTAAAATTACATATCCATAATTTGCCTAATTTGCAGTAGGTTAGATTATAATTTTTAAAAATTAGTTTGAAAAAGAAAAAAAAATGCCTGTTAGATAAGAGTTTTGCAAAATTCAGGATTTTATGAAATACGAGGGATCTTAGGCAGTTAATACAAAATATCTAATGCAAAAAACTATGCTTGGATTTCAATTTGTTGTAACAAATAAGCCTCTTTAATTCCACTCTTCCATGAGCTATTTAATGTATCCTCATATATTCTAATTGAGGACATTTTAAGTTCCTATTTCCTAATGAAACATTTTCTAAAGCCTGAAAGTATTAATAATCCCTAGTGTGGACATGGAGAAACAAACAAGTAACTTCTCAAAACTTATTTACTTAGAAGTTAATTTTTAGCACTTATACATAGAGTGTTAATACAAAGCATCAATGAATGAAATTTGGTGATGGTGCTTTCACAGCCAGCAATAGCATCAAGAAATTAGCTGAGCCTCAAATATGTAGCTTAGAAACTAAACCAAAATATTTAGAAAACTAATGCATTATCATAAGTATCAATAAACAAAACATAGCATTAAATAAAACAAGAACAAAATAAGTAAAATGTGAACACGGCCTTTATAAAAGTTGAACCAGTTAATGGGTAAGAAAGACGGGCCTAAATATAGGGATAGTTGAAGAGAAAGATAGTTATGGTACTCAAATATTTGAGAAACAACTT